>NC_140991.1:239970486-240225242 GCF_052327205.1 Somniosus microcephalus | reverse complement strand
AGAGTCTCGGACCTCTGTGCTGGGATTGACAGGTGGCCGTTGCATTCACAGATATAACAACCATTTCAATTCTGTTAAAGAAAGAAGTTTGATGAGGTCTTGTAATCAAGACCTCATCAAACTGCAGAGAATGTCACTGTTTGATAGCTTCACAGAGCTGTCAAACGATGACAATTCTTTGACGGATGAAACGTCATACATTGATGAGCTCTGCAACCGGCTTTCCCTTAATTGGCCCGCTAAGCCCGCTGGGCGGGCTTAACAAGGTCAATCAAGGGAAAATAGCATGGGTTGGCCACAAATCGATGGAGGCAGGATGTCGACCCGACAAGCATCAGTCCTGCCTCCAATGCACCCCCAGTCACAAAATCGCCCCCGTAGTCACTGTTGTAATGTAGGAAACGCAACAACCAATTTGCGAACAGCAAGCTCCCACAAATAGCAATATAATAATCTGTTTTTTTTGTGGTGTTGATTGAGGGATAAATATTGGTCAGGACACCAGGGATAACTCCTCTGCTCTTCTTTGAAATAGTGCAAAGGGATCTTTTACATCCACCTAAGAGAGCAGATGGGGCCTCGGTTTAACATCTCATTCAAAAGACGGCACCTCCAACACTGCAGCACTTCCTCAATACTGCGCTGGAGTGTCAGCCTAGATTTTTTTTGTGCTCAAGGCTCTGTAGTGGGACTATGAACCTACAACCTTCTGATTCAGAGGAGAGGATGCGACCAACTGAGCCACGGCTGGCACTAGAGTGATAGAATTGTAAAATAGAGAAGTTATGCTAAACTTGTATCGCCATATTATACAAAGGATATAGAGGCACTGGAGGGGGTGCAAAAAAGATTTACAAGGATGATACCAGAAATGCAAGGGTATACCTATCAGACCTCATCTCAGTTTTGAAAGAGCAGCCCCTTATTCTAAGATTATGCCCCCTAGTTCTAGTTTCACCCATCATCGGGAACATCCTCCCCGCATCCACCCGATCAAGCCCCTTCACAATCTTATATGTTTCAATAAGATCGCCTCTCATTCTTCTGAACTCCAATGAGTAGAGTCCCAATCTACTCAACCTCTCCTCATATGACCACCCCCTCATCCCCGGGATTAACCGAGTGAACCTTCTTTGTACTGACTCGAGAGCAAGTATGTCTTTTCTTGAGTATGGACACCAAAACTGTATGCAGTATTCCAGGTGCAGTCTCACCAATACCTTGTATAACTGCAGCAATACCTCCCTGTTTTTATATTCTATCCCCCTAGCAATAAAAGCCAACATTCCATTGGCCTTCTTGATCACTTGCTGCACCTGCATACTAACTTTTTGAGTTTCGTGCACCAGGACCCCCAGATCCCTTTGTACTACAGTACTTTCCAGTTTCTTGCCATTAAGATAATAACTTGCTCTATGATTTTTCCTGCCAAAGTGCATAACCTCACACTTTCCAGCATTGTATTCCATCTGTCAAATCTCTGCCCACTTACTTAGCCTGTCTATGTCACTTTGCAGGTTTTTTATGTCCTCCTCACTCACTACTTTCCCTCCCATCTTTGTATCATCTGCAAACTTTGATATGTTACACTCGGTCCCCTCCTCCAAATCGTTAATATAGATTGTAAAGAGTTGGGGACCCAGCACTGACCCCTGCGGAACACCACTAGTTACTGATTGCCAGTCTGAGAATGAACCATTTATCCCAACTCTCTGCTTTCTGTTAGAGAGCCAATCCTCCACCCACGCCAGAATATTACCCACAATCCCATGATTTTTTTATCTTGAGCAATAATCTTTTGTGTGGCACCTTGTCAAATGTGTTGAGTCTGTGTGTTCCAGATATACTTATTTTAAATAACTGGACACAGACAACAGGAAAAACTTAAACAGGTCTTTACTACTTGAAGGTCAGGGCTGAACTGCTTTACAAATTACTACACAGAGCTTATATACCGGTGTGGTCACCACCGGTACTACAATATACAGTAGCAAGAGAAAGTAGTCCATCTTCTTAAGGTAGTTCTCTTAAGGTGGTACAGGTTACATACACCACAATTCCTCCCTTTTTAGCTTAACAGTGTACACCCCAATTTAAACATAACATGGATAACATATATACAACTTTCATGCAACTGTTCAAAGATTCAGGCTCTGAGGAGGCCTCCTGATCCGAGTTGGATAACGCCTTTCAGGGGTCTCTGATTCTGGTTGCTGGGGTGACTCCTCTAATTGATCTCTTATGGATTGAACATCCTCATGTACGTTCGCGTTTGAGGTAGATGCTACAGGTTCAATCATTTCTTCCACTGGTGTCTCTGCCGTAGCCATGGGTTCGACCCTTGTTCTCGATTCTACAAGTTGGTCAGCATGACGTCGTATTACGTTTTCACCAATCTCTACCGTGTACATCAGGGGTCCTTGTCTGGCACGAATTGTTCCAGATTGCCATTTCTCATTCTTATAGTCCCGGGCTAACACTGGTTGTCCTATTTCGAAACGTCGAGTGGTCTTGTTATTTACATGCTGGAACTGTTTGTTTTCGACTTCCCTACGCACATTTGGTTTTAACAAATCCAACCTGGACCGCAACCTCCTGTTATAAAACATCATGGCAGGACTTTGATTTGTCACTGCATGTGTGGCGTTTCGATATGCCATTAGGAAATTGTCCACCTTGTGTTGTAGTGGAATATGGTCTTCGCTCATGGCCTTTATCGCCTTTTTGAACGTTTGTACAAATCTTTCAGCCAACCCATTTGTAGCCGGATGATATGGGGCAGATGTATAGTGTTTCACCCCATTCTTCTTCATGAATTTCTGGAATTCTTCTGACACGAACTGCGGTCCATTGTCTGAACATATCTGTTCTGGCAATCCATTTCTTGCAAATATGGTTCTTAGAACTGCGATCATCTTTTCCGAGGTAGTGGTCGCCATCTTAATCACTTCTGGCCATTTAGAATGTGCGTCTACCGCTATCAAAAACATGGAATCCATGAATGGACCTGCAAAGTCGATATGTACACGCTGCCATGGGGTTGAAGGCCATTCCCATGGATGCAGCGGTGCAATTAGAGGTGCATTTTGAACTTTTTGGCACCCTGAGCAGCTTTTAGTCAGATCCTCTATTTGTTTGTCGATACCTGGCCACCACACATAAGCCCTAGCAAGGCTTTTCATCTTGACTCCCCCCAGATGACCTTCATGCAGTTCCTTTAGAACTCTCTCCCTTAATTTAGGAGGAATAATCACCCTTGTTCCATACATCAATGTTCCTTGACAAACGGACAGCTGTTCTCGTCTGGCTGAGAATGCCGGTAACAGTGGTTCGCCATGTGCTGGCCATCCCTTCACTGTCAATTCGTAGACCCGAGACAGTATTGGGTCGTTCCTGGTCTCTCTCTCAATACTCGCATTGGTGACTGGCAAACATTCGATGATGGTCGAGTGAAATAACTCAACAGGGTCAACTGTCGGTGCCTCTTCCACTGTAGGTAGTGGCAGGCGCGACAGCCCATCAGCATTACCATGTTGCTTTGTACCTTTGAATTCGATCTCATATTGATGTGCCCCTAGGAAAAGGGACCATCTCTGGAGCCTCTGCGCTGTCATCACCGAAACACCCTTCTTAGGGTTAAAAATGGAAACCAACGGCTGGTGGTCTGTCAGCAGCGTAAACTTTTGGCCTTGCAGGTAATGATTAAATTTTTTTACTCCCCACACGAGGCTGAGAGCCTCCCTATCTATCTGAGCATAGTTGCGCTCAGCAGAGGTCAATGATCTGGATGCGAACGTGACTGGTCTTTCCAAGCCATTTGGCAACTTATGTGATAGCACTGCCCCAATACCATATGGAGAAGCATCACAAGCTAAACGAATAGGCAGCGTTGGGTTAAAGTGAGCCAACACTTCCTTAGAGGTGATCAATGCCTTGCTTTTGTGAAAAGCCCGCTTACAGTCCTCGCTCCACTTCCATGGCACTCCCTTTTGTAAAAGAGCGTTCAGCGGGTGTAGCACCGTGGATAAATTTGGCAGAAACTTATGGTAATAGTTAATCAACCCTAGGAACGACCTCGACTGGGATACATTTTCCGGAGCAGGAGCCTTCACAACAGCTTCGATCTTGTCAGGTGACTTGTGAAGCCCCTCCTGGTCAATGACGTGACCACAGTACGAGATTCGCTTCTGAAAGAACTCACATTTCTGGCGATTAACTCGAAGTCCATACTCTTTCAATCTGGTGAGCACCTGTTCCAAATTAGCAAGGTGTTCCTCATCATCATCTCCTGTAATAAGAATGTCGTCCAGATAGCATTGTGTGCCAGGAATTCCCTGTAATACCTGCTCCATGGCCCTTTGCCAAATTGCTGGAGCCGATGCCTCTCCAAAAACCAGTCTATTATACCGATATAAGCCCTTATGCGTGTTGATCGTGAGATACTGGCGTGACGCTTCATCAACTTCCATCTGTAAGTACGCCTGCGCCAGGTCTATCTTGGTGAAGTGTTTCCCGCCAGACAACGAAGCGAAGATATCCTCAATCCGCGGAAGCGGATATTGCACCGTGTGAAGAACCGGATTAACAGTGATCTTGAAATCGCCACAGATGCGAACCTTCCCCGGTTCCCCCGGCTTGTTGCTCAATGAACGCTTCATGACGGGAACAATGGGTGTGGCCCATTCGCTCCAGTCCACCTTTGACAGTACTCCTGAACGTTCTAGCCCTTCCAGCTCAGCTTCCACAGCAGGTCGTATCGCATAAGGTACCGGTCTGGCTTTGAAAAATTTCGGGTTTGCATGTTCTTCAACCTTGATGTTTGCCATAATTCCTTTCAGTGTTCCCAGTCCCTGTTGGAACACCTCCTTAGCATCGTCCAATATTCTGGACAGTCGTTTAGGTTTGACATCGTCCTTTTTACAGGAATCTACAGTTAGTGCTTTTAAGGAATGCCAGTCCATATTTATTCTCTTGATCCATTCCCGTCCCAGTAGTGGTGGACCTCCCTCAGGTAACACATACAAGTCCATTCCTTTGCTTTCTTTACCCTTGTGGACCACCTTTACTTTTATCTTTCCGATGGGGTACACTCTTTGCCCCGTGTATGTTTTTAATACAATCTCCGTATCCCTTAGGGGAATGTGTGGAAATAACCTTTTGTAATCTTGCTTATTCATGACCGTCAATGTCGATCCCGTGTCCAATTCCATCTTCACTTGGACTCCTGCTATCTGGAGTGTAACCCAAATAGTTTGGTGGTCTGCTGTGTTACCCACATTATGTATTCTTAGACAACCCAGTTCCTTACTGCTGGAGTCTGAATCCGTCTTCTGTTCATCCGAACTGTTCTCTGTCACCTTGTGTACTTTTTTGTACTTCTTCTGTGGTGACTTTTTGTTGCTGGTCTTCTTTCCTGACCGGCATACCTTCGCTATGTGACCGAGTCTGCCACATTTTCTACATTCTTGATCTTTGAACCAGCACTGGTTCTGATCGTGCGTTGTCCTTCCACAACGATAGCACTTTACTGCACCCAATGCCATTTGATTGGTGCTGAGTTCCGATGGCCTTAGCTGCATTTCCGCGGTGCCTCATGCTGCCGCCTCGTGCGATGCTGCAATGGTGACAGCTTTATCTAGCGTAAGGTCCTTTTCCTCTAGCAGTCGCTTCTGAGTTCCTTCTTTTAATAGTCCACACACGAACTTATCTCTCAGAGCATCTGCTAGTCCTGTACCAAACTGACAGTACTTTGATAGCTTGCGCAGTTCAATTAAGAATTCAGCGTTGCTTTCCTCTTTCAGCTGCGTTCTTCTGTAAATTTTAAATAGTTCCGCTATCAGCAGCGGCGTGGGGTTTAAATGCTCTTGCAGGATAGTAACAATATTCGCGAAAGTCTTATTCGCCGGTTTATCTGGTGTTACAAGGTGCCTTAATAACCCGTACGTCTTCGCACCCATCGAGTTTAATAGGGTTAGTGCTTTCTTTTCAGCCGGTATCTCATTTGCTGTACAATAAACTTCAATACGCTCCACATAAGTGGCCCAATCTTCGACATTGCTATCAAAAGCAGTGATGTTACCGTTTTTAGGCATTCTCGCCTCCCAGCGGTCCTTAATTTCCCCCGATGCTGCTGCTTTTACTCCCCGCTGTCCTCGTGGGTATTAGCGCTTCCTTTCTTGCTGCGCGTCTATTCCGATTGCAGCCCGGCCCTTTACACCGGCTGTGGTCGAGTTCTCCGCCCTTTTTCCTCCGGTCTCGCCCCCCTTCTCCACTGACAACGCGGCCAACTTTCTGCCCGTGTCGCTAGATCGGCTTACCCACCGCCGTGGAAGAAGGATGATCACTGCCTGTCGCTGATGGTGGACTTCGTGGTCAGCAATTCCAACCCGGGTTCTCGATGCCTCCCGTGCGAATGCGGTGCTCAGCAGGATGATGAGGGCGGATGCCTTTTCTCGACGCCCGTTCTGGGGACGAAGCTGCCTTGGATGCAATTTCTGCTGGGTAAGATCGACTCGTCGCCACTGTTGAGTCTGTGTGTTCCAGATATACTTATTTTAAATAACTGGACACAGACAACAGGAAAAACTTAAACAGGTCTTTACTACTTGAAGGTCAGGGCTGAACTGCTTTACAAATTACTACACAGAGCTTATATACCGGTGTGGTCACCACCGGTACTATAATATACAGTAGCAAGAGAAAGTAGTCCATCTTCTTAAGGTAGTTCTCTTAAGGTGGTACAGGTTACATACACCACAAAATGCCTTTTGGAAGTCTAAATACATTACGTCCACTGGTTCTCCTTTATCCACCCTGTATGTTACTTCCTCAAAGAACTCAAGCAAATTTGTCAAACATGACTTCCCCTTCATGAAACCATGCTGAGTTTGTCCTATTAAATTATGTTTATTCAAATGTCCCATTACTGTCTCCTTAATAATGGACTCTAACATTTTACCAACCACAGATGTTAGGCTAACAGATCTATAATTTCCAGCCTTCTGCCTACTACCCTTTTTAAATAAGGGTGTTACATTAGCAGTTTTCCAATCTGTCGGGACCTTTGCTGAGTCCAGGGAGTTTTGGAAAATTATTACCAATGCATCCACAATCCCTACTGCCACTTCCCTCAAGACCCTAGTGTTGTGTATGTCCCTTTGAGGGAATAACTGGTCTCAGACTGCAGTACCAGCAGTGACCACCCCTGTATAAAAGGCCCTAGCAGGCTTCTGTAGTTTCAGTTTCCAGGTTGTCTCCATTCAGTAAAGACTTGTTATAATCAACTCCTGCAGTCTGTGTCTCAATTATACACGGACATAATACTGGCGACGAGTAAGAAACGAACTTACCTGCAACTCGGCAGCACCTCAGATGACGTTATTGAAGGTCGAAGCCAGAAGAAAGAAAAAAAAAAATCCAAAGGAACTCGAGAAACGGGCGTCGACCGTGGGCAACTGCCCTCCAAATCATCGAATTGAAAAGTTGCAGGAGAGACTGTCAAAAGCCAGGCTTGGTTCTCCAGTCTGTGGTTTCCCAGCTAATCAGGCTGGTGGCAGGTAGTGCACTGATCCTCCCTGGGCTGCGGCGGGCTAGAGCTCGATCGGGTGGCTCTGCAACGGGGCCGGGCAGCGAGTCGGGAAGCAAAGAGAGAGAGAGAGGGTGGAGCACACAGGGCACGGCCGGTGCTTCGAAGCCGGGCAGCGTTCAGACCTAAGAAGAGGGAGGGAAGTGTCCCAGAGGGTCCACTCCACGACGGGAATGGTTCTTCAATTAACGGAGCAAATATTGAAGCGCGATAGAAAAATAAATATAATCGCCAGCAACAGCGTTGGCAGCAGCGGCAGCGGCGGGAAAGCACGGTAGGCGCCATCTTAACTCGGCGGGGAAGAAGGAAAAGCGCGGGAGGCGCCATTTTGATCCATCGGGGATGAAGGAAAAGTGCGGGAGGCGCCATCTTAGATTTTCAAGATGCCAAAGACTGGCGATATCACTGCCTTCGATAATGCAAGTATGTGGAAAGAGTCGAGGTATATTGCGAGGTAAACGAAATAGCCGATGAGAAAAAGGCATCGGTATTGCTAAATTTAATGGGCGCAAGAACGTACGGCCTATTGCGGGACCTGATTACTCCAGCCAAACCGAAGAGTTTTAACGAAATTGTTGCTATCCTACAGGAAAACCTAAATCCTACACCACTGCTGATAGCAGAAAGATTTAAATTCCACAGGAGAAATCAGCATAAAAATGAGAGCAATGCTGATTACCTTATGGAACTACGCAAGCTATCAAAGCACTGCCAGTTCGGAGCAGGACTGGCAGATACCTTACGGGACAAATTTGTCTGTGGACTCCTGAGTGAAAGAACCCAGAAGAGGTTACTCTCAGAGAAAGAGCTGAAGCTAGATAAGGCTTTCAGCGTGGCAGTATCGTACAAAGCAGCAGCAAGGGGAGCTGCGGAAATACAACAAAAGCCACAGGAATACGGCACCCACGAAATGACACGGGGATTTGCAAAATGTTATCGCTGCGGCAGAACAAACCATGACCAGAAGGACTGCTGGTCCAAGGACAAAATATGCAGGCATTGCGGAAAGATGGGACATATTGCACGAGTTTGCTGGGAAGAAGACCAACGACAACAAAAAGGCTACTAAGGAACCGTACAGGAAAGTACAAAAGATGACGGACAGTAGTTCCGAAGACCAGATGAGTGATAGTAAATCCGGGAACAAGAGGCTAAGCTGTCTCAAACTTCACAATGTAATCACAAAAGAGGATCACCAAACCATTTGGGTCACCCTCACGATAGCAGGGTCCCAAGTCAAAATGGAATTGGATACAGGATCAGCTCTAACCGTCATGAATCGACGAGACTACGAGCGGCTATTCTCACACATACCCTTGAAAGAGAGATCCATTGTCTTGAAGACATATACGGGGCAAAAAGTATACCCCAGAGGAAAAATAAGGGTGCCTGTCGAATACAACGGCAAGAAAATACGGAAATTGTATCTCTACATTCTGCAAGATGGTGGACCACTGTTATTGGGACGTGAATGGATCAGAAAGATAAGTTTAGACTGGCACTCCATTCGGGCACTGACGGTGGCTGGTAAAAAGGATGACGACGCCACTCCTGGACGATTGTCAAAAATCTTAGCTGACGCCAAAGAGGTATTTCAACAAGAACTGGGCACTCTTAAAGGCGTAACCGCCTCGATAAAAATAGAGGAGAATGCAATTCCCAAGTTTTTCAAAGCAAGACCGGTACCATATGCAATTCACCCAGCCGTCGAGGCAGAGCTGGAGAATCTGGAGAATGCAGGCGTGTTATCTAAGGTAGACTGGAGAGAGTGGGCAACACCCATCGTTCCTGTCATGAAGAAAATGTTAAACAATAAGTCTGAGGAGCCAAGGAAGGTTCACATCTGTGGGGACTTCAAGGCAACAGTGAACCCAGTCCTTCACACAGTACAATATCCTCTTCCAAGGATAGAAGATATCTTCGCCTCACTATCTGGAGGGAAGCGTTTTACAAAAATTGACCTAGCACAAGCATATTTGCAGATGGAGGTTGAAGAATGCTCTAGGAAGTATCTCACGATAAACACTCACAAAGGTCTTTACCAGTAAAATCGACTGGTATTCGGAGTAGCATCAGCTCCGGCGATATGGCAAAGAGCGATGGAACAAGTCCTGCAAGGGATTCCGGGGTACTCAGTGTTACTTGGACGACATCCTAGTGACAGGTGAAGATGACAGTGAACACCTTGCCAACCTAGAGCAGGTGCTCACTAGACTACGTGAACATGGGCTATGAGCCAATCGCCCCAAGTGCGAGTTTTTTAAGAAACGGATATCGTATTGTGGCCACGTGATTGATGAAGAGGGGTTGCATAAGTCCCCTGACAAAATTGAAGCGGTAGTTAAGGCTCCAGCGCCTGAAAATGTGTCGCAACTGAGGTCATTCCTCGGATTGGTGAATTACTACCATAAGTTTTTGCCGAATTTGTCCACAATTCTGCATCCACTGAACGCCCTACTACGAACGGGAGTAGCATGGAAATGGAGCGATGAATGTAAGCGGGCCTTTCAGAAGAGTAAGGACCTAATCACTTCAAGAGAAGTATTGGCTCACTGCAACCCATCACTACCAATAAGACTGGCGTGTGATGCGTCTCCCTACGGCATTGGGGCGGTACTGTCACATAAATTCCTTGATGGTTCAGAGAGGCCGATAGCTTTTGCGTCACGCTCGTTAACTTCAGCCGAGCGTAACTATGCCCAGATTGACAGAGAGGCCCTCAGCCTGGTGTGGGGGGGTGAAGAAGTTCAATCACTACCTGCACGGTCAGAAATTTACTCTACTAACTGATCATCAACCTCTCGTCTCCTTTTCAACCCTCAGAAGGGCGTACCGATAATGATGGCTCAACGGCTACAGAGGTGGTCCCTTTTCCTAGGGGCACACCAATATGACATCGAGTACAAAGGAACTAAACAGCATGGGAATGCTGATGGATTGTCGCGCCTACCGTTGCCGACGGTGGAAGAAGAACTGGCAGTGGATCCAGTGGAGTTATTCCACTCGACTATAGTCGAATGTCTCCCTGTGACGAATGCAAACATAGAAAAGGAAACACGAAATGACCCGACACTCTCCTGGGTCTATGATTTAACGGTGAAGGGATGGCCAGCACATGGCGAACCACCGCTGCCAGCATTCTCGCCGAGAAGAGAACAGCTGTCAGTGTGCAGAGGAACCTTGATGTGTGGATCCAGAGTAGTAATTCCACCAAAATTGAAGGATAGAGTGCTCAAAGAGCTTCATGAGGGTCATCTGGGAGGGGTAAAAATGAAGAACTTAGCCAGAGCATTTGTGTGGTGGCTGGGAATCGATAGAGAAATCGAAGAGATGACCAAGAGCTGTACAGGATGCCAGAAGGTCCAAAACGCCCCACCACATGCCCCTCTACATCCATGGCAAAGGGTGCACATTGATTTTGCTGGTCCCTTTATGGACTTGATGTTTTTAATTGCGGTGGATGCACATTCAAAGTGGCCAGAGGTAATAAAAATGTCCTCAACCACCACGGAAAAAACTATCACAGTCTTACGAACCATATTCGCCAGTAATGGGCTGCCTGAACAGATTTGCTCTGACAATGGACCACAGTTTGTGTCTGAAGAGTTCCGGAGGTTCTTAAAGAACAATGGTGTTAAGCATTACACATCTGCCCCATATCATCCAGCCACTAATGGATTGGCCGAGAGGTTTGTTCAAACATTCAAGAAGGCTATCAAGGCAATGTGTAATGAAGATATACCCCTACAACACAAGGTGGATAACTTCTTGTTTGCCTACTGGAATGCGACACATGCGGTTACCAACCAAACTCCAGCCATGATGTTCTTCAATCGAAGACTACGATGCCGCTTGGATTTGGTTAAGCCAAACGTCAGAAGAGATGTGGAGAACAGGCAGTTTCAGAATATGAATGAAAGGCCGACCAGGAGTTTTAAGATAGGTCAACCAGTTTTGGCCCGGGACTACTGCACTGAGAAATGGCAGCCAGGAACGATCTGTACACGGCAAGGACCTTTAATGTATACCGTGGACGTTGGAGAGAGCATTGTAAGACGCCATGCTGACCAGATTCTAGAGTCACTGGAAAACGTCAACTCCACACCACGATCTGATACACCTGGCGATGAAACCGAAGTACCAATTGCATCTACCGCAGAATCGGTGATATTGGAAGCAGACGAACCAAACAACGACATTGCTCCTGACTCAACCTTGCCAGAAGAACCTGATACCCCAAAGAGGCGTTATCCAGACAGAATCAGGAAGCCTCCTCAAAGACTGAACTTATAATTGCTTAACTTCAACCAATGTATCTAGCAACCGTAGTTGTAATTGTAATTAGTTATTATTTAGTTATTAAATGAATGTTATGTACTGTTTATCTAAAAGGGGAGGAATTGTTGTGTATGTCCCTTTAAGGGAATAACTGGTCTCAGACTGCAGTACCGGCAGTGACCACCCCTGTATAAAAGGCCTTAGCAGGCTTCTGTAGTTTCAGTTTCCAGGTTGTCTCCATTTAGTAAAGACTTGTTATAATCAACTCCTGCAGTCCGTGTCTCAATTATACACGGACATAATACCTAGGATGTAAGCCATCAGGTCAGAATTTGCCGCCCCAGAAAGCTGTGGAAGCTACATCATTAAATAAATTTAAAACAGAAATAGATAGTTTCCTAGAAGTAAAGGGAATTAAGGGTTACGGGGAGCGGGCAGGAAATTGGACATGAGTCTAGGTTCGGAATGGTCATGGCCCTGTGGGTAGTAGAGTGGGCCCAGGGGCCATGTAGCCTGGTTCTGCTCCTACTTCTTGTGTTCTAATTCTGTGTTAGATTTCAGGAGATGGTTTTATTCCTGTTCCTGGCTGGGGTGGAGATCGCCTTTACAGAAGGTAAGTACTGTAGAAAATATAAGGACAGAGTGATCTCCTGGACGAGTTTCGATCACCTAGATGGGTCGGAGAGGAATTTCCCAGATTTTTTCTCCCAAATTGGCCATTGGGTTTTATATCTGGTTTTTCGCCTCTCCCGGGAGATCACATGGGTTCGGGTGGGATGGAGAGTGATAGAAGATTTGAGGTTAGGATCAGATCAGCCATGATCTTATTGAATGGTGGAGCAGGCTCGAGGGGCCGATTGGCCTACTCCTGCTCCTAGTTCTTATGTTCTTATGTTCTTATGAAAGAATGAACAGGTTGGGTTGCTTTTTTCTTGAAAAGGGAAGGGTGACCTAATAGAGGTCTTGAAAATTATGAAAAGTTTTGATAGGGTAGGCACAGAGAGAGTGTTTCTACTTGTGGGTAAGAGCAAAATATTATCAATATAAATTAGTCACCAAGGCCAGAATTTTCTGGGGTCCGCGCGGACGCGATTGGAGGAGGGTCGGGTGGGAAATTTGCAATCTCTTGGAGCGGGTCAGAAACCCGCCATCATCTCACCCCCATGCGGCAGCGACCCGAACGGCAGAGGTGGGCGAGCTAATTTAAATCATTATCAGGTCCTTGTCAGACCCTTAAGAATTTTTTTAACCCTACCTTTCAAATTTCCCTGGATGACCACGGGAATCAGGCAGTTTGGGATCCACATCTGTCAACTTAAGGCGGAAGTTGAGTAGCCATTGATCCAGCTGATTAGTGCACAGCATGGAAAGTGCAATTAAAACTCCCACTTTCCTCAGGCAGAAGCTATTGCTGACTGCATTGCCTGCACAGATTTAGCTTTCTACAGGCTGCAAGTGTTTCCAACAAAGTCGCCATCTAGTGTCACCTCATTGTTAGATCACATCATTGACAGATTGCTTCTATCATCTCTACTTGACTTGCCATCTATTCCATCAGCATGGGTGCCATTTATACTTTCTCACCTTGGTTCTCAGGATCAGACCACAATGAGCCCCAACACCAGTAGCAACAGGCACAACAGCAGCACCAACAACAACACCACCAACCTTCTCCTCAACCACCTGCTGCTGCACAGGACAGAGGGCATCAGCACAGGGCTGCACCATGCCAGAGGCGATACCCCCAACACAGGGTATACAGGCAGAGGATGAGCAGTGCTAGGTTCGGATCGGTCATGGCCCTGTGGTTAGCGGAGCGGGCCCAGGGGCCGTGTAGCCTGATCCTGCTCCTATTTCGTGTGTCTAATTCTGTTAGATGCAGGAGATGGTTCTGTGATAGTGGATTGGCAGTTAGGATCAGATCAGCCATGATCTTATTGAATGGCAGAGCAGGCTCGAGGGGCCGATTGGCCTACTCCTGCTCCTATTTCTTATGTTCTTATGTTCTTAAGCTATCGCTCCAGGTCATCGCAGACATTTGCACATTGTTTGAACAAGATCTGTAGCCCAGAGGAGCAGGTGGAGATGCCTTACTAGTGGAGGGCTCCTCCTGAGCGGTCAAGTCAGCAGAACCATTGCTTCAGTAACCCAATGGTGTGCTCGATGATGTTCCTGGTGGAAGCATGGCTCTCATTATATGAGTCCTGGGCATGAGTCTTGGGGTTGCGGAGGGGAGTCATGAGCCAGGTGCAGAGCAGAAAACCCTTGTCTCTGAGCAGCTGCCCTCGAGTTTGCTGTGGTGGCAGGAAGATTGCCAGCATACCAGACTGATACAGGATGAAGGCATCGTGGCTGCTGCCAGGATAGCATGCATTGACATTGAGGAATCACTGTGTGGTTGCACACCACCTGCACATTAAGGGAGTTTTTTTAAATTCGCTTATGGGATCTGTGCTTCGCTGGCAAGGCCAGCATTTATTGCCCATCCCTAGTTGCCCTTGAGAAGGTGGTGGTAAGCCGCCTTCTTGAAACACTGCAGTCCGAGTGATGAAGGTACTCCCACAGTGCTGTTAGGTAGGCAGTTCCAGGATTTTGACCCAGCGACGATGAAGGATCGGCGATATACTTCTAAATCAGGATGGTGTGTGACTTGGAGGGGAACTTGGAGGTGGTGGTGTTCCCATGCACCTGCTGCCCTTGTCCTTCTAGGTGGAAGAGGTCGCAGGTTTGGGAGGTGCTGCCGAAGAAGCCTTGGCGAGTTGCTGCAGTGCATCTGTAGATATAGACATAGACATAGAAGATAGGAGCAGGAGTAGGCCATTCGGCCCTTCGAGCCTGCTCCGCCATTCAACGAGATCATGGCTGATCATCCAAACCCTAGCACCCGGTCCCTACACCGACAGCCATCCCACCCAAGCCCTATCCCCGTAACCCCGTAACCCCACGTATTTAATCCCCCCTAACACTAAGGGCCAATTTTTATCATGGCCAATCAACCTAACCCGCACATCTTTGGACTGTGGGAGGAAACCGGAGCACCCAGAGGAAACCCACGCAAACACGGGGAGAAAGTGCAAACTCCACACAGACAGTCACCCGAGGCTGGATTTGAACCCGAGTCCCTGGCGCTGTGAGGCAACAGTGCTAACCACTATGCCACCGTACACATTGCAGCCACGGTACGCCGGTGGTGGAGGGAGTGATTGTTTAAGGTGGTGGATGGGGTGCCAATCAAGCGAGCTGCTTTGTCCTGGATGGTGTAGTGCTTCTTGAGTGTTGTTGGAGCTGCACTCATCCAGGCAAGTGGAGAGTATTCCCTCATACTCCTTACTTGTGTCTTGTAGATGGTGGAAAGGCTTTGGGGAGTCAGGAGGTGAGACACTCACCACAGAATACCTAGCCTCTGACCTGCTCTTGTTGCCACAGTATTTATGTGGCTGGTCCAGTTAAGTTTCTGGTCAATGGTGACCCCTAGAATGTTGATGGTGGGGGATTCAGCGATGGTAATGCCATTGAATGTCAAGGGGAGGTGGTTAGACTCTCGCTTGTTGGAGATAATCATTGCCTGGCACTTCTGTGGCGTGAATATTACCTGCCACTTATCAGCCCAAGCCTGAACGTCATCCAGGTCTTGTTGCATGTGGGCATGGACTGCTTCATTATCTGAGGCATTGTGAATTGCACTGAACACTGTGCAGTCACCAGCGAACATCCCCATTTCTGACCTGGAGTGGTAGCCTTTGTGGTTACGGAAGATCTCAGGATGGTTATGCGGCACCTGCAAAGCCACGTGTGTGCAGTTGATGGCGCCCTGCACCATGGGGAAGCCCGCTATCCTGAAAAAGCCACATGCATGTTTGTCCTGCTTCTCTCTGCTCAGAGAGAAGACAACATAGCCCCTTCTCCTGATATAGAGAGCCTCAGTGACCTCCCAGATGCCACGATGGACAGCAAACTGTAAGATGTTAGCTATGTCTCCTGCTGCAGACTGGAAGGATCTGCTGGTGAAGAAATTGAGGGCCACGGTGACCTTGACTGCCACTGAGAGAGCCGTGGGCTGCAGGTCTGGTTGCAGGAGGTGGCAGAGTTCTGTGATCACCTCCTTGGTGAAGTGTAGCCTTCTAATACACTGCTCCTCGCTTAAATGGAGGTAGGAGAAGTTCTGTCAAAAGACCCTAGGTGGGTAAGGCCTCCTGTTGAGAGCCCTCATAGCCCTCTTCCTCCTCTCTCTTTATGCATGTTCCCATCTTCTTCGTTGCCTCTGCTCCCTCTGCCGAAGATCCTGGAGCATGACTGTGTTGTGAGCAGAAGCCTTTAAATAAGAATGAAGGAATTCTGCACTTGCAACAACACTCCCTGTCACTTTAAAATCTTGAAATAAGTTAATAAAGCAGGTGGAGTTGCAGAAAGTAGCACAGAGCCAATCAAACTGCAGAACCATGTCAGGTGCAACTGATTGCTGATGATCTCTTTAAATATCGCTGCTGGAGCCTTCTTCCTGCTTTTGAACACTTGCTCTGCCTGCAGGGTTAAGGCATGTCAGTAAGTTGAATGGCGAAATCCAATGCTACAGATTGGGCATCAAGTGAGAGTTGCACACACACTGACGTCACGATCTCTTTAATTTCAATTCCTTCAGTGATTGCTTTTATCGGTAGTGCTGCCAGCCCTTGCAACATGGCAGCTGCCATGGGACCCACCACCAGCTGATGGAAGAGCCGCAGCCACCGTTTTTTCACCATATCATAGCGGTAATGGCTGGCGTTAAACACCTGAATTTTTAGCCCTCTGTGTCCCAACATTTACTTGTCTCTCGCCTTTTTAAAAGGGACCAAAAATTAGACCTTCTTATGGAGGCAGAGGGCAAGGCTGAGGTACTAAATGAGTACTTTGCATCTTTCTTCACAAAAGAAGAGGATGCTGCCAATGTCACAGTAAAGGAGGAGGTAGTAGAAAAATTGGATAGCATACAAAGAGGAGGTATTTAAAGTGAAAGTAGAAATGTCACCCGGTCCAGATGGGATGCAATCTAGGTTACTGAGGGAAGTAAGGGTGGAAATTGCGGAGGGTCATGCCACAATCTTCCAATACTCCTTAGATATGGGAGTGGTGTCAGAGGACTAGTGGATTGCAAATGTTACACCCTTGTTCAAAAAAGGGGAGACCAATACACCCGCCAATTACAGGCCAATCAGCCTAAAGTCGGTGGTGGGGAAACTCTTAAAGACATGAATTCGGGACAAAAATAATTGGTACTTGGAAAACTATAGGATATTAAATGAAAGCCAGCACAGATTTGTTAAAGGCAAATCATGTTTGACTAACTTGATTGAGTTCTTTGATTCAGTAGCAGAGAAAATAGATGATGGTACTGCAGTTGATGTTGTGTATATGAACTTTCAAAAGTACCACAACATGAATTTGTTAACAAAATTAAAACCCATGGGATTAAATGGACAGTGCAGCATGGAAACAAAATTGGCTAAGGGACAGAAAGCAGAGAGTAATGGTAAATGGTTGTCTTTTAGACTGGAGGGAAGTATACAGTGGTATTCCCCACCTCCCCCCCCTCCACCCCAGAGTTCAGTAATAGGACCACTGCTCTTTTTGGTAAATATTAATGACCTGGACTTGGGTATACAGAGCATAACTTCAAAGACTGCAGATGATACAAAATTCAGAAATGCAGTAAACAGTGAGAAGGATAGTAGCAGACTTCAGGATAAAATGGGCAGACATATGGCAGATGATATTTAGGAGCAAAGTGCTTCATTTTGGTAGTACGAATGAGGAGAGGCAATATAAACTAAATGGTACAATTTTAAAGGGGGTGCAGGAACAGAGAGACCTGGGGGTGTTTGTACACAAATCTTTGAAGGTGGCAGGAGAAGTTGAGAAGCCTGTTAAAAAGACACATGGGGTCCTTGGCTTTATAAATAGAGGCATAGAGTAAAAAAGCAAGAAAGTTATGCTAAACCTTTATAAAACACTGGTTAAGCTTTAGCATGTAGTATTGTGCCCAACTCTGGGCACCACACTTTAGGAATGATGGCAAGGCCTTAGAGAGGGTACAGAGATTTACTAGAAGGTACCAGGGGTGAAAAACTTCAGTTACGTGGAGAAACTAGAGAAAATTTAGAGCAGAGAACGTTAAGGGGAGATTTGATAGAAGTGTTCACAATCTTGAAGGGTTTTGATAGAATAAATAAGGAGAAACTGTTTCCAGTGGTAGAAGGGTCAGTAACCAGAGGACAAAGATTTATGGTGATTGGCAAAAGAACTAGAGGCGACACATGGAAACATTTTTTTACATCATTTTTACAACATTTTCCATCTAGAATAAAAATTTCAGTAAATTGAGGAGGGATCTGGGCCCAGGTAAATTGGAGTCAAAAACTGGCAGGCAGAAGTGTAATGGGCCACTGGGCGGCCTTTAAAGAGCAGATGGTTTGGGTACAGTCGAGGTACATTCCAACAAGGGGGAAAGGGAGGGCAACCAAAGCCAGAGCTTCCTGGATGACAAAAAAATTAGAGAGTAGGATGAAGCAAAAAAAGGGGGCGTATGACAGATGTCAGCTTGATAATACAGGGAGCATCAGGCTGAATATAGAAAGTACAGAGGACAAGTGAAAAAGGAAATAAGAGGGGCAAGGAGACAGTCCTCGACTTCTCTTTCTCCATCTCTGGGGATAGGCTATTGACAAACATTCACTATAAGCCCATTGACTCCCACAGCTACCTGGACTACACTTCCTCCCACCTCGCTTCCTGTAAGGACTCTATTCCATTCTCCCAGTTTCTCCATCTCTGCCACATCTGCTCTGACGATGCCACCTTCCATACTAGAGCTTCCGCCATGTCTTCCTTTTTTCTTAACCGAGGATTCCCCTCTATTGTGGTTGACATGGCCCTTGACCGTGTCCGTTCTATTTCCCGCATTTCTGCTCTCACCCCTTCCCCTCCCTCTTACACTGTTCCAATAAAGCTCAAAATAAGCTCGAGGAACAGCACCTCATCTTTCGATTAGGCACTTTACAGCCTTCTGGACTCAACATCGAGTTCAACAATTTAAGACCATAACCTCTACCCCTGTCTTTCTTTCCCATTTTTTTTCTCTCTCTCACATGACAGCTGTCATTCAGCCATCGCCATTTACACTTCATCTAGAGTCATCTTGTTTCTTAACTTGTCCCATTACCATCTCCTTTTGCCTTGCACCGTCATCCCTTTTGTCTCCTAATTTCTCCTGCCTTCCATCCTATCACAGACCTTCCCTTTTGTTCTCTGTTTACACTAATGCTTTACAATATTGACTTAAGAGATTAAGCACTTGAGACTGCCAATCAATTGCGGTTGGGCGTGGCCACAGGACAATCAGATTGTTTACACTAACCTGCAAGGGCTGTTTACTCAGCAATTAAGGAAATAGACATGTTTTCTTCAAACAGAGACAGCTTTATTCAACCCATCACAATGAATGGGGATACATTCAAAAACCCATCACAAGGGAAATGGGTAATTCATTCAAAACCCATCACAATGAATGGGGACAGATCGATTCCCTTTTGCATAGCCCAGATACATCCGGATTTGGGCAGGAAGATTTCGGCTCCAAATGGGTATAAGATAGCTTCTCAGGAAGCCATCTCTCTCTCTCTCTGCAGCCTCACCTCCGTGCCCTATCTACAACTCAGGAGCCTGCCCAAGGGAGTGGAATACCAGCAGTTACCTTTAAACACTGGGGTATCTCCATTTCAGGGTGGTGAAGAAGCTAAGACCGCAGGGACACGGAGCAGGCATTTCACTGGTGAGCATAGTTTTTCTGGCCTATCACAAGGCAACTTAGATAGGTTTTTAGGGGTGGGAATTAAGGGGGATTTTGTTAAATTGTGATTTTAGTCAATTTTCCCTCGTTGTGTCCGTTCTCTCCTCCCCTATTAAGTAAGAGTGTTCTACTAAGCAAAAGAGAGCTTTAGTAGACACTAAAGGTGCCGTATTTAAGTAAAAGAGTGTTGCACTAAGCAAAAGAGTGCTGTAGTGGACAAGAAGAGTACTGTGTTAAGTAAAAGTGCTGTATCGAGCACAGGTGTGTTGTATTCATTATTTTCAGTTGTTTCTTTTTGTTTCAATAAATACTGGTCTGTTTTGCATCCAACCACGAGTCTCGTTTCTGTCTACATCGCTACCGAATAAGTCCCGCGGTCAGAACCAGGAAAGGGGAGCGCTTCGAAACCGCACGGGGCTCTGCAGCAGCTCAGAGGCTTCTGACTGGCCAGAGATAATAACCCCATCCCCGTTATTCATTCCTACAAAATGGCGACCGGGGCAGGACCGTCGGCAATGGTGTGCGATGTAGCAGACGGTGGTTTGGGTCTGGAGAGAGCAGCAGTTATTGGTTTTCTTTTTATCTGGGCTCTCACTCTCCTGTGCTCTCGCTCTCCTGTGCTCTCACTATCCTGGGCTGTCGCTCTCCTGGGCTCCCACTCTCCTGGGCTCTCGCTCCCGTGCGATCCCGCTCTCCTGGGCTCCCGCTATCCTGGGCTCTCGGTCTCCTGGGCTCTCGCTTTACTAGGCTCTCGCTCTCCTGGGCTCCCGCTCTCCTGCGCTCTTGCTCTCCTGGGCACTCGCTCTCCTGGGCTCTCGCTCCCGTGGGATCGCTCTCTCCAGCTGCTCTCGCTCTCCTGGGCTCCCGCTCGCCTGGCCTCTCGCTCTCCTGAGCTCTCGCGCTCATGGGCTCTCGCTCCGGTGGTAACCCGCTCTGCTGGGCACTCGCTCCCATGGGATCGCGCTCTCCAGCTGCTCTTGCTCTCCTGGGCTCCCGCACTCCTGGGCTCTCGCTCTCCTGGGCTCTCACTCTCCTGGGCTCTCGCTGTCCTGGGCTCCCGCTCTCCTGGGCTCCCGCTCTCCTGGGCTCTCACTCTCCTGGGCTCCCGCTCTCCTGTGCTCTCACTATCCTGGGCTCTCACTCTCCTGGTCTCATGCTCTCCTGGGCTCCCATGGGATTGTGCTTTCCTGGGCTCTCGCTCTCCTGGACTCCCGCTCTCCTGGGCTCCTGTGGCATCCTGCTCTCCTGGGCTCTCACTCCCGTGGGATCCCGCTCTACTGGGCTCTCGCATCTCTGGGATCCCGCTCTCCTGGGCTCTCGCTCTACTGGGCTCGCGCTCTCCTGTGCTCTCACTCTCCTGGGCTCTCTCTCTCCTGGGCTCTCGCTCTCCTGGGCTCTCGCTCTCCAGGGATAACTCCCTCCTGGGCTCCCGCTTTCCTGTGCTCTCACTCTCCTGTGCTCTCGCTCTCCTGGGCTCCCGCTTTCCTGGGCTCTCGCTCCCGCGGGATCCCGCTCTCCTGGGCTCTCGCTCTCCGGGGCACTCACTCTCCTGGGCTTTTGCTCTCCTGGGCTCTCGCTATCCTGGTCTCTCCCTCTCCTGTGCTCCCGTTCTCCTCTGTTCCCGCTTTCCTGTGCTCCTGCTCTCCTGGTCTCCCGCTCTCCTGGGCTCTCGCTCTCCTGGGCTTTCGCTCTCCTTGTCTCTCCCTCTCCTGTGCTCCCGCTCTCCTGTGCTCCCGCTCTCCTGTGCTCCCGTTCTCCTGGGCTCTCGCTCTCCTGGGCTCTCGCTCTCCTGGGCTCTCGCTCTCCTGGGCTCTCGTTCTCCTCGGCACTCGCTCTCCAGGGCTCTCGCTCTCATGGGCTCCCATGGGATTGTGCTTTCCTGGGTGCCCACTCTCCTGGGCTCTCGCTCTCCTGGGCACACGCTCTCCTGGGCTCCCTGTCTCCCGGGCTCTCACTCGCCTGGGCTCTCACTCTCCTGGGCTCTCGCTCTCCTGGACTCTCGCTCTCCTGGGCCCTCGCTCTCCTGGGCTCTCGCTCTCCTGGGCTGTCACTCTCCTGGGCTCCCGCTCTCCTGTGCTCTCACTATCCTGGGCTCTCACTCTCCTGGGCTACCACTCTCTTGGGCTCTCGCACCCATGCGATCCCGCTCTACTGGGCTGTCGCTCTCCTGGGCTCCCACTCTCCTGGGCTCTCGCTCTCCTGGGCTCCCTGTCTCCCGGGCTCTCACTCGCCTGGGCTCTCACTCTCCTGGGCTCTCGCTCTCCTGGACTCTCGCTCTCCTGGGCCCTCGCTCTCCTGGGCTCTCGCTCTCCTGGGCTCTCACTCTCCTGGGCTCCCGCTCTCCTGTGCTCTCACTATCCTGGGCTCTCACTCTCCTGGGCTCCCACTCTCTTGGGCTCTCGCACCCATGCGATCCCGCTCTACTGGGCTGTCGCTCTCCTGGGCTCCCACTCTCCTGGGCTCACGCTCCCGTGGAACCACGCTCTGCTGGGCACTCGCTCCTGTGGGATCGCGCTCTCCAGCTGCTATCGCACTCCTAGGCTCCCGCTCTCCCGGGCTCTCGCTCTCCTGGGCTCCCGCTCTCCTGGGCTCTCCCTCTCCTTGGCTCCCACTCTCCTGGGCACCTGCTCTCCTGGCCTCCCGCTCTCCTGGGCTCTCACTCGCCTGGGCTCTCGCTCTTCTGTGCTCTCGCTCTCCTGGGCTCTCGCTCTCCTGGGCCCTCGCTCTCCTGGGCTCCCACTCTACTGTGCTCTCACTATCCTGGGCTCTCACTCTCCTGGACTCCCACTCTCCTGGGCTCTCGCACCCGTGCGATCCAGCTCTACTGGGCTGTCGCTCTCCTGGGCTCCCACTCTCCTGGGCTCTCGCTCCCGTGCGATCCCTCTCTCCTGGGCTCCCGCTCTCCTGGGCTCTCGCTCTCCTGGGCTCTCGCTCCCGTGGGATCGCACTCTCCAGCTGCTCTCACTCTCCTGGGCTCCCACTCTCCTGGGCTCTCGTTCTCCTCGGCACTCGCTCTCCAGGGCTCTCGCTCTCATGGGCTCCCATGGGATTGTGCTTTCCTGGGTCCCCACTCTCCTGGGCTCTCGCTCTCCTGGGCACACGCTCTCCTGGGCTCCCTGTCTCCCGGGCTCTCACTTGCCTGGGCTCTCACTCTCCTGGGCTCTCGCTCTCCTGGACTCTCGCTCTCCTGGGCCCTCGCTCTCCTGGGCTGTCACTCTCCTGGGCTCTCGCTCTCCTGGGCTGTCACTCTCCTGGGCTCCCGCTCTCCTGTGCTCTCACTATCCTGGGCTCTCACTCTCCTGGGCTCCCACTCTCTTGGGCTCTCGCACCCATGCGATCCCGCTCTACTGGGCTGTCGCTCTCCTGGGCTCCCACTCTCCTGGGCTCTCGCTCTCCTGGGCTCCCTGTCTCCCGGGCTCTCACTCGCCTGGGCTCTCACTCTCCTGGGCTCTCGCTCTCCTGGACTCTCGCTCTCCTGGGCCCTCGCTCTCCTGGGCTCTCGCTCTCCTGGGCTCTCACTCTCCTGGGCTCCCGCTCTCCTGTGCTCTCACTATCCTGGGCTCTCACTCTCCTGGGCTCCCACTCTCTTGGGCTCTCGCACCCATGCGATCCCGCTCTACTGGGCTGTCGCTCTCCTGGGCTCCCACTCTCCTGGGCTCACGCTCCCGTGGAACCACGCTCTGCTGGGCACTCGCTCCTGTGGGATCGCGCTCTCCAGCTGCTATCGCACTCCTAGGCTCCCGCTCTCCCGGGCTCTCGCTCTCCTGGGCTCCCTATCTCCTGGGCTCTCGCTCTCCTGGGCTATCGCTCTCCTGGGCTCTCGCTCTCCTGTGCTCTCACTCTCCTGTGCTCTCTCTCTCCTGGGCACTCGCTCTCCTGGGCGTACGCTCTCCTGGGCTCTCGCACTACTGGGCTGTCGCTTTCGTGGGCTCCCGCTCTCATGTGCTCTCACTCTCCTGTGCTCTCGCTCTCCTGTGCTCTCACTCTCCTGTGCTCTCGCTCTCCTGTGCTCTCCCTCTCCTGGGCTCCCGCTCTCCTGTGCTCTCACTCTCCTGGGCTCCCACTCTTGTGGGCTCTCGCAACAGTGCGATCCCGCTCTACTGGGCTGTCGCTCTCCTGGGCTCCCACTCTCCTGGGCTCTCGCTCCCGTGCGATCCCGCTCTCCTGGGCTCCCGCTCTTCTGGGCGCTCGCTCTCCTGGGCTCTCGCTTTACTAGGCTCTCGCTCTCCTGGGCTCCTGCTCTCCTGGGCTCTCGCTCTCCTGGGCACTCGCTCTCCTGGGCCCTCGCTCCCATGGGATCCCACTCTACTGGGCACTCGCTCCCGTGGGATCGCTCTCTCCAGCTGCTCTCGCTCTCCTGGGCTCCCGCTCTCCTGGGCTCTCGCTCTCCTGAGCTCTCGCTCTCATGGGCTCTCGCTCCGGTGGGATACCGCTCTGCTGGACACTCGCTCCCATGGGATCACGCTCTCCAGCTGCTCTGGCTCTCCTGGGCTCCCGCTCTCCTGGGCTCACGCTCTCCTGGGCTCTCACTCACCTGGGCTCTCGCACTCCTTGGTTCTCGCTCTCCTGGGCTCTCGCTCTCCTGGCCTCTCGCTCTCCTGGGCTCTCGCTCTACTGGGCTCCCGCTCTCCTCGGCGCTCGCTCTCCTGGGCTCTCGCTCTCCTGGGCTCCCATTGGATTGTGCTTTCCTGGGTCCCCACTCTCCTTGGCTCTCACTCTCCTGCGCACACGCTCTCCTGGGCTCCCTGTCTCCCGGGCTCTCACTCGCCTGGGCTCTCACTCTCCTGGGCTCTCGTTCTCCTGGGCTCTCGCTCTCCTGGGCCCTCGCTCTCCTGGGCTCTTGCTCTCCTGGGCTCTCGCTCTCCTGGGCTCTCACTCTCCTGGGCTGCCGCTCTCTTGTGCTCTCACTATCCTGGGCTCTCAATCTCCTGGGCTCCCACTCTCTTGGGCTCTCGCACCCATGCGATCCCGCTCTACTGGGCTGTCGCTCTCCTGGGCTCCCACTCACCTGGGCCCTCGCTCCCGTGCGATCCCCCTCTCCTGGGCTCCCACTCTCCTCGGCTCTCGCTCTCCTGGCCTCTCGCTCTCCTGGGCTCTTGCACTCCTGGGCTCCCATGGGATCGTGCTTTCCAGGGCTCTCGCTCTCCTGGACTCCCGCTCTCCTGGGCTCCTGTGGCATCCTGCTCTCCTGGGCTCTCTCTCCCGTGGGATCCCCCTCTCCTGGGCTCTCACTCTCCTGGGCTCTCACTCTCCTGGGCTCTCGCTCTCCTGGGCTCTCGCTCTCCTGGGCTCTCGCTCTCATGGGCGTACGCTCTCCTGGGCTCTCGCACTCCTGGGCTACCGCTCTCGTGGGCTCCCGCTCTCCTGGGCTCTCACTCTCCTGTGCTCTCGCTCTCCTGTGCTCTCGCTCTCCTGGGGTCCCGCTCTGCTGTGCTCTCACTCTCCTGTGCTCTCGCTCTCCTGTGCTCTCCCTCTCCTGGGCTCCCGCTCTCCTGTGCTCTCACTATCCTGGGCTCTCACTCTCCTGGGCTCCCACTCTCCTGGGCTCTCGCAACCGTGCGATCCCGCTCTACTGGGCTGTCGCTTTCCTGGGCTCACACTCTCCTGGGCTCTCGCTCCCGTGCGATCCCGCTCTCCTGGGCTCCCGCTCTTCTGCGCGCTCGCTCTCCTGGGCTCTCGCTTTACTTGGCTCTCACTCTCCTGGGCTCCCGCTCTCCTGGGCTCTCGCTCTCCTGGGCACTCCCTCTCCTGGGCACTCGCTCCCATGGGATCCCACTCTACTGGGCACTCGCTCCAGTGGGATCGCTCTCTCCAGCTGCTCTCGCTCTCCTGGGCTCCCGCTCTCCTGGGCTCTCGCTCTCCTGAGCTCTCGCTCTCATGGGCTCTCGCTCCGATGGGATCCCGCTCTGCTGGGCACTCGCTCCCATGGGATCGCGCTCTCCAGCTGCTCTGGCTCTCCTGGGCTCCCGCTCTCCTGGGCTCTCGCTCTCCTGGGCTCTCGCTCAACTGGCCTCTCGCCCTCCTGGGCTCCCGCTCTCCTGGGCTCCCGCTCTCCTCGGCACTCGCTCTCCTGGGCTCTCGCTCTCCTGGGCTCCCATGGGATAGTGCTTTCCTGGGCCCCCGCTCTCCTGGGCTCTCACTCTCCTGGGCACACGCTCTCCTGGGCTCCCGCTCTCCTAGGCTCTCGCTCTCCTGAGCTCTCGCTCTCATGGGCTCTCGCTCCGATGGGATCCCGCTCTGCTGGGCACTCGCTCCCATGGGATCGCGCTCTCCAGCTGCTCTGGCTCTCCTGGGCTCCCGCTCTACTGGGCTCTCGCTCTCCTGGGCTCTCGCTCAACTGGCCTCTCGCCCTCCTGGGCTCTCGCTCTCCTGGGCTCCCATGGGATAGTGCTTTCCTTGGCCCCCGCTCTCCTGGGCTCTCACTATCCTGGGCTCTCACTCTCCTGGGCTCCCACCCTCTTGGGCTCTCGCACCCATGCGATCCCGCTCTACTGGGCTGTCGCTCTCCTGGGCTCCCACTCTCCTGGGCTCTCGCTCCCGTGCGATACCGCTCTCCTGGGCTCCCACTCTCCTGGGCTCTCGCTCTCCTGGCCTCTCGCTCTCCTGGGCTCTTGCACTCCTGGGCTTCCATGGGATCATGCTTTCCAGGGCCCTCGCTCTCCTGGACACCCGCTCTCCTGGGCTCCTGTGGCATCCTGCTCTCCTGGGCTCTCACTCTCCTGGGCTCCCGCTCTCCTGGGCACTCGCTCTCCTGGGCTCTCGCTCCCGTGCGATCCCGCTCTCCTGGGCTCCCGCTCTCCTGGGCTCTCGCTCTCCTGGGCTCTCACTCTCCTGAGCTCTCGCTCTCCTGGGCTCTTGCTCTCCTTGACTCCTGCTCTCCTGGGCTCTTGCCTCCTTGGCTCCAGCTCCCCTGGGCTCTCACTCTCCTGGGCTCTCGCTCCCGTGGGATCGCGCTCTCCAGCTGCTCTCACTCTCCTGGGATCCCGCTCTCCTTCTCCTGGGCTCTCGCACTCCTGGGCTCTCGCTCTCCTGTGCTCCCATGGGATCGTGCTATCCTGGGCCCCCGCTCTCCTGGGCTCTCGCTCTCCTGGTCTCCCGCTCTCCTGTGCTCTCACTATCCTGAGCTCTCACTCTCCTGGGCTCTCGCACCCGTGCGATCCCGCTCTACTGGTCTGCCGCTCTCCTGGGCTCCCACTCTCCTGGGCTCACACTCCCGTGGAACCACGCTCTGCTGGGCACTCGCTCCTGTGGGATCGCGCTCTCCAGCTGCTATCGCACTCCTAGGCTCCCGCTCTCCCGGGCTCTCGCTCTCCTGGGCTCCCTATCTCCTGGGCTCTCGCTCTCCTGGGCTATCGCTCTCCTGGGCTCTCGCTCTCCTGTGCTCTCACTCTCCTGTGCGCTCTCTCTCCTGGGCACTCGCTCTCCTGGGCGTACGCTCTCCTGGGCTCTCGCACTACTGGGCTGTCGCTTTCGTGGGCTCCCGCTCTCATGTGCTCTCACTCTCCTGTGCTCTCGCTCTCCTGGGCTCTCGCTCTCCTGGGGTCCCGCTCTCCTGTGCTCTCACTCTCCTGTGCTCTTGCTCTCCTGTGCTCTCCCTCTCCTGGGCTCCCGCTCTCCTGTGCTCTCACTCTCCTGGGCTCCCACTCTTGTGGGCTCTCGCAACAGTGCGATCCCGCTCTACTGGGCTGTCGCTCTCCTGGGCTCCCACTCTCCTGGGCTCTCGCTCCCGTGCGATCCCGCTCTCCTGGGCTCCCGCTCTTCTGGGCGCTCGCTCTCCTGGGCTCTCGCTTTACTAGGCTCTTGCTCTCCTGGGCTCCTGCTCTCCTGGGCTCTCGCTCTCCTGGGCACTCGCTCTCCTGGGCCCTCGCTCCCATGGGATCCCACTCTACTGGGCACTCGCTCCCATGGGATCACGCTCTCCAGCTGCTCTGGCTCTCCTGGGCTCCCGCTCTCCTGGGCTCACGCTCTCCTGGGCTCTCACTCACCTGGGCTCTCGCACTCCTTGGTTCTCGCTCTCCTGGGCTCTCGCTCTCCTGGCCTCTCGCTCTCCTGGGCTCTCGCTCTACTGGGCTCCCGCTCTCCTCGGCGCTCGCTCTCCTGGGCTCTCGCTCTCCTGGGCTCCCATTGGATTGTGCTTTCCTGGGTCCCCACTCTCCTTGGCTCTCACTCTCCTGCGCACACGCTCTCCTGGGCTCCCTGTCTCCCGGGCTCTCACTCGCCTGGGCTCTCACTCTCCTGGGCTCTCGCTCTCCTGGGCTCTCGCTCTCCTGGGCCCTCGCTCTCCTGGGCTCTTGCTCTCCTGGGCTCTCGCTCTCCTGGGCTCTCACTCTCCTGGGCTGCCGCTCTCCTGTGCTCTCACTATCCTGGGCTCTCACTCTCCTGGGCTCCCACTCTCTTGGGCTCTCGCACCCATGCGATCCCGCTCTACTGGGCTGTCGCTCTCCTGGGCTCCCACTCACCTGGGCCCTCGCTCCCGTGCGATCCCCCTCTCCTGGGCTCCCACTCTCCTCGGCTCTCGCTCTCCTGGCCTCTCGCTCTCCTGGGCTCTTGCACTCCTGGGCTCCCATGGGATCGTGCTTTCCAGGGCTCTCGCTCTCCTGGACTCCCGCTCTCCTGGGCTCCTGCGGCATCCTGCTCTCCTGGGCTCTCTCTCCCGTGGGATCCCCCTCTACTGGGCTCTCACTCTCCTGGGCTCTCACTCTCCTGGGCTCTCGCTCTCCTGGGCTCTCACTCTCCTGGGCTCCCGCTCTCCTGTGCTCTCACTATCCTGAGCTCTCACTCTCCTGGGCTCCCACTCTCTTGGGCTCTCGCAACCATGCGATCCCGCTCTACGGGGCTGTCGCTCTCCTGGGCTCCCACTCTCCTGGGCTCTCGCTCCCGTGCGATCCCGCTCTCCTGGGCTCCCGCTCTCCTGGGCTCTCGCTCTCCTTGGCTCTCTCTCTACTGAGGTCTCGCTCTCCTGGGCTCTTGCTCTCCTTGACTCCCGCTCTCCTGGGCTCTTGCACTCCTGTGCTCCAGCTCCCCTGGGCTCTCACTCTCCTGGGCTCTCGCTCCCGTGGGATCGTGCTCTCCAGCTACTCTCACTCTCCTGGGATCCCGCTCTCCTTCTCCTGGGCTCTCGCTCTCCTGGGCTCTCGCTCTCCTGTGCTCCCATGGGATCGTTCTATCCTGGGCCCCCGCTCTCCTGGGCTCTCGCTCTCCTGGGCTCTCGCTCTCCTGGGCACACGCTCTCCTGGGCTCCCTGTCTCGGGGCTCTCACTCGCCTGTGCTCTCGCTCTCCTGGGCTCTAGCCCTCCTGGGCCCTCGCTCTCCTGGGCTCTCGCCCTCCTGGGCTCTCACTCTCCTGGGCTCCCGCTCTCCTGTGCTCTCACTATCCTGGGCTCTCACTCTCCTGGGCTCCCACTCTCCTGGGCTCTCGCACCCGTGTGATCCCGCTCTACTGGTCTGTCGCTCTCCTGGTCTCCCACTCTCCTGGGCTCTCGCTCCCGTGCGATCCCGCTCTCCTGGTCTCCCGCTCTACTGGGCTCTCGCTATCCTGGGCTCTCGCTTTACTAGGCTCTCGCTCTCCTGGGCTCACGCTCCCGTGGAACCCCGCTCTGCTGCGCACTCGCTCCCGTGCGATCGCGCTCTCCAGCTGCTCTCGCTGTCCTGGGGTCCCACTCTCATGGGCTCTCGCTCTCCTGAGCTCTCGCTCTCATGGGCTCTCGCTCCTGTGGGATCCCGCTCTACTGGGCACTCGCTCCCATGGGATCGTGCTCTCCAGCTGCTCTGGCTCTCCTGGGCTCCAGCTCTCCTGGTCTCTCGCTCTCCTGGGCTCTCGCTCACCTGGGCTCTCGCTCTCCTGGGCTCTCGCTCTCCTGGCCTCTCGCTCTCCTGGGCTCCCACTCTCCTGGGCTCTCGTTCTCCTGAGCTCTCGCTCTCATGGGCTCTCGCTCCTGTGGGATCCCGCTCTACTGGGCACTCGCTCCCATGGGATCGCGCTCTCCAGCTGCTATCGCTCTCCTAGGCTCCCGCTCTCCTGGGCTCTCGCTCTCCTGGGCTCTCACTTGACTGGGCTCTCGCTCTCCTGGGCTCCCTATCTCCTGGGCTCCCGCTCTCCTGGGCTCCCGCTCTCCTGGGCTCTCACTATCCTGGGCTCTCACTCTCCTGGGCTCCCACTCTCCAGGGCTCTCGCACCCGTGCGATCCCGCTCTCCTCAGCTCTCGCTCTCCTGGGCTCTCGCTCTCCTGTGCTATCACTCTCCTGGGCTCTCGTCCTCCTGGCCTCTCGCTCTCCTGGGCTCTTGCTCTCCTGGGCTCCCATGGGATCGTGCTTTCCTTGGCTCTCGCTCTCCTGGGCTCCCGCTCTCCTGGGCTCCTGTGGCATCCTGCTCTCCTGGGCTCTCACTCCCGTGGGATCCCGTTCTACTGGGCTCTCGCACCTCTGGGAACCCGCTCTCCTGGGCTCTCGCTCTCCTGCGCTCTCGCTCTCCTGGGCTCTCGCTCTCCTGGTCCTATGCTCTCCTGGGCTCTCACACTCCTGGGCTGTCGCTCTCGTGGGCTCCCGCTCTCATGTGCTCTCACTCTCCTGTGCTCTCGTTCTCCTGGGCTCCCACTCTCCTGGGCTCTCGCTCCCGTGCGATCCCGCTCTCCTGGGCTCCCGCTCTTCTGGGCGCTCGCTCTCCTGGGCTCTCGCTTTACTAGGCGCTCGCTCTCCTGGGCTCCCGCTCTCCTGGGTTCTCGCTCTCCTGGGCACTCGCTCTCCTGGGCCCTCGCTCCCATGGGATCCCACTCTACTGGGCACTCGCTCCCGTGGGATCGCGCTCTCCAGCTGCTCTGGCTCTCCTGGGCTCCCGCTCTCCTGGGCTCTCGCTCTCCTGGGCTCTCGCTCAACTGGCCTCTCGCCCTCCTGGGCTCTCGCTCTCCTGGGCTCCCGCTCTCCTCGGCACTCGCTCTCCTGAGCTCTCGCTCTCCTGGGCTCCCATGGGATAGTGCTTTCCTGGGCCCCCGCTCTCCTGGGCTCTCACTCTCCTGGGCACACGCTCTCCTGGGCTCCCTGGCTCCCGGGCTGTCACTCGCCTGGGCTCTCACTCTCCTGGGTCCTCGCTCACCTGGGCTCTCGCTCTCCTGGGCTCCCATGGGATTGTGCTTTCCTGGCCCCCCGCTCTCCTGGGCTCTCACTCTCCTGGGCACACGCTCTCATGGGCTCCCTGTCTCCCGGGCTCTCATTCGCCTGGGCTCTCACTCTCCTGGGCTCTCGCTCTCCTGGGCTCTCACTCTCCTGGGCTCTCACTCTCCTGGGCTCCCGCTCTCCTGTGCTCTCACTATCCTGGGCTCTCACTCTCCTGGGCTCCGACTCTCTTGGGCTCTCGCACCCGTGCCATCCCGCTCTACTGGGCTGTCGGTCTCCTGGGCTCCAACTCTCCTGGGTTCTCGCTCCCGTTCGATCCCGCTCTCCTGGGATCCCGCTCTCCTGGCCTCTCGCTCTCCTGGGCTTTCGTTCTCCTGGGCTCCCGCTCTCCTCGGCACTCGCTCTCCTGGGCTCTCGCTCTCCTGGGCTCCCATGGGATTGTGCTTTCCTGTGCCCCCGCTCTCCTGGACTCTCACTCTCCTGGGCACACGCTCTCCTGGGCTCCCTGTCTCCCGGGCTCTCACTCGCCTGGGCTCTCACTCTCATGGGCTTTCGCTCTCCTGGGCTCTCGCTCTCCTCGGCCCTCGCTCACCTGGGCTCTCGCTCTCCTGGGCTCCCATGGGCTTGTGCTTTCCTGGGCCCCCGCTCTCCTGGGCTCTCACTCTCCTGGGCACACGCTCTCCTGGGCTCCCTGTCTCCCGGGCTCTCACTCGCCTGGGCTCTCACTCTCCTGGGCTCTCGCTCTCCTGGGCTCTCGCTCTCCTCGGCCCTCGCTCACTTGGGCTCTCGCTCTCCTGGGCTCCCATGGGCTTGTGCTTTCCTGGGCCCCCGCTCTCCTGGGCTCTCACTCTCCTGGGCACACGCTCTCCTGGGCTCCCTGTCTCCCGGCCTCTCACTCGCCTGGGCTCTCACTCTCCTGGGCTCTCGCTCTCCTGGGCTCTCGCTCTCCTGGGCTCTCACTCTCCTGGGCTCTCACTCTCCTGGGCTCCCGCTCTCCTGTGCTCTCACTATCCTGGGCTCTCACTCTCCTGGGCTCCGACTCTCTTGGGCTCTTGCTCCCGTTCGATCCCGCTCTCCTGGGATCCCGCACTACTGGGCTCTCGCACCCCTGGGATCCCGCTCTCCTGGGCGCTCGCTCTCCTGAGCTCTCACTCTCCTGGGCTCCCACTCTCTTGGGCTCTCGCACCCATGCGATCCCGCTCTACTGGGCTGTCGCTCTCCTGGGCTCCCACTCTCCTGGGCTCTCGCTCACTTGCGATCCCGCTCTCCTGGGCTCCCGCTCTCCTGAGCTCTCGCTCTCCTGGGCTCTTTCTCTCCTTGACTCCCGCTCTCCTGGGCTCTTGCACTCCTGGGCGCCAGCTCCCATGGGCCCTCACTCTCCTGGGCTCTCGCTCCCGTGGGATCGCGCCCTCCAGCTGCTCTCATTCTCCTGGGATCCCGCTCTCCTTCTCCTGGGCTCTCGCTCTCCTGGGCTCTCGCTCTCCTGTGCTCCCATGGGATCGTGCTATCCTGGGCCCCCGCTCTCCTGGGCTATCGCTCTCCTGGGCTCTCGCTCTCCTGGGCACACGCTCTCCTGGGCTCCCTGTCTCGGGGCTCTCACTCGCCTGTGCCCTCGCGCTCCTGGGCTCTCGCTCTCCTGGGCTCTCGCTCTCCTGGGCCCTCGCTCTCCTGGGCTCTCGCTCTCCTGGGCCCTCGCTCTCCTGGGCTCTCGCCCTCCTGGGCTCTCACTCTCCTGGGCTCCCGCTCTCCTGTGCTCTCACTATCCTGGGCTCTCACTCTCCTGGGCTCCCACTCTCCTGGGCTCTCGCATCCGTGCGATCCCGCTCTACTAGTCTGTCGCTCTCCTGGGCTCCCACTCTCCTGGGCTCTCGCTCCCGTGCGATCCCGCTCTCCTGGGCTCCCGCTCTCCTGGGCTCTCGCTATCCTGTGCTCTCGCTTTACTAGGCTCTCGCTCTCCTGGGCTCCCGCTCCCGTGGAACCCCGCTCTGCTGGGCACTCGCTCCCGTGGGATCGCGCTCTCCATCTGCTCTCGCTCTCCTGGGCTCCCACTGTCCTGGGCTCTCGCTCGCCTGAGCTCTCGCTCTCATGGGCTCTCGCTCCTGTGGGATCCCGCTCTACTGGGCACTCGCTCCCATGGGATCGCGCTCTCCATCTGCTATCGCTCTCCTAGGCTCCCGCTCTCCTGGGCTCTCGCTCTCCTGGGCTCTCACTTGACTGGGCTCTCGCTCTCCTGGGCTCCCTATCTCCTGGGCTCTCGCTCTCCTGGGCTCTCGCTCTCCTGGGCTCCCGCTCTCCTGGGCTCCCGCTCTCCTGGGCTCTCACTCTCCTGGGCTCCCACTCTCCAGGGCTCTCGCACCCGTGCGATCCCGCTCTCCTCGTCTCTCGCTCTCCTGGGCTCTCGCTCTCCTGGGCTCTTGCTCTCCTGGGCTCCCATGGGATCGTGCTTTCCTGTGCTCTCGCACTCCTGGGCTCCTGCTCTCCTGGGCTCCTGTGGCATCCTGCTCTCCTGGGCTCTCACTCCCGTGGGATCCCGTTCTACTGGGCTCTCACACCTCTGGGATCCCGCTCTCCTGGTCTCTCGCTCTCCTGCGCTCTCGCTCTCCTGGGCTCTCGCTCTCATGGGCGTACGCTCTCCTGGGCTCTCGCACTCCTGGGCTGCCGCTCTCGTGGGCTCCCGCTCTCCTGGGCTCTCACTCTCCTGTGCTCTCGCTCTCCTGTGCTCTCGCTCTCCTGGGGTCCCGCTCTGCTGTGCTCTCACTCTCCTGTGCTCTCGCTCTCCTGTGCTCTCCCTCTCCTGGGCTCCCGCTCTCCTGTGCTCTCACTATCCTGGGCTCTCACTCTCCTGGGCTCCCACTCTCCTGGGCTCTCGCAACCGTGCGATCCCGCTCTACTGGGCTGTCGCTTTCCTGGGCTCACACTCTCCTGGGCTCTCGCTCCCGTGCGATCCCGCTCTCCTGGGCTCCCGCTCTTCTGCGCGCTCGCTCTCCTGGGCTCTCGCTTTACTAGGCTCTCACTCTCCTGGGCTCCCGCTCTCCTGGGCTCTCGCTCTCCTGGGCACTCCCTCTCCTGGGCACTCGCTCCCATGGGATCCCACTCTACTGGGCACTCGCTCCAGTGGGATCGCTCTCTCCAGCTGCTCTCGCTCTCCTGGGCTCCCGCTCTCCTGGGCTCTCGCTCTCCTGAGCTCTCGCTCTCATGGGCTCTCGCTCCGATGGGATCCCGCTCTGCTGGGCACTCGCTCCCATGGGATCGCGCTCTCCAGCTGCTCTGGCTCTCCTGGGCTCCCGCTCTCCTGGGCTCTCGCTCTCCTGGGCTCTCGCTCAACTGGCCTCTCGCCCTCCTGGGCTCTCGCTCTCCTGGGCTCCCGCTCTCCTCGGCACTCGCTCACCTGGGCTCTCGCTCTCCTGGGCTCCCATGGGATAGTGCTTTCCTGGGCCCCCGCTCTCCTGGGCTCTCACTCTCCTGGGCACACGCTCTCCTGGGCTATCGCTCTCCTGGGCTCTCGCTCTCCTGTGCTCTCACTCTCCTGTGCTCTCTCTCTCCTGGGCACTCGCTCTCCTGGGCGTACGCTCTCCTGGGCTCTCGCACTACTGGGCTGTCGCTTTCGTGGGCTCCCGCTCTCATGTGCTCTCACTCTCCTGTGCTCTCGCTCTCCTGGGCTCTCGCTCTCCTGGGGTCCCGCTCTCCTGTGCTCTCACTCTCCTGGGCTCTCGCTCTCCTGGGCTCCCATGGGATTGTGCTTTCCTGGCCCCCCGCTCTCCTGGGCTCTCACTCTCCTGGGCACACGCTCTCATGGGCTCCCTGTCTCCCGGGCTCTCATTCGCCTGGGCTCTCACTCTCCTGGGCTCTCGCTCTCCTGGGCTCTCACTCTCCTGGGCTCTCACTCTCCTGGGCTCCCGCTCTCCTGTGCTCTCACTATCCTGGGCTCTCACTCTCCTGGGCTCCGACTCTCTTGGGCTCTCGCACCCATGCCATCCCGCTCTACTGGGCTGTCGGTCTCCTGGGCTCCCACTCTCCTGGGTTCTCGCTCCCGTTCGATCCCGCTCTCCTGGGATCCCGCTCTCCTGGCCTCTCGCTCTCCTGGGCTTTCGTTCTCCTGGGCTCCCGCTCTCCTGGGCTCTCGCTCTCCTGGGCTCTCGCTCTCCTGGGCTCCCATGGGATTGTGCCTTCCTGTGCCCCCGCTCTCCTGGGCTCTCACTCTCCTGGGCACACGCTCTCCTGGAGTCCCTGTCTCCCGGGCTCTCACTCGCCTGGGCTCTCACTCTCATGGGCTTTCGCTCTCCTGGGCTCTCGCTCTCCTCGGCCCTCGCTCACCTGGGCTCTCGCTCTCCTGGGCTCCCATGGGCTTGTGCTTTCCTGGGCCCCCGCTCTCCTGGGCTCTCACTCTCCTGGGCACACGCTCTCCTGGGCTCCCTGTCTCCCGGGCTCTCACTCGCCTGGGCTCTCACTCTACTGGGCTCTCGCTCTCCTGGGCTCTCACTCTCCTGGGCTCTCACTCTCCTGGGCTCCCGCTCTCCTGTGCTCTCACTATCCTGGGCTCTCACTCTCCTGGGCACACGCTCTCCTGGGCTCCCTGTCTCCCGGCCTCTCACTCGCCTGGGCTCTCACTCTCCTGGGCTCTCGCTCTCCTGGGCTCTCACTCTCCTGGGCTCTCACTCTCCTGGGCTCCCGCTCTCCTGTGCTCTCACTATCCTGGGCTCTCACTCTCCTGGGCTCCGACTCTCTTGGGCTCTTGCTCCCGTTCGATCCCGCTCTCCTGGGATCCCGCACTACTGGGCTCTCGCACCCCTGGGATCCCGCTCTCCTGGGCGCTCGCTCTCCTGAGCTCTCACTCTCCTGGGCTCCCACTCTCTTGGGCTCTCGCACCCATGCGACCCCGCTCTACTGGGCTGTCGCTCTCCTGGGCTCCCACTCTCCTGGGCTCTCGCTCCCGTGCGATCCCGCTCTCCTGGGCTCCCGCTCTCCTGAGCTCTCGCTCTCCTGGGCTCTTGCTCTCCTTGACTCCCGCTCTCCTGGGCTCTTGCACTCCTGGGCGCCAGCTCCCATGGGCCCTCACTCTCCTGGGCTCTCGCTCCCGTGGGATCGCGCCCTCCAGCTGCTCTCACTCTCCTGGGATCCCGCTCTCCTTCTCCTGGGCTCTCGCTCTCCTGGGCTCTCGCTCTCCTGTGCTCCCATGGGATCGTGCTATCCTGGGCCCCCGCTCTCCTGGGCTATCGCTCTCCTGGGCTCTCGCTCTCCTGGGCACACGCTCTCCTGGGCTCCCTGTCTCGGGGCTCTCACTCGCCTGTGCCCTCGCGCTCCTGGGCTCTCGCTCTCCTGGGCTCTCGCTCTCCTGGGCCCTCGCTCTCCTGGGCTCTCGCTCTCCTGGGCCCTCGCTCTCCTGGGCTCTCGCCCTCCTGGGCTCTCACTCTCCTGGGCTCCCGCTCTCCTGTGCTCTCACTATCCTGGGCTCTCACTCTCCTGGGCTCCCACTCTCCTGGGCTCTCGCACCCGTGCGATCCCGCTCTACTAGTCTGTCGCTCTCCTGGGCTCCCACTCTCCTGGGCTCTCGCTCCCGTGCGATCCCGCTCTCCTGGGCTCCCGCTCTCCTGGGCTCTCGCTATCCAGTGCTCTCGCTTTACTAGGCTCTCGCTCTCCTGGGCTCCCGCTCCCGTGGAACCCCGCTCTGCTGGGCACTCGCTCCCGTGGGATCGCGCTCTCCATCTGCTCTCGCTCTCCTGGGCTCCCACTGTCCTGGGCTCTCGCTCGCCTGAGCTCTCGCTCTCATGGGCTCTCGCTCCTGTGGGATCCCGCTCTACTGGGCACTCGCTCCCATGGGATCGCGCTCTCCATCTGCTATCGCTCTCCTAGGCTCCCGCTCTCCTGGGCTCTCGCTCTCCTGGGCTCTCACTTGACTGGGCTCTCGCTCTCCTGGGCTCCCTATCTCCTGGGCTCTCGCTCTCCTGGGCTCTCGCTCTCCTGGGCTCCCGCTCTCCTGGGCTCCCGCTCTCCTGGGCTCTCACTCTCCTGGGCTCCCACTCTCCTCTACTCTCACTATCCTGGGCTCTCACTCTCCTGGGCTCCCACTCTCCAGGGCTCTCGCACCCGTGCGATCCCGCTCTCCTCGTCTCTCGCTCTCCTGGGCTCTCGCTCTCCTGGGCTCTTGCTCTCCTGGGCTCCCATGGGATCGTGCTTTCCTGTGCTCTCGCTCTCCTGGGCTCCTGCTCTCCTGGGCTCCTGTGGCATCCTGCTCTCCTGGGCTCTCACTCCCGTGGGATCCCGTTCTACTGGGCTCTCACACCTCTGGGATCCCGCTCTCCTGGTCTCTCGCTCTCCTGCGCTCTCGCTCTCCTGGGCTCTCGCTCTCATGGGCGTACGCTCTCCTGGGCTCTCGCACTCCTGGGCTGCCGCTCTCGTGGGCTCCCGCTCTCCTGGGCTCTCACTCTCCTGTGCTCTCGCTCTCCTGTGCTCTCGCTCTCCTGGGGTCCCGCTCTGCTGTGCTCTCACTCTCCTGTGCTCTCGCTCTCCTGTGCTCTCCCTCTCCTGGGCTCCCGCTCTCCTGTGCTCTCACTATCCTGGGCTCTCACTCTCCTGGGCTCCCACTCTCCTGGGCTCTCGCAACCGTGCGATCCCGCTCTACTGGGCTGTCGCTTTCCTGGGCTCACACTCTCCTGGGCTCTCGCTCCCGTGCGATCCCGCTCTCCTGGGCTCCCGCTCTTCTGCGCGCTCGCTCTCCTGGGCTCTCGCTTTACTAGGCTCTCACTCTCCTGGGCTCCCGCTCTCCTGGGCTCTCGCTCTCCTGGGCACTCCCTCTCCTGGGCACTCGCTCCCATGGGATCCCACTCTACTGGGCACTCGCTCCAGTGGGATCGCTCTCTCCAGCTGCTCTCGCTCTCCTGGGCTCCCGCTCTCCTGGGCTCTCGCTCTCCTGAGCTCTCGCTCTCATGGGCTCTCGCTCCGATGGGATCCTGCTCTGCTGGGCACTCGCTCCCATGGGATCGCGCTCTCCAGCTGCTCTGGCTCTCCTGGGCTCCCGCTCTCCTGGGCTCTCGCTCTCCTGGGCTCTCGCTCAACTGGCCTCTCGCCCTCCTGGGCTCTCGCTCTCCTGGGCTCCCGCTCTCCTGGGCTCTCGCTCTCCTGGGCTCCCATGGGATAGTGCTTTCCTGGGCCCCCGCTCTCCTGGGCTCTCACTCTCCTGGGCACACGCTCTCCTGGGCTCCCGCTCTCCTGGGCTCTCGCTCTCCTGAGCTCTCGCTCTCATGGGCTCTCGCTTCGATGGGATCCCGCTCTGCTGGGCACTCGCTCCCATGGGATCGCGCTCTCCAGCTGCTCTGGCTCTCCTGGGCTCCCGCTCTCCTGGGCTCTCGCTCTCCTGGGCTCCCTATCTCCTGGGCTCTCGCTCTCCTGGGCTATCGCTCTCCTGGGCTCTCGCTCTCCTGTGCTCTCACTCTCCTGTGCTCTCTCTCTCCTGGGCACTCGCTCTCCTGGGCGTACGCTCTCCTGGGCTCTCGCACTACTGGGCTGTCGCTTTCGTGGGCTCCCGCTCTCATGTGCTCTCACTCTCCTGTGCTCTCGCTCTCCTGGGCTCTCGCTCTCCTGGGGTCCCGCTCTCCTGTGCTCTCACTCTCCTGGGCTCTCGCTCTCCTGGGCTCCCATGGGATTGTGCTTTCCTGGCCCCCCGCTCTCCTGGGCTCTCACTCTCCTGGGCACACGCTCTCATGGGCTCCCTGTCTCCCGGGCTCTCATTCGCCTGGGCTCTCACTCTCCTGGGCTCTCGCTCTCCTGGGCTCTCACTCTCCTGGGCTCTCACTCTCCTGGGCTCCCGCTCTCCTGTGCTCTCACTATCCTGGGCTCTCACTCTCCTGGGCTCCGACTCTCTTGGGCTCTCGCACCCATGCCATCCCGCTCTACTGGGCTGTCGGTCTCCTGGGCTCCCACTCTCCTGGGTTCTCGCTCCCGTTCGATCCCGCTCTCCTGGGATCCCGCTCTCCTGGCCTCTCGCTCTCCTGGGCTTTCGTTCTCCTGGGCTCCCGCTCTCCTGGGCTCTCGCTCTCCTGGGCTCTCGCTCTCCTGGGCTCCCATGGGATTGTGCCTTCCTGTGCCCCCGCTCTCCTGGGCTCTCACTCTCCTGGGCACACGCTCTCCTGGAGTCCCTGTCTCCCGGGCTCTCACTCGCCTGGGCTCTCACTCTCATGGGCTTTCGCTCTCCTGGGCTCTCGCTCTCCTCGGCCCTCGCTCACCTGGGCTCTCGCTCTCCTGGGCTCCCATGGGCTTGTGCTTTCCTGGGCCCCCGCTCTCCTGGGCTCTCACTCTCCTGGGCACACGCTCTCCTGGGCTCCCTGTCTCCCGGGCTCTCACTCGCCTGGGCTCTCACTCTACTGGGCTCTCGCTCTCCTGGGCTCTCACTCTCCTGGGCTCTCACTCTCCTGGGCTCCCGCTCTCCTGTGCTCTCACTATCCTGGGCTCTCACTCTCCTGGGCACACGCTCTCCTGGGCTCCCTGTCTCCCGGCCTCTCACTCGCCTGGGCTCTCACTCTCCTGGGCTCTCGCTCTCCTGGGCTCTCACTCTCCTGGGCTCTCACTCTCCTGGGCTCCCGCTCTCCTGTGCTCTCACTATCCTGGGCTCTCACTCTCCTGGGCTCCGACTCTCTTGGGCTCTTGCTCCCGTTCGATCCCGCTCTCCTGGGATCCCGCACTACTGGGCTCTCGCACCCCTGGGATCCCGCTCTCCTGGGCGCTCGCTCTCCTGAGCTCTCACTCTCCTGGGCTCCCACTCTCTTGGGCTCTCGCACCCATGCGACCCCGCTCTACTGGGCTGTCGCTCTCCTGGGCTCCCACTCTCCTGGGCTCTCGCTCCCGTGCGATCCCGCTCTCCTGGGCTCCCGCTCTCCTGAGCTCTCGCTCTCCTGGGCTCTTGCTCTCCTTGACTCCCGCTCTCCTGGGCTCTTGCACTCCTGGGCGCCAGCTCCCATGGGCCCTCACTCTCCTGGGCTCTCGCTCCCGTGGGATCGCGCCCTCCAGCTGCTCTCACTCTCCTGGGATCCCGCTCTCCTTCTCCTGGGCTCTCGCTCTCCTGGGCTCTCGCTCTCCTGTGCTCCCATGGGATCGTGCTATCCTGGGCCCCCGCTCTCCTGGGCTATCGCTCTCCTGGGCTCTCGCTCTCCTGGGCACACGCTCTCCTGGGCTCCCTGTCTCGGGGCTCTCACTCGCCTGTGCCCTCGCGCTCCTGGGCTCTCGCTCTCCTGGGCTCTCGCTCTCCTGGGCCCTCGCTCTCCTGGGCTCTCGCTCTCCTGGGCCCTCGCTCTCCTGGGCTCTCGCCCTCCTGGGCTCTCACTCTCCTGGGCTCCCGCTCTCCTGTGCTCTCACTATCCTGGGCTCTCACTCTCCTGGGCTCCCACTCTCCTGGGCTCTCGCACCCGTGCGATCCCGCTCTACTAGTCTGTCGCTCTCCTGGGCTCCCACTCTCCTGGGCTCTCGCTCCCGTGCGATCCCGCTCTCCTGGGCTCCCGCTCTCCTGGGCTCTCGCTATCCTGTGCTCTCGCTTTACTAGGCTCTCGCTCTCCTGGGCTCCCGCTCCCGTGGAACCCCGCTCTGCTGGGCACTCGCTCCCGTGGGATCGCGCTCTCCATCTGCTCTCGCTCTCCTGGGCTCCCACTGTCCTGGGCTCTCGCTCGCCTGAGCTCTCGCTCTCATGGGCTCTCGCTCCTGTGGGATCCCGCTCTACTGGGCACTCGCTCCCATGGGATCGCGCTCTCCATCTGCTATCGCTCTCCTAGGCTCCCGCTCTCCTGGGCTCTCGCTCTCCTGGGCTCTCACTTGACTGGGCTCTCGCTCTCCTGGGCTCCCTATCTCCTGGGCTCTCGCTCTCCTGGGCTCTCGCTCTCCTGGGCTCCCGCTCTCCTGGGCTCCCGCTCTCCTGGGCTCTCACTCTCCTGGGCTCCCACTCTCCTGTACTCTCACTATCCTGGGCTCTCACTCTCCTGGGCTCCCACTCTCCAGGGCTCTCGCACCCGTGCGATCCCGCTCTCCTCGTCTCTCGCTCTCCTGGGCTCTCGCTCTCCTGGGCTCTTGCTCTCCTGGGCTCCCATGGGATCGTGCTTTCCTGTGCTCTCGCTCTCCTGGGCTCCTGCTCTCCTGGGCTCCTGTGGCATCCTGCTCTCCTGGGCTCTCACTCCCGTGGGATCCCGTTCTACTGGGCTCTCACACCTCTGGGATCCCGCTCTCCTGGTCTCTCGCTCTCCTGCGCTCTCGCTCTCCTGGGCTCTCGCTCTCATGGGCGTACGCTCTCCTGGGCTCTCGCACTCCTGGGCTGCCGCTCTCGTGGGCTCCCGCTCTCCTGGGCTCTCACTCTCCTGTGCTCTCGCTCTCCTGTGCTCTCGCTCTCCTGGGGTCCCGCTCTGCTGTGCTCTCACTCTCCTGTGCTCTCGCTCTCCTGTGCTCTCCCTCTCCTGGGCTCCCGCTCTCCTGTGCTCTCACTATCCTGGGCTCTCACTCTCCTGGGCTCCCACTCTCCTGGGCTCTCGCAACCGTGCGATCCCGCTCTACTGGGCTGTCGCTTTCCTGGGCTCACACTCTCCTGGGCTCTCGCTCCCGTGCGATCCCGCTCTCCTGGGCTCCCGCTCTTCTGCGCGCTCGCTCTCCTGGGCTCTCGCTTTACTAGGCTCTCACTCTCCTGGGCTCCCGCTCTCCTGGGCTCTCGCTCTCCTGGGCACTCCCTCTCCTGGGCACTCGCTCCCATGGGATCCCACTCTACTGGGCACTCGCTCCAGTGGGATCGCTCTCTCCAGCTGCTCTCGCTCTCCTGGGCTCCCGCTCTCCTGGGCTCTCGCTCTCCTGAGCTCTCGCTCTCATGGGCTCTCGCTCCGATGGGATCCCGCTCTGCTGGGCACTCGCTCCCATGGGATCGCGCTCTCCAGCTGCTCTGGCTCTCCTGGGCTCCCGCTCTCCTGGGCTCTCGCTCTCCTGGGCTCTCGCTCAACTGGCCTCTCGCCCTCCTGGGCTCTCGCTCTCCTGGGCTCCCGCTCTCCTCGGCACTCGCTCACCTGGGCTCTCGCTCTCCTGGGCTCCCATGGGATAGTGCTTTCCTGGGCCCCCGCTCTCCTGGGCTCTCACTCTCCTGGGCACACGCTCTCCTGGGCTCCCGCTCTCCTGGGCTCTCGCTCTCCTGAGCTCTCGCTCTCATGGGCTCTCGCTTCGATGGGATCCCGCTCTGCTGGGCACTCGCTCCCATGGGATCGCGCTCTCCAGCTGCTCTGGCTCTCCTGGGCTCCCGCTCTCCTGGGCTCTCACTATCCTGGGCTCTCACTCTCCTGGGCTCCCACTCTCTTGGGCTCTCGCACCCATGCGATCCCGCTCTACTGGGCTGTTGCTCTCCTGGGCTCCCACTCTCCTGGGCTCTCGCTCCCGTGCGATACCGCTCTCCTGGGCTCCCACTCTCCTGGGCTCTCGCTCTCCTGGCCTCTCGCTCTCCTGGGCTCTTGCACTCCTGGGCTTCCATGGGATCATGCTTTCCAGGGCTCTCACTCTCCTGGACACCCGCTCTCCTGGGCTCCTGTGGCATCCTGCTCTCCTGGGCTCTCACTCTCCTGGGCTCCCCCTCTCCTGGGCACTCGCTCTCCTGGGCTATCGCTCCCGTGCGATCCCGCTCTCCTGGGCTCCCGCTCTCCTGGGCTCTCGCTCTCCTGGGCTCTCACTCTCCTGAGCTCTCGCTCTCCTGGGCTCTTGCTCTCCTTGACTCCCGCTCTCCTGGGCTCTTGCCTCCTTGGCTCCATCTCCCCTGGGCTCTCACTCTCCTGGGCTCTCGCTCCCGTGGGATCGCGCTCTCCAGCTGCTCTCACTCTCCTGGGATCCCGCTCTCCTTCTCCTGGGCTCTCGCTCTCCTGGGCTCTCGCTCTCCTGTGCTCCCATGGGATCGTGCTATCCTGGGCCCCCGCTCTCCTGGGCTCTCGCTCTCCTGGTCTCCCGCTCTCCTGTGCTCTCACTATCCTGAGCTCTCACTCTCCTGGGCTCTCGCACCCGTGCGATCCCGCTCTACTGGTCTGCCGCTCTCCTGGGCTCCCACTCTCCTGGGCTCACACTCCCGTGGAACCACGCTCTGCTGGGCACTCGCTCCTGTGGGATCGCGCTCTCCAGCTGCTATCGCACTCCTAGGCTCCCGCTCTCCCGGGCTCTCGCTCTCCTGGGCTCCCTATCTCCTGGGCTCTCGCTCTCCTGGGCTATCGCTCTCCTGGGCTCTCGCTCTCCTGTGCTCTCACTCTCCTGTGCTCTCTCTCTCCTGGGCACTCGCTCTCCTGGGCGTACGCTCTCCTGGTCTCTCGCACTACTGGGCTGTCGCTTTCGTGGGCTCCCGCTCTCATGTGCTCTCACTCTCCTGTGCTCTCGCTCTCCTGGGCTCTCGCTCTCCTGGGGTCCCGCTCTGCTGTGCTCTCACTCTCCTGTGCTCTCGCTCTCCTGGGCTCTCGCTCTCCTGGGGTCCCGCTCTCCTGTGCTCTCACTCTCCTGTGCTCTCGCTCTCCTGTGCTCTCCCTCTCCTGGGCTCCCGCTCTCCTGTGCTCTCACTCTCCTGGGCTCCCACTCTTGTGGGCTCTCGCTCCCGTGCGATCCCGCTCTCCTGGGCTCCCGCTCTTCTGGGCGCTCGCTCTCCTGGGCTCTCGCTTTACTAGGCTCTTGCTCTCCTGGGCTCCTGCTCTCCTGGGCTCTCGCTCTCCTGGGCACTCGCTCTCCTGGGCCCTCGCTCCCATGGGATCCCACTCTACTGGGCACTCGCTCCCGTGGGATCGCTCTCTCCAGCTGCTCTCGCTCTCCTGGGCTCCCGCTCTCCTGGGCTCTCGCTCTCCTGAGCTCTCGCTCTCATGGGCTCTCGCTCCGGTGGGATACCGCTCTGCTGGGCACTCGCTCCCATGGGATCACGCTCTCCAGCTGCTCTGGCTCTCCTGGGCTCCCGCTCTCCTGGGCTCACGCTCTCCTGGGCTCTCACTCACCTGGGCTCTCGCACTCCTTGGTTCTCGCTCTCCTGGGCTCTCGCTCTCCTGGCCTCTCGCTCTCCTAGGCTCCCGCTCTCCTGGGCTCTCGCTCTCCTGGGCTCTCACTTGACTGGGCTCTCGCTCTCCTGGGCTCCCTATCTCCTGGGCTCTCGCTCTCCTGGGCTCTCGCTCTCCTGGGCTCCCGCTCTCCTGGGCTCTCGCTCTCCTTGGCTCCCGCTCTCCTGGGCTCCCGCTCTCCTGGGCTCTCACTATCCTGGGCTCTCACTCTCCTGGGCTCCCACTCTCCAGGGCTCTCGCACCCGTGCGATCCCGCTCTCCTCAGCTCTCGCTCTCCTGGGCTCTCGCTCTCCTGTGCTATCACTCTCCTGGGCTCTCGTCCTCCTGGCCTCTCGCTCTCCTGGGCTCTTGCTCTCCTGGGCTCCCATGGGATCGTGCTTTCCTTGGCTCTCGCTCTCCTGGGCTCCCGCTCTCCTGGGCTCCTGTGGCATCCTGCTCTCCTGGGCTCTCACTCCCGTGGGATCCCGTTCTACTGGGCTCTCGCACCTCTGGGAACCCGCTCTCCTGGGCTCTCGCTCTCCTGCGCTCTCGCTCTCCTGGGCTCTCGCTCTCCTGGTCCTATGCTCTCCTGGGCTCTCACACTCCTGGGCTGTCGCTCTCGTGGGCTCCCGCTCTCATGTGCTCTCACTCTCCTGTGCTCTCGTTCTCCTGGGCTCCCACTCTCCTGGGCTCTCGCTCCCGTGCGATCCCGCTCTCCTGGGCTCCCGCTCTTCTGGGCGCTCGCTCTCCTGGGCTCTCGCTTTACTAGGCGCTCGCTCTCCTGGGCTCCCGCTCTCCTGGGTTCTCGCTCTCCTGGGCACTCGCTCTCCTGGGCCCTCGCTCCCATGGGATCCCACTCTACTGGGCACTCGCTCCCGCGGGATCGCGCTCTCCAGCTGCTCTGGCTCTCCTGGGCTCCCGCTCTCCTGGGCTCTCGCTCTCCTGGGCTCTCGCTCAACTGGCCTTTCGCCCTCCTGGGCTCTCGCTCTCCTGGGCTCCCGCTCTCCTCGGCACTCGCTCTCCTGGGCTCTCGCTCTCCTGGGCTCCCATGGGATAGTGCTTTCCTGGGCCCCCGCTCTCCTGGGCTCTCACTCTCCTGGGCACACGCTCTCCTGGGCTCCCTGGCTCCGGGGCTCTCACTCGCCTGGGCTCTCACTCTCCTGGGTCCTCGCTCACCTGGGCTCTCGCTCTCCTGGGCTCCCATGGGATTGTGCTTTCCTGGCCCCCCGCTCTCCTGGGCTCTCACTCTCCTGGGCACACGCTCTCATGGGCTCCCTGTCTCCCGGGCTCTCATTCGCCTGGGCTCTCACTCTCCTGGGCTCTCGCTCTCCTGGGATCTCACTCTCCTGGGCTCTCACTCTCCTGGGCTCCCGCTCTCCTGTGCTCTCACTATCCTGGGCTCTCACTCTCCTGGGCTCCGACTCTCCAGGGCTCTCGCACCCGTGCGATCCCGCTCTCCTCGGCTCTCGCTCTCCTGGGCTCTCGCTCTCCTGTGCTATCACTCTCCTGGGCTCTCACACTCCTGGGCTGTCGCTCTCGTGGGCTCCCGCTCTCATGTGCTCTCACTCTCCTGTGCTCTCGTTCTCCTGGGCTCCCACTCTCCTGGGCTCTCGCTCCCGTGCGATCCCGCTCTCCTGGGCTCCCGCTCTTCTGGGCGCTCGCTCTCCTGGGCTCTCGCTTTACTAGGCCCTCGCTCTCCTGGGCTCCCGCTCTCCTGGGTTCTCGCTCTCCTGGGCACTCGCTCTCCTGGGCCCTCGCTCCCATGGGATCCCACTCTACTGGGCACACGCTCCCGTGGGATCGCGCTCTCCAGCTGCTCTGGCTCTCCTGGGCTCCCGCTCTCCTGGACTCTCGCTCTCCTGGGCTCTCGCTCAACTGGCCTCTCGCCCTCCTGGGCTCTCGCTCTCCTGGGCTCCCGCTCTCCTCGGCACTCGCTCTCCTGGGCTCTCGCTCTCCTGGGCTCCCATGGGATAGTGCTTTCCTGGGCCCCCGCTCTCCTGGGCTCTCACTCTCCTGGGCACACGCTCTCCTGGGCTCCCTGGCACCCGGGCTCTCACTCGCCTGGGCTCTCACTCTCCTGGGTCCTCGATCACCTGGGCTCTCGCTCTCCTGGGCTCCCATGGGATTGTGCTTTCCTGGCCCCCCGCTCTCCTGGGCTCTCACTCTCCTGGGCACACGCTCTCATGGGCTCCCTGTCTCCCGGGCACTCATTCGCCTGGGCTCTCACTCTCCTGGGCTCTCGCTCTCCTGGCTCTCACTCTCCTGGGCTCTCACTCTCCTGGGCTCCCGCTCTCCTGTGCTCTCACTATCCTGGGCTCTCACTCTCCTGGGCTCCGACTCTCTTGGGCTCTCGCACCCGTGCGATCCCGCTCTACTGGGCTGTCGGTCTCCTGGGCTCCCACTCTCCTGGGTTCTCGCTCCCGTTCGATCCCGCTCTCCTGGGATCCCACTCTCCTGGCCTCTCGCTCTCCTGGGCTTTCGTTCTCCTGGGCTCCCGCTCTCCTCGGCACTCGCTCTCCTGGGCTCTCGCTCTCCTGGGCTCCCATGGGATTGTGCTTTCCTGTGCCCCCGCTCTCCTGGGCTCTCACTCTCCTGGGCACACGCTCTCCTGGGCTCCCTGTCTCCCGGGCTCTCACTCGCCTGGGCTCTCACTCTCATGGGCTTTCGCTCTCCTGGGCTCTCGCTCTCCTCGGCCCTCGCTCACCTGGGCTCTCGCTCTCCTGGGCTCCCATGGGCTTGTGCTTTCCTGGGCCCCCGCTCTCCTGGGCTCTCACTCTCCTGGGCACACGCTCTCCTGGGCTCCCTGTGTCCCGGGCTCTCACTCGCCTGGGCTCTCACTCTACTGGGCTCTCGCTCTCCTGGGCTCTCACTCTCCTGGGCTCTCACTCTCCTGGGCTCCCGCTCTCCTGTGCTCTCACTATCCTGGGCTCTCACTCTCCTGGGCACACGCTCTCCTGGGCTCCCTGTCTCCCGGCCTCTCACTCGCCTGGGCTCTCACTCTCCTGGGCTCTCGCTCTCCTGGGCTCTCACTCTCCTGGGCTCTCACTCTCCTGGGCTCCCGCTCTCCTGTGCTCTCACTATCCTGGGCTCTCACTCTCCTGGGCTCCGACTCTCTTGGGCTCTTGCTCCCGTTCGATCCCGCTCTCCTGGGATCCCGCACTGCTGGGCTCTCGCACCCCTGGGATCCCGCTCTCCTGGGCGCTCGCTCTCCTGAGCTCTCACTCTCCTGGGCTCCCACTCTCTTGGGCTCTCGCACCCATGCGATCCCGCTCTACTGGGCTGTCGCTCTCCTGTGCTCTCACTATCCTGGGCTCTCACTCTCCTGGGCTCCGACTCTCTTGGGCTCTTGCTCCCGTTCGATCCCGCTCTCCTGGGATCCCGCACTGCTGGGCTCTCGCACCCCTGGGATCCCGCTCTCCTGGGCGCTCGCTCTCCTGAGCTCTCACTCTCCTGGGCTCCCACTCTCTTGGGCTCTCGCACCCATGCGATCCCGCTCTACTGGGCTGTCGCTCTCCTGGGCTCCCACTCTCCTGGGCTCTCGCTCCCGTGCGATCCCGCTCTCCTGGGCTCCCGCTCTCCTGAGCTCTCGCTCTCCTGGGCTCTTGCTCTCCTTGACTCCCGCTCTCCTGGGCTCTTGCACTCCTGGGCGCCAGCTCCCATGGGCCCTCACTCTCCTGGGCTCTCGCTCCCGTGGGATCGCGCCCTCCAGCTGCTCTCACTCTCCTGGGATCCCGCTCTCCTTCTCCTGGGCTCTCGCTCTCCTGGGCTCTCGCTCTCCTGTGCTCCCATGGGATCGTGCTATCCTGGGCCCCCGCTCTCCTGGGCTATCGCTCTCCTGGGCTCTCGCTCTCCTGGGCACACGCTCTCCTGGGCTCCCTGTCTCGGGGCTCTCACTCGCCTGTGCTCTCGCGCTCCTGGGCTCTCGCTCTCCTGGGCTCTCGCTCTCCTGGGCCCTCGCTCTCCTGGGCTCTCGCTCTCCTGGGCCCTCGCTCTCCTGGGCTCTCGCCCTCCTGGGCTCTCACTCTCCTGGGCTCCCGCTCTCCTGTGCTCTCACTATCCTGGGCTCTCACTCTCCTGGGCTCCGACTCTCTTGGGCTCTTGCTCCCGTTCGATCCCGCTCTCCTGGGATCCCGCACTACTGGGCTCTCGCACCCCTGGGATCCCGCTCTCCTTGGCGCTCGCTCTCCTGAGCTCTCACTCTCCTGGGCTCCCACTCTCTTGGGCTCTCGCACCCATGCAATCCCGCTCTACTGGGCTGTCGCTCTCCTGGGCTCCCACTCTCCTGGGCTCTCGCTCCCGTGCGATCCCGCTCTCCTGGGCTCCCGCTCTCCTGAGCTCTCGCTCTCCTGGGCTCTTGCTCTCCTTGACTCCCGCTCTCCTGGGCTCTTGCACTCCTGGGCGCCAGCTCCCATGGGCTCTCACTATCCTGGGCTCTCACTCTCCTGGGCTCCCACTCTCCTGGGCTCTCGCACCCGTGCGATCCCGCTCTACTGGTCTGTCGCTCTCCTGGGCTCTCGCTATCCTGTGCTCTCGCTTTACTAGGCTCTTGCTCTCCTGGGCTCCCGCTCCCGTGGAACCCCGCTCTGCTGCGCACTCGCTCCCGTGGGATTGTGCTCTCCATCTGCTCTCGCTCTCCTGGGCTCCCACTGTCCTGGGCTCACGCTCGCCTGAGCTCTCGCTCTCATGGGCTCTCGCTCCTGTGGGATCCCGCTCTACTGGGCACTCGCTCCCATGGGATCGCGCTCTCCATCTGCTATCGCTCTCCTAGGCTCCCGCTCTCCTGGGCTCTCGCTCTCCTGGGCTCTCACTTGACTGGGCTCTCGCTCTCCTGGGCTCCCTATCTCCTGGGCTCTCGCTCTCCTGGGCTCTCGCTCTCCTGGGCTCCCGCTCTCCTGGGCTCCCGCTCTCCTGGGCTCTCACTCTCCTGGGCTCCCACTCTCCTGTACTCTCACTATCCTGGGCTCTCACTCTCCTGGGCTCCCACTCTCCAGGGCTCTCGCACCCGTGCGATCCCGCTCTCCTCGTCTCTCGCTCTCCTGGGCTCTCGCTCTCCTGTGCTATCACTCTCCTGGGCTCTCGTCCTCCTGGCCTCTCGCTCTCCTGGGCTCTTGCTCTCCTGGGCTCCCATGGGATCGTGCTTTCCTGTGCTCTCGCTCTCCTGGGCTCCCGCTCTCCTGGGCTCCTGTGGCATCCTGCTCTCCTGGGCTCTCTCTCCCGTGGGATCCCGTTCTACTGGGCTCTCACACCTCTGGGATCCCGCTCTCCTGGTCTCTCGCTCTCCTGGGCTCTCGCACTCCTGGGCTGTCGCTCCCGTGGGCTCCCGCTCTCCTGGGCTCTCACTCTCCTGTGCTCTCGCTCTCCTGTGCTCTCGCTCTCCTGGGGTCCCGCTCTGCTGTGCTCTCACTCTCCTGTGCTCTCGCTCTCCTGTGCTCTCCCTCTCCTGGGCTCCCGCTCTCCTGTGCTCTCACTATCCTGGGCTCTCACTCTCCTGGGCTCCCACTCTCCTGGGCTCTCGCAACCGTGCGATCCCGCTCTACTGGGCTGTCGCTTTCCTGGGCTCACACTCTCCTGGGCTCTCGCTCCCGTGCGATCCCGCTCTCCTGGGCTCCCGCTCTTCTGCGCGCTCGCTCTCCTGGGCTCTCGCTTTACTAGGCTCTCACTCTCCTGGGCTCCTGCTCTCCTGGGCTCTCGCTCTCCTGGGCACTCCCTCTCCTGGGCACTCGCTCCCATGGGATCCCACTCTACTGGGCACTCGCTCCAGTGGGATCGCTCTCTCCAGCTGCTGTCGCTCTCCTGGGCTCCCGCTCTCCTGGGCTCTCGCTCTCCTGAGCTCTCGCTCTCATGGGCTCTCGCTCCGATGGGATCCCGCTCTGCTGGGCACTCGCTCCCATGGGATCGCGCTCTCCAGCTGCTCTGGCTCTCCTGGGCTCCCGCTCTCCTGGGCTCTCGCTCTCCTGGGCTCTCGCTCTCCTGGCCTCTCGCTCTCCTGGCCTCTCGCTCTCCTGGGCTCTCGCTCTCCTGGGCTCCCGCTCTCCTCGGCACTCGCTCTCCTGGACACACGCTCTCCTGGGCTCCCTGCCTCCCGGGCTCTCACTCGCCTGGGCTCTCACTCTCCTGGGCTCTCGCTCTCCTGGGCTCTCACTCTCCTGGGCTCTCACTCTCCTGGGCTCCCGCTCTCCTGTGCTCTCACTATCCTGGGCTCTCACTCTCCTGGGCTCCGTCTCTCTTGCGCTCTCGCACCCGTGCGATCCCGCTCTACTGGCGTGTCGGTCACCTGGGCTCCCACTCTCCTGGGTTCTCGCTCCCGTTCGATCCCGCTCTCCTGGGATCCCGCTCAACTGGGCTCTCGCTCTCCTGGGCTCTCACTCTCCTGGGCTCCCGCTCTCCTGGGCTCCCGCTCTCCTGTGCTCTCACTATCCTGGGCTCTCACTCTCCTGGGCTCCGTCTCTCTTGCGCTCTCGCACCCGTGCGATCCTGCTCTACTGGGCTGTCGCTCTCCTGGGCTCCCACTCTCCTGGGCTCTCGCTCCCATGCGATCCCGCTCTCCTGGGCTCCCGCTCTCCTGGGCTCTCGCTCTCCTGGGCTCTCACTCTCCTGAGCTCTCGCTCTCCTGGGCTCTTGCTCTCCTTGACTCCCGCTCTCCAGGGCTCTTGCACTCCTGGGCTCCAGCTCCCCTGGGCTCTCACTCTCCTGGGCTCTCGCTTCCGTGGGATCACGCTCTCCAGCTGCTCTCGCTCTCCTGGGATCCCGCTCTCCTTCTCCTGGGCTCTCGCTCTCCTGGGCTCTCGCTCTCCTGTGCTCCCATGGGATCGTGCTATCCTGGGCCCCCGCTCTCCTGGGCTCTCGCTCTCCTGGGCTCCCACTCTCCTGGGCTCTTGCTCTCCTGAGCTCTCGCTCTCATGTTCTCTCGCTCCTGTGGGATCCCGCTCTACTGGGCACTCGCTCCCATGGGATCGCGCTCTCCAGCTGCTATCGCTCTCCTAGGCTCCCGCTCTCCTGGGCTCTCGCTCTCCTGGGCTCTCACTTGACTGGGCTCTCGCTCTCCTGGGCTCCCGCTCTCCTGGGCTCCCACTCTCCTGGGCTCCCACTCTCCTGTGCTCTCACTCTCCTGTGCTCTCACTCTCCTGGTCTCCCACTCTCCCGGGCTCTCGCACCCGTGCGATCCCGCTCTCCTCGGCTCTCGCTCTCCTGGGCTCTCGCTCTCCTGTGCTATCACTCTCCTGGGCTCTCGTCCTCCTGGCCTCTCGCTCTCCTGGGCTCTTGCTCTCCTGGGCTCCCATGGGATCGTGCTTTCCTGTGCTCTCGCTCTCCTGGGCTCCCGCTCTCCTGGGCTCCTGTGGCATCCTGCTCTCCTGGTCTCTCACTCCCGTGGGACCCCGTTCTACTGGGCTCTCGCACCTCTGGGATCCCTCTCTCCTTGGCTCTCGCTCTCCTGCGCTCTCGCTCTCCTGGGCTCTCGCTCTCCTGGGCATACGCTCTCCTGGGCTCTCGCACTCCTGGGCTGTCGCTCTCATGGGCTCCCGCTCTCATGTGCTCTCACTCTCCTGTGCTCTCGCTCTCCGGTGCTCTCGCTCTCCTGGGCTCTCGTTCTCCTGGTGTCCCACTCTCCTGTGCTCTCACTCTCCTGGGCTCCCACTCTCCTGTGCTCTCACTATCCTGGGCTCTCACTCTCCTGGACTCCCACTCTCCTCGGCTATCGCTCCCGTGCGATCCCGCTCTCCTGGGCTGCCGCTCTTCTGCGCGCTCGCTCTCCTGGGCTCTCGCTTTACTAGGCTCTCGCTCTCCTCGTCTCCCGCTCTCCTGGGCTCTCGCTCTCCTGGGCACTCGCTCTTCTGGGCCCCCGCTCTCCTGGGCTCCCTATCTCCTGGGCTCTCGCTCTCCTGGGCTCTCGCTCTCCTGGGCTCCCGCTCTCCTGGGCTCCCGCTCTCCTGGGCTCTCACTCTCCTGGGCTCCCGCTCTCCTGGGCTCTCACTCTCCTGGGATCCCACTCTACTGGGCACTCGCTCCCGTGGGATCGCTCTCTCCAGCTGCTCTCGCTCTCCTGGGCTCCCGCTCTCCTGGGCTCCCTATCTCCTGGGCTCTCGCTCTCCTGGGCTCTCGCTCTCCTGGGCTCCCGCTCTCCTGGGCTCCCGCTCTCCTGGGCTCTCACTCTCCTGGGCTCCCACTCTCCTGTGCTCTCACCCATCTGTGCTCTCACTCTCCTGGGCTCCCACTCTGCTGGGCTATCACTCTCCAGGGCTCTCTCGCACCCGTGCGATCCCGCTCTCCTGGGCTCTTGCTCTCCTGGGCTCCCATGGGATCATGCTTTCCTGTGCTCTCGCTCTCCTGGGCTCCCGCTCTCCTGGGCTCCTGTGGCATCCTGCTCTCCTGGGCTCTCACTCCCGTGGGATCCCGCTCTCCTGGGCTCTCGCTCTCCTGCGCTCTCGCAACCGTGCGATCCCGCTCTACTGGGCTGTCGCTCTCCTGGGCTCCCACTCTCCTGGGCTCTCGCTCCCGTGCGATCCCGCTCTCCTGGGCTCCCGCTCTTCTGCGCGCTCGCTCTCCAGGGCTCTCGCTTTACAAGGATCTCGCTCTCCTGGGCTCCTGCTCTCCTGGGCTCTCGCTCTCCTGGGCACTCCCTCTCCTGGGCCCTCGCTCCCATGGGATCCCACTCTACTGGGCACTCGCTCCAGTGGGATCGCTCTCTCCAGCTGCTCTCGCTCTCCTGGGCTCCCGCTTTCCTGGGCTCTCGCTCTCCTGAGCTCTCGCTCTCATGGGCTCTTGCTCCGGTGGGATCCCGCTCTGCTGGGCACTCGCTCCCATGGGATCGCGCTCTCCAGCTGCTCTGGCTCTCCTGGGCTCCCGCTCTCCTGGGCTCTCGCTCTCCTGGGCTCTCGCTCTCCTGGCCTCTCGCTCTCCTGGGCTCTCGCTCTCCTGGGCTCCCGCTCTCCTGGGCACTCGCTCTCCTGGACACACGCTTTCCTGGGCTCCCTGTCTCCTGGGCTCTCACTCGCCTGGGCTCTCACTCTCCTGGGATCTCGCTCTCCTGGGCTCTCACTCCCCTGGGCTCTCGCTCTCCTGTGCTCTCACTATCCTGGGCTCTCACTCTCCTGGGCTCCGTCTCTCTTGCACTCTCGCACCCGTGTGATCCCGCTCTACTGGCGTGTCGGTCTCCTGGGCTCCCACTCTCCTGGGTTCTCGCTCCCGTTCGATCCCGCTCTCCTGGGATCCCGCTCAACTGGGCTCTCGCACCCCTGGGTTCCCGCTCTCCTGGGCTCTCGCTCTCCTGGGCTCTCGCTCTCCTGGGCTCTCACTCTCCTGGGCTCCCGCTCTCTTGTGCTCTCACTATCCTGAGCTCTCACTCTCCTGGGCTCCCACTCTCTTGGTCTCTCGCACCCATGCGATCCCGCTCTACTGGGCTGTCGCTCTCCTGGGCTCCCACTCTCCTGGGCTCTCGCTCCCGTGCGATCCCGCTCTCCTGGGCTCCCGCTCTCCTGGGCTCTCGCTCTCCTGGGCTCTCACTCTCCTGAGCTCTCGCTCTCCTGGGCTCTTGCTCTCCTTGACTCCCGCTCTCCTGGGCTCTTGCAATCCTGGGCTCCAGCTCCCCTGGGCTCTCACTCTCCTGGGCTCTCGCTCCCGTGGGATCGCGCTCTCCAGCTGCTCTCACTCTCCTGGGATCCCGCTCTCCTTCTCCTGGGCTCTTGCTCTCCTGGGCTCTCGCTCTCCTGTGCTACCATGGGATCGTGCTATCCTGGGCCCCCGCTCTCCTGGGCTCTCGCTCTCCTGGGCTCTCGCTCTCCTGGGCACACGCTCTCCTGGGCTCCCTGCCTCGTGGCTCTCACTCGCCTGTGCTCTCGCGCTCCTGGACTCTCGCTCTCCTGGGCTCTCGCTCTACTGGGCCCTCGCTCTCCTGGGCTCTCGCCCTCCTGGGCTCTCACTCTCCTGGGCTCCCACTCTCCTGTGCTCTCACTATCCTGGGCTCTCACTCTCCTGGGCTCCCACTCTCCTGGGCTCTCGCACCCGCGCGATCCCGCTCTACTGGTCTGTCGCTCTCCTGGGCTCCCACTCTCCTGGGCTCTCGCTCCCGTGCGATCCCGCTCTCCTGGGCTCCCGCTCTCCTGGGCTCTCGCTATCCTGTGCTCTCGCTTTACTAGACTCTCGCTCTCCTGCGTTCCCGCTCCCATGGAACCCCGCTCTGCTGGGCACTCGCTCCCGTGGGATCGCGCTCTCCAGCTGCTCTCGCTCTCCTGGGCTTCCACTCTCCTGGGCTCTCGCTCTCCTGAGCTCTCGCTCTCATGGGCTCTCGCTCCTGTGGGATCCCGCTCTACTGGGCACTCGCTCCCATGGGATCGCGCTCTCCAGCTGCTATCGCTCTCCTAGGTTCCCGCTCTCCTGGGCTCTCACTTGACTGGGCTCTCGCTCTCCTGGGCTCCCTATCTCCTGGGCTCTCGCTCTCCTGGGCTCTCGCTCTCCTGGGCTCCCGCTCTCCTGGGCTCCCGCTCTCCTGGGCTCCCACTCTCCTGGGCTCCCACTCTCCTGTGCTCTCACTATCCTGGGCTCTCACTCTCCTGGGCTCCCACTCTCCAGGGCTCTCGCAGCCGTGCGATCCCGCTCTCCTCGGCTCTCGCTCTCCTGGGCTCTCGCTCTCCTGTGCTATCACTCTCCTGGGCTCTCGTCCTCCTGGCCTCTCCCTCTCCTGGGCTCTTGCTCTCCTGGGCTCCCATGGGATCGTGCTTTCCTGTGCTCTCGCTCTCCTGGGCTCCCGCTCTGCTGGGCTCCTGTGGCATCCTGCTCTCCTGGTCTCTCACTCCCGTGGGATCCCGTTCTACTGGGCTCTCGCACCTCTGGGGTCCCTCTCTCCTGGGCTCTCGCTCTCCTGCGCTCTCGCTCTCCTGGGCTCTCGCTCTCCTGGGCATACGCTCTCCTGGGCTCTCGCACTCCTGGGCTGTCGCTCTCATGGGCTCCCGCTCTCATGTGCTCTCACTCTCCTGTGCTCTCGCTCTCCGGTGCTCTCGCTCTCCTGGGGTCCCGCTCTCCTGTGCTCTCACTCTCCTGTGCTCTCACTCTCCTGTGCTCTCACTACCCTGGGCTCTCACTCTCCTGGGCTCCCACTCTCCTGGGCTCTCGCAAACGTGCATTCCCGCTCTACTGGGCTGCCGCTCTTGTGCGCGCTCGCTCTCCTGGGCTCTCGCTTTACTAGGCTCTCGCTCTCCTGGGCTCCCGCTCTCCTGGGCTCTCGCTCTCCTGGGCACTCGCTCTCCTGGGCCCTCGCTGCCATGGGATCCCACTCTACTGGGCACTCGCTCCCGTGGGATCGCTCTCTCCAGCTGCTCTCGCTCTCCTGGGCTCCCGCTCTCCTGGGCTCCCTATCTCCTTGGCTCTCGCTCTCCTGGGCTCTCGCTCTCCTGGGCTCCCGCTCTCCAAGGCTCCCGCTCTCCTGGGCTCTCACTCTCCTAGGCTCCCACTCTCCTGTGCTCTCACTATCCTGGGCTCTCACTACTCTCCTGGGCTCCCACTCTCCAGGGCTCTCGCACCCGTGCGATCCCGCTCTCCTCGGCTCTCGCTCTCCTGTGCTCTCGCTCTCCTGTGCTAACACTCTCCTGGGCTCTCGTCCTCCTGGCCTCTCGCTCTCCTGGGCTCTTGCTCTCCTGGGCTCCAATGGGATCATGCTTTCCTGTGCTCTCGCTCTCCTGGGCTCCCGCTCTCCTGGGCTCCTGTGGCATCCTGCTCTCCTGGGCTCTCACTGCCGTGGGATCCCGTTCTACTGGGCTCTCGCACCTCTGGGATCCTGCTCTCCTGGGCTCTCGCTCTCCTGCGCTCTCGCTCTCCTGGGCTCTCTCTCTCCTGCGTGTACGCTCTCCTGGGCTCTCGCACTCCTGGGCTGTCGCTCTCTTGGGCTCGAGCTCTCATGTGCTCTCACTCTCCTGTGCTCTCGCTCTCCTGGGGTCCCGCTCTCCTGTGCTCTCACTCTCCTGTGCTCTCGCTCTCCTGTGCTCTCCCTCTCCTGGGCTCCCGCTCTCCTGTGCTCTCACTATCCTGGGCTCTCACTCTCCTGGGCACCCACTCTCCTGGGCTCTCGCAACCGTGCGATCCCGCTCTACTGGGCTGTCGCTCTCCTGGGCTCCCACTCTCCTGGGCTCTCGCTCCCGTGCGATCCCGCTCTCCTGGGCTCCCGCTCTTCTGCGCGCTCGCTCTCCTGGGCTCTCGCTTTACTAGGCTCTCGCTCTCCTGGGCTCCCGCTCTCCTGGGCTCTCGCTCTCCTGGGCACTCGCTCTCCTGGGCCCTCGCTCCCATGGGCTCCCGCTCTCCTCGGCACTCGCTCTCCTGGGCACACGCTCTCCTGGGCTCCCTGTCTCCCGGGCTCTCACTCGCCTGGGCTCTCACTCTCCTAGGCTCTCGCTCTCCTGGGCTCTCACTCTCCTGGGCTCTCACTCTCCTGTGCTCTCACTCTCCTGTGCTCTCGCTCTCCTCGGGTCCCGCTCTGCTGTGCTCTCACTCTCCTGTGCTCTCGCTCTCCTGTGCTCTCCCTCTCCTGGGCTCCCGCTCTCCTGTGCTCTCACTATCCTGGGCTCTCACTCTCCTGGGCTCCCACTCTCCTGGGCTCTCGCAACCGTGCGATCCCACTCTACTGGGCTGTCGCTTTCCTGGGCTCACACTCTCCTGGGCTCTCGCTCCCGTGCGATCCCACTCTCCTGGGCTCCCGCTCTTCTGCGCGCTCGCTCTCCTGGGCTCTCGCTTTCCTGGGCTCTCACTCTCCTGTGCTCCCGCTCTCCTGGGCTCTCGCTCTCCTGGGCACTCCCTCTCCTGGGCACTCGCTCCCATGGGATCCCACTCTCCTGGGCACTCGCTCCAGTGGGATCGCTCTCTCCAGCTGCTCTCGCTCTCCTGGGCTCCCGCTCTCCTGGGCTCTCGCTCTCCTGAGCTCTCGCTCTCATGGGCTCTCGCTCCGATGGGATCCCGCTCTGCTGGGCACTCGCTCCCATGGGATCGCGCTCTCCAGCTGCTCTGGCTCTCCTGGGCTCTCGCTCTCCTGGGCTCTCGCGCTCCTGGCCTCTCGCTCTCCTGGCGTCTTGCTCTCCTGGGCTCTCGCTCTCCTGGGCTCCCGCTCTCCTCGGCACTCGCTCTCCTGGACACACGCTCTCCTGGGCTCCCTGCCTCCCGGGCTCTCACTCGCCTGGGCTCTCACTCTCCTGGGCTCTCGCTCTCCTGGGCTCTCACTCTCCTGGGCTCTCACTCTCCTGGGCTCCCGCTCTCCTGTGCTCTCACTATCCTGGGCTCTCACTCTCCTGGGCTCTGTCTCTCTTGCGCTCTCGCACCCGTGCGATCCCGCTCTACTGGCGTGTCGGTCACCTGGGCTCCCACTCTCCTGGGTTCTCGCTCCCGTTCGATCCCGCTCTCCTGGGATCCCGCTCAACTGGGCTCTCGCTCTCCTGGGCTCTCACTCTCCTGAGCTCTCGCTCTCCTGGGCCCTTGCTCTACTTGACTCCCGCTCTCCTGGGCTCTTGCACTCCTGGGCTCCAGCTCCCCTGGGCTCTCACTCTCCTGGGCTCTCGCTTCCGTGGGATCACGCTCTCCAGCTGCTCTCACTCTCCTGGGATCCCGCTCTCCTTCTCCTGGGCTCTCGCTCTCCTGTGCTCTCGCTCTCCTGTGCTCCCATGGGATCGTGCTATCCTGGGCCCCCGCTCTCCTGGGCTCTCGCTCTCCTGGGCTCCCACTCTCCTGGGCTCTTGCTCTCCTGAGCTCTCGCTCTCATGTTCTCTCGCTCCTGTGGGATCCCGCTCTACTGGGCACTCGCTCCCATGGGATCGCGCTCTCCAGCTGCTATCGCTCTCCTAGGCTCCCGCTCTCCTGGGCTCTCGCTCTCCTGGGCTCTCACTTGACTGGGCTCTCGCTCTCCTGGGCTCCCGCTCTCCTGGGCTCCCACTCTCCTGGGCTCCCACTCTCCTGTGCTCTCACTCTCCTGTGCTCTCACTCTCCTGGGCTCCCACTCTCCCGGGCTCTCGCACCCGTGCGATCCCGCTCTCCTCTGCTCTCGCTCTCCTGGGCTCTCGCTCTCCTGTGCTATCACTCTCCTGGGCTCTCGTCCTCCTGGCCTCTCGCTCTCCTGGGCTCTTGCTCTCCTGGGCTCCCATGGGATCGTGCTTTCCTGTGCTCTCGCTCTCCTGGGCTCCCGCTCTCCTTGGCTCCTGTGGCATCCTGCTCTCCTGGTCTCTCACTCCCGTGGGACCCCGTTCTACTGGGCTCTCGCACCTCTGGGATCCCTCTCTCCTGGGCTCTCGCTCTCCTGCGCTCTCGCTCTCCTGGGCTCTCGCTCTCCTGGGCATACGCTCTCCTGGGCTCTCGCACTCCTGGGCTGTCGCTCTCATGGGCTCCCGCTCTCATGTGCTCTCACTCTCCTGTGCTCTCGCTCTCCGGTGCTCTCGCTCTCCTGGGCTCTCGCTCTCCTGGTGTCCCACTCTCCTGTGCTCTCACTCTCCTGTGCTCTCGCTCTCCTGTGCTCACCCTCTCCTGGGCTCCCACTCTCCTGTGCTCTCACTATCCTGGGCTCTCACTCTCCTGGACTCCCACTCTCCTGGGCTATCGCTCCCGTGCGATCCCGCTCTCCTGGGCTGCCGCTCTTCTGCGCGCTCGCTCTCCTGGGCTCTCGCTTTACTAGGCTCTCGCTCTCCTGGTCTCCCGCTCTCCTGGGCTCTCGCTCTCCTGGGCACTCGCTCTTCTGGGCCCCCGCTCTCCTGGGCTCCCTATCTCCTGGGCTCTCGCTCTCCTGGGCTCCCGCTCTCCTCGGCACTCGCTCTCCTGGACACACGCTCTCCTGGGCTCCCTGCCTCCCGGGTTCTCACTCGCCTGGGCTCTCACTCTCCTGGGCTCTCGCTCTCCTGGGCTCTCACTCTCCTGGGCTCTCACTCTCCTGGGCTCCCGCTCTCCTGTGCTCTCACTATCCTGGGCTCTCACTCTCCTGGGCTCTGTCTCTCTTGCGCTCTCGCACCCGTGCGATCCCGCTCTACTGGCGTGTCGGTCACCTGGGCTCCCACTCTCCTGGGTTCTCGCTCCCGTTCGATCCCGCTCTCCTGGGATCCCGCTCAACTGGGCTCTCGCTCTCCTGGGCTCTCACTCTCCTGGGCTCCCGCTCTCCTGGGCTCCCGCTCTCCTGTGCTCTCACTATCCTGGGCTCTCACTCTCCTGGGCTCCGTCTCTCTTGCGCTCTCGCACCCGTGCGATCCCGCTCTACTGGGCTGTCGCTCTCCTGGGCTCCCACTCTCCTGCGCTCTCGCTCCCGTGCAATCCCGCTCTCCTGGGCTCCCGCTCTCCTGGGCTCTCGCTCTCCTGGGCTCTCACTCTCCTGAGCTCTCGCTCTCCTGGGCTCTTGCTCTCCTTGACTCCCGCTCTCCTGGGCTCTTGCACTCCTGGGCTCCAGCTCCCCTGGGCTCTCACTCTCCTGGGCTCTCGCTTCCGTGGGATCACGCTCTCCAGCTGCTCTCACTCTCCTGGGATCCCGCTCTCCTTCTCCTGGGCTCTCGCTCTCCTGTGCTCTCGCTCTCCTGTGCTCCCATGGGATTGCGCTCTCCAGCTGCTATCGCTCTCCTAGGCTCCCGCTCTCCTGGGCTCTCGCTCTCCTGGGCTCTCACTTGACTGGGCTCTCGCTCTCCTGGGCTCCCGCTCTCCTGGGCTCCCACTCTCCTGGGCTCCCACTCTCCTGTGCTCTCACTCTCCTGTGCTCTCACTCTCCTGGGCTCCCACTCTCCCGGGCTCTCGCACCCGTACGATCCCGCTCTCCTCGGCTCTCGCTCTCCTGGGCTCTCGCTCTCCTGTGCTATCACTCTCCTGGGCTCTCGTCCTCCTGGCCTCTCGCTCTCCTGGGCTCTTGCTCTCCTGGGCTCCCATGGGATCGTGCTTTCCTGTGCTCTCGCTCTCCTGGGCTCCCGCTCTCCTGGGCTCCTGTGGCATCCTGCTCTCCTGGTCTCTCACTCCCGTGGGACCCCGTTCTACTGGGCTCTCGCACCTCTGGGATCCCTCTCTCCTGGGCTCTCGCTCTCCTGCGCTCTCACTATCCTGGGCTCTCACTCTCCTGGGCTCCCACTCTCCTGGGCTCTCGCAACCGTGCGATCCCGCTCTACTGGGCTGTCGCTTTCCTGGGCTCACACTCTCCTGGGCTCTCGCTCCCGTGCGATCCCGCTCTCCTGGGCTCCCGCTCTTCTGCGCGCTCGCTCTCCTGGGCTCTCGCTTTCCTGGGCTCTCACTCTCCTGGGCTCCCGCTCTCCTGGGCTCTCGCTCTCCTGGGCACTCCCTCTCCTGGGCACTCGCTCCCATGGGATCCCACTCTCCTGGGCACTCGCTCCAGTGGGATCGCTCTCTCCAGCTGCTCTCGCTCTCCTGGGCTCCCGCTCTCCTGGGCTCTCGCTCTCCTGAGCTCTCGCTCTCATGGGCTCTCGCTCCGATGGGATCCCGCTCTGCTGGGCACTCGCTCCCATGGGATCGCGCTCTCCAGCTGCTCTGGCTCTCCTGGGCTCTCGCTCTCCTGGGCTCTCGCGCTCCTGGCCTCTCGCTCTCCTGGCGTCTTGCTCTCCTGGGCTCTCGCTCTCCTGGGCTCCCGCTCTCCTCGGCACTCGCTCTCCTGGACACACGCTCTCCTGGGCTCCCTGCCTCCCGGGCTCTCACTCGCCTGGGCTCTCACTCTCCTGGGCTCTCGCTCTCCTGGGCTCTCACTCTCCTGGGCTCTCACTCTCCTGGGCTCCCACTCTCCTGGGCTCCCGCTCTCCTGTGCTCTCACTATCCTGGGCTCTCACTCTCCTGGGCTCTGTCTCTCTTGCGCTCTCGCACCCGTGCGATCCCGCTCTACTGGCGTGTCGGTCACCTGGGCTCCCACTCTCCTGGGTTCTCGCTCCCGTTCGATCCCGCTCTCCTGGGATCCCGCTCAACTGGGCTCTCGCTCTCCTGGGCTCTCACTCTCCTGAGCTCTCGCTCTCCTGGGCTCTTGCTCTACTTGACTCCCGCTCTCCTGGGCTCTTGCACTCCTGGGCTCCAGCTCCCCTGGGCTCTCACTCTCCTGGGCTCTCGCTTCCGTGGGATCACGCTCTCCAGCTGCTCTCACTCTCCTGGGATCCCGCTCTCCTTCTCCTGGGCTCTCGCTCTCCTGTGCTCTCGCTCTCCTGTGCTCCCATGGGATCGTGCTATCCTGGGCCCCCGCTCTCCTGGGCTCTCGCTCTCCTGGGCTCCCACTCTCCTGGGCTCTTGCTCTCCTGAGCTCTCGCTCTCATGTTCTCTCGCTCCTGTGGGATCCCGCTCTACTGGGCACTCGCTACCATGGGATCGCGCTCTCCAGCTGCTATCGCTCTCCTAGGCTCCCGCTCTCCTGGGCTCTCGCTCTCCTGGGCTCTCACTTGACTGGGCTCTCGCTCTCCTGGGCTCCCGCTCTCCTGGGCTCCCACTCTCCTGGGCTCCCACTCTCCTGTGCTCTCACTCTCCTGTGCTCTCACTCTCCTCTCGCACCCGTGCGATCCCGCTCTCCTCTGCTCTCGCTCTCCTGGGCTCTCGCTCTCCTGTGCTATCACTCTCCTGGGCTCTCGTCCTCCTGGCCTCTCGCTCTCCTGGGCTCTTGCTCTCCTGGGCTCCCATGGGATCGTGCTTTCCTGTGCTCTCGCTCTCCTGGGCTCCCGCTCTCCTTGGCTCCTGTGGCATCCTGCTCTCCTGGTCTCTCACTCCCGTGGGACCCCGTTCTACTGGGCTCTCGCACCTCTGGGATCCCTCTCTCCTGGGCTCTCGCTCTCCTGCGCTCTCGCTCTCCTGGGCATACGCTCTCCTGGGCTCTCGCACTCCTGGGCTGTCGCTCTCATGGGCTCCCGCTCTCATGTGCTCTCACTCTCCTGTGCTCTCGCTCTCCGGTGCTCTCGCTCTCCTGGGCTCTCGCTCTCCTGGTGTCCCACTCTCCTGTGCTCTCACTCTCCTGTGCTCTCGCTCTCCTGTGCTCACCCTCTCCTGGGCTCCCACTCTCCTGTGCTCTCACTATCCTGGGCTCTCACTCTCCTGGACTCCCACTCTCCTGGGCTATCGCTCCCGTGCGATCCCGCTCTCCTGGGCTGCCGCTCTTCTGCGCGCTCGCTCTCCTGGGCTCTCGCTTTACTAGGCTCTCGCTCTCCTGGTCTCCCGCTCTCCTGGGCTCTCGCTCTCCTGGGCACTCGCTCTTCTGGGCCCCCGCTCTCCTGGGCTCCCTATCTCCTGGGCTCTCGCTCTCCTGGGCTCCCGCTCTCCTCGGCACTCGCTCTCCTGGACACACGCTCTCCTGGGCTCCCTGCCTCCCGGGTTCTCACTCGCATGGGCTCTCACTCTCCTGGGCTCTCGCTCTCCTGGGCTCTCACTCTCCTGGGCTCTCACTCTCCTGGGCTCCCGCTCTCCTGTGCTCTCACTATCCTGGGCTCTCACTCTCCTGGGCTCTGTCTCTCTTGCGCTCTCGCACCCGTGCGATCCCGCTCTACTGGCGTGTCGGTCACCTGGGCTCCCACTCTCCTGGGTTCTCGCTCCCGTTCGATCCCGCTCTCCTGGGATCCCGCTCAACTGGGCTCTCGCTCTCCTGGGCTCTCACTCTCCTGGGCTCCCGCTCTCCTGGGCTCCCGCTCTCCTGTGCTCTCACTATCCTGCGCTCTCACTCTCCTGGGCTCCGTCTCTCTTGCGCTCTCGCACCCGTGCGATCCCGCTCTACTGGGCTGTCGCTCTCCTGGGCTCCCACTCTCCTGCGCTCTCGCTCCCGTGCAATCCCGCTCTCCTGGGCTCCCGCTCTCCTGGGCTCTCGCTCTCCTGGGCTCTCACTCTCCTGAGCTCTCGCTCTCCTGGGCTCTTGCTCTCCTTGACTCCCGCTCTCCTGGGCTCTTGCACTCCTGGGCTCCAGCTCCCCTGGGCTCTCACTCTCCTGGGCTCTCGCTTCCGTGGGATCACGCTCTCCAGCTGCTCTCACTCTCCTGGGATCCCGCTCTCCTTCTCCTGGGCTCTCGCTCTCCTGTGCTCTCGCTCTCCTGTGCTCCCATGGGATTGCGCTCTCCAGCTGCTATCGCTCTCCTAGGCTCCCGCTCTCCTGGGCTCTCGCTCTCCTGGGCTCTCACTTGACTGGGCTCTCGCTCTCCTGGGCTCCCGCTCTCCTGGGCTCCCACTCTCCTGGGCTCCCACTCTCCTGTGCTCTCACTCTCCTGTGCTCTCACTCTCCTGGGCTCCCACTCTCCCGGGCTCTCGCACCCGTACGATCCCGCTCTCCTCGGCTCTCGCTCTCCTGGGCTCTCGCTCTCCTGTGCTATCACTCTCCTGGGCTCTCGTCCTCCTGGCCTCTCGCTCTCCTGGGCTCTTGCTCTCCTGGGCTCCCATGGGATCGTGCTTTCCTGTGCTCTCGCTCTCCTGGGCTCCCGCTCTCCTGGGCTCCTGTGGCATCCTGCTCTCCTGGTCTCTCACTCCCGTGGGACCCCGTTCTACTGGGCTCTCGCACCTCTGGGATCCCTCTCTCCTGGGCTCTCGCTCTCCTGCGCTCTCGCTCTCCTGGGCTCTCGCTCTCCTGGGCATACGCTCTCCTGGGCTCTCGCACTCCTGGGCTGTCGCTCTCATGGGCTCCCGCTTTCATGTGCTCTCACTCTCCTGTGCTCTCGCTCTCCGGTGCTCTCGCTCTCCTGGGCTCTCGCTCTCCTGGTGTCCCACTCTCCTGTGCTCTCACTATCCTGTGCTTTCGCTCTGCTGTGCTCACCCTCTCCTGGGCTCCCACTCTCCTGTGCTCTCACTATCCTGGGCTCTCACTCTCCTGGACTCCCACTCTCCTGGGCTATCGCTCCCGTGCGATCCCGCTCTCCTGGGCTGCCGCTCTTCTGCGCGCTCGCTCTCCTGGGCTCTCGCTTTACTAGGCTCTCGCTCTCCTGGTCTCTCGCTCTCCTGGGCTCCCGCTCTCCTGGGCTCCCGCTCTCCTGGGCTCTCACTCTCCTGGGCTCCCGCTCTCCTGGGCTCTCACTCTCCTGGGATCCCACTCTACTGGGCACTCGCTCCCGTGGGATCGCTCTCTCCAGCTGCTCTCGCTCTCCTGGGCTCCCGCTCTCCTGGGCTCTCACTCTCCTGGGATCCCACTCTACTGGGCACTCGCTCCCGTGGGATCGCTCTCTCCAGCTGCTCTCGCTCTCCTGGTCTCCCGCTCTCCTGGGCTCCCTATCTCCTGGGCTCTCGCTCTCCTGGGCTCTCGCTCTCCTGGGCTCCCGCTCTCCTGGGCTCCCGCTCTCCTGGGCTCTCACTCTCCTGGGCTCTCGCTCTCCTGGGCTCTCGCTCTCCTGGGCTCTCACTCTCCTGGGCTCCCGCTCTCTTGTGCTCTCACTATCCTGAGCTCTCACTCTCCTGGGCTCCCACTCTCTTGGTCTCTCGCACCCATGCGATCCCGCTCTACTGGGCTGTCGCTCTCCTGGGCTCCCACTCTCCTGGGCTCTCGCTCCCGTGCGATCCCGCTCTCCTGGGCTCCCGCTCTCCTGGGCTCTCGCTCTCCTGGGCTCTCACTCTCCTGAGCTCTCTCTCTCCTGGGCTCTTGCTCTCCTTGACTCCCGCTCTCCTGGGCTCTTGCACTCCTGGGCTCCAGCTCCCCTGGGCTCTCACTCTCCTGGGCTCTCGCTCCCGTGGGATCGCGCTCTCCAGCTGCTCTCACTCTCCTGGGATCCCGCTCTCCTTCTCCTGGGCTCTTGCTCTCCTGGGCTCTCGCTCTCCTGGGCTCTCGCTCTCCTGGGCACACGCTCTCCTGGGCTCCCTGTCTCGGGGCTCTCACTCGCCTGTACTCTCGCGCACCTGGTCTCTCGCTCTCCTGGGCTCTCGCTCTCCTGGGCTCTCGCTCTCCTGGGCTCCCGCTCACCTTGGCACTCGCTCTCCTGAGCTCTCACTCTCCTGGGCACACGCTCTCCTGGGCTCCCTGTCTCCTGGGCTCTCACTCGCCTGGGCTCTCACTCTCCTGGGCTCCCATGGGATTGTGCTTTCCTCGGCCCCCGCTCTCCTGGGCTCTCACTCTCCTGGGCACACGCTCTCCTGGGCTCCCTGTCTCCTGGGCTCTCACTCGCCTGGGCTCTCACTCTCCTGGGCTCTCGCTCTCCTGGGCTCTCACTCTCCTGGGCTCTCACTTTCCTGGGCTCCCGCTCTCCTGTGCTCTCACTATCCTGGGCTCTCACTCTCCTGGGCTCCGACTCACTTGGGCTCTCGCACCCGTGCGATCCCGCTCTACTGGGCTGTCGGTCTCCTGGGCTCCCACTCTCCTGGGTTCTCGCTTCCGTTCGATTGCGCTCTCCTGGGCTCTCGCTGCCCTGGGCTCTCGCTCTCCTGAGCTCTCGCTCTCCTGTGCTCTTGCTCTACTTGACTCCCGCTCTCCTGGGCTCTTGCACTCCTGGGCCCCAGCTCTCCTGGGCTCTCACTCTCCTGGTCTCTCGCTCCCGTGGGATCACTATCCTGGGCTCTCACTCTCCTGGCCTCCGACTCTCTTGCGTTCTCGCACCCGTGCGATCCCGCTCTACTGGCGTGTCGGTCTCCTGGGCTCCCACTCTCCTGGGTTCTCGCTCCCGTTCGATCCCGATCTCCTGGGATCCCGCTCAACTGGGCTCTCGCACCCCTGGGATCCCGTTCTCCTGGGCTCTCGCTCTCCTGGGCTCTCGCTCTCCTGGGCTCTCACTCTCCTGGGATCCTGCTCTCCTTCTCCTGGGCTCTCGCTCTCCTGGGCTCTCGCTCTCCTGGGCTCTCGCTCTCCTGGGCACACGCTCTCCTGGGCTCCCTGTCTCGGGGCTCTCACTCGCCTGTGCTCTCGCGCTCCTGGTCTCTCGCTCTCCTGGGCTCTCGCTCTCCTGGGCTCTCGCTCTCCTGGGCTCCCGCTCACCTTGGCACTCGCTCTCCTGGGCTCTCGCTCTCCTGGGCTCCCATGGGATTGTGCTTTCCTCGGCCCCCGATCTGCTGGGCTCTCACTCTCCTGGGCACACGCTCTCCTGGGCTTCCTGTCTCCCGGGCTCTCACTCGCCTGGGCTCTCACTCTCCTGGGATTTCGCTCCCCTGTGCTCTCGCTCTCCTGGGCCCTCGCTCACCTGGGCTCTCGCTCTCCTGGGCTCCCATGGGATTGTGCTTTCCTGGGCCCCCGCTCTCCTGGGCTCTCACTCTCCTGGGCACACGCTCTCCTGGGCTCCCTGTCTCCCGGGCTCTCACTCGCCTGAGCTCTCACTCTCCTGGGCTCTCGCTCTCCTGGGCTCTCACTCTCCTGGGCTCTCACTTTCCTGGGCTCCCGCTCTCCTGTGCTCTCACTATCCTGGGCTCTCACTCTCCTGGGCTCCGACTCTCTTGGGCTCTCGCACCCGTGCGATCCCGCTCTACTGGGCTGTCGGTCTCCTGGGCTCCCACTCTCCTGGGTTCTCGCTCCCGTTCGATCGCGCTCTCCTGGGCTCTCGCTGTCCTGGGCTCTCGCTCTCCTGAGCTCTCGCTCTCCTGTGCTCTTGCTCTCCTTGACTCCCGCTCTCCTGGGCTCTTGCACTCCTGGGCTCCAGCTCTCCTGGGCTCTCACTCTCCTGGTCTCTCGCTCCCGTGGGATCACGCTCTCCAGCTGCTCTCACTCTCCTGGGATCCCGCTCTCCTTCTCCTGGGCTCTCGCTCTCCTGGGCTCTCGCTCTCCTGGGCTCCCATGGGATCGTGCTTTCCTGGGCCCCCGCTTTCCTGGGCTCTCGCTCTCCTGGGCTCCCTGTCTCCGGGGCTCTCACTCACCTGGGCTCTCGCTCTCCTGGGCTCTCGCTCTCCTGGGCTCCCGCACTCCTGTGCTCTCACTATCCTGGACTCTCACTCTTCTGGGCTCCCAATCTCCTGGGCTCTTGCTCTCATGGGCTCTTGCTCCTGTGGGATCCCTCTCTACTGGGCACTCGCTCCCATGGGATCGCGCTCTCCAGCTGGTATCGCTCTCCTAGGCTCCCGCTCTCCTGGGCGCTCGCTCTCCTGGGCTCTCACTCGCCAGGGCTCTCGCTCTCCTGGGCTCCCGCTCTCCTGGGCTCCCGCTCTCCTGGGCTCCCGCTCTCCTGGGCTCCCACGCTCCTGAGCTCTCACTCTCCTGGGCTCCCGCTCTCCTGTGCTCTCACTATCCTGGGCTCTCACTCTCCTGGGCTCCCACTCTCCAGGGCTCTCGCACCCGTGCGATCACGCTCTCCTCGGCTCTCGCTCTCCTGGGCTCTCGCTCTCCTGTGCTATCACTCTCCTGGGCTCTCGTTCTCCTGGCCTCTCGCTCTCCTGGGCTCTTGCTCTCCTGGGCTCCCCTGGGATCGTGCTTTCCTGGGCTCTCGCTCTCCCGGACTCCCACTCTCCTGGGCTCCTGTGGCATCCTGCTCTCCTGGGCTCTCACTCCCGTGGGATCCCGCTCTACTGGGCTCTCGCACCCCTGCGATCCCGCTCTCCTGTGCTCTCGCTCTCCTGGGCTCTCGCTCTCCTGTGCTCTCACTCTCCTGTGCTGTCGCTCTCCTGGGCTCTCGCTCTCCTGGGCGTACGCTCTCCTGGGCGTACGCTCTCCTGGGCTCTCGCTCTCCTGGGCTGTCACTCTCGTGGGCTCCCGCTCTCATGTGCTCTCACTCTCCTGTGCTCTCGCTCTCCTGGGCTCTCGATCTCCTGGGCTCCCACTTTCCTATGCTCTCACTCTGCTGTGCTCTCGCTCTCCTGGGCTCTCCCTCTCCTGGGCTCCCGCTCTCCTGTGCTCTCACTATCCTGGGCTCTCACTCTCCTGGGCTCCCACTCTCCTGCGCTCTCGCTCCCGTGCGGTCCCGCTCTCCTGGGCTCTCACTCTCCTGGGATCCCACTCTACTGGGCACTCGCTCCCGTGGGATCGCTCTCTCCAGCTGCTCTCGCTCTCCTGGTCTCCCGCTCTCCTGGGCTCCCTATCTCCTGGGCTCTCGCTCTCCTGGGCTCTCGCTCTCCTGGGCTCCCGCTCTCCTGGGCTCCCGCTCTCCTGGGCTCTCACTCTCCTGGGCTCTCGCTCTCCTGGGCTCTCGCTCTCCTGGGCTCTCACTCTCCTGGGCTCCCGCTCTCTTGTGCTCTCACTATCCTGAGCTCTCACTCTCCTGGGCTCCCACTCTCTTGGTCTCTCGCACCCATGCGATCCCGCTCTACTGGTCTGTCGCTCTCCTGGGCTCCCACTCTCCTGGGCTCTCGCTCCCGTGCGATCCCGCTCTCCTGGGCTCCCGCTCTCCTGGGCTCTCGCTCTCCTGGGCTCTCACTCTCCTGAGCTCTCTCTCTCCTGGGCTCTTGCTCTCCTTGACTCCCGCTCTCCTGGGCTCTTGCACTCCTGGGCTCCAGCTCCCCTGGGCTCTCACTCTCCTGGGCTCTCGCTCCCGTGGGATCGCGCTCTCCAGCTGCTCTCACTCTCCTGGGATCCCGCTCTCCTTCTCCTGGGCTCTTGCTCTCCTGGGCTCTCGCTCTCCTGGGCTCTCGCTCTCCTGGGCACACGCTCTCCTGGGCTCCCTGTCTCGGGGCTCTCACTCGCCTGTACTCTCGCGCACCTGGTCTCTCGCTCTCCTGGGCTCTCGCTCTCCTGGGCTCTCGCTCTCCTGGGCTCCCGCTCACCTTGGCACTCGCTCTCCTGAGCTCTCACTCTCCTGGGCACACGCTCTCCTGGGCTCCCTGTCTCCTGGGCTCTCACTCGCCTGGGCTCTCACTCTCCTGGGCTCCCATGGGATTGTGCTTTCCTCGGCCCCCGCTCTCCTGGGCTCTCACTCTCCTGGGCACACGCTCTCCTGGGCTCCCTGTCTCCTGGGCTCTCACTCGCCTGGGCTCTCACTCTCCTGGGCTCTCGCTCTCCTGGGCTCTCACTCTCCTGGGCTCTCACTTTCCTGGGCTCCCGCTCTCCTGTGCTCTCACTATCCTGGGCTCTCACTCTCCTGGGCTCCGACTCACTTGGGCTCTCGCACCCGTGCGATCCCGCTCTACTGGGCTGTCGGTCTCCTGGGCTCCCACTCTCCTGGGTTCTCGCTTCCGTTCGATTGCGCTCTCCTGGGCTCTCGCTGCCCTGGGCTCTCGCTCTCCTGAGCTCTCGCTCTCCTGTGCTCTTGCTCTACTTGACTCCCGCTCTCCTGGGCTCTTGCACTCCTGGGCCCCAGCTCTCCTGGGCTCTCACTCTCCTGGTCTCTCGCTCCCGTGGGATCACTATCCTGGGCTCTCACTCTCCTGGCCTCCGACTCTCTTGCGTTCTCGCACCCGTGCGATCCCGCTCTACTGGCGTGTCGGTCTCCTGGGCTCCCACTCTCCTGGGTTCTCGCTCCCGTTCGATCCCGATCTCCTGGGATCCCGCTCAACTGGGCTCTCGCACCCCTGGGATCCCGTTCTCCTGGGCTCTCGCTCTCCTGGGCTCTCGCTCTCCTGGGCTCTCACTCTCCTGGGATCCTGCTCTCCTTCTCCTGGGCTCTCGCTCTCCTGGGCTCTCGCTCTCCTGGGCTCTCGCTCTCCTGGGCACACGCTCTCCTGGGCTCCCTGTCTCGGGGCTCTCACTCGCCTGTGCTCTCGCGCTCCTGGTCTCTCGCTCTCCTGGGCTCTCGCTCTCCTGGGCTCTCGCTCTCCTGGGCTCCCGCTCACCTTGGCACTCGCTCTCCTGGGCTCTCGCTCTCCTGGGCTCCCATGGGATTGTGCTTTCCTCGGCCCCCGATCTGCTGGGCTCTCACTCTCCTGGGCACACGCTCTCCTGGGCTTCCTGTCTCCCGGGCTCTCACTCGCCTGGGCTCTCACTCTCCTGGGATTTCGCTCCCCTGTGCTCTCGCTCTCCTGGGCCCTCGCTCACCTGGGCTCTCGCTCTCCTGGGCTCCCATGGGATTGTGCTTTCCTGGGCCCCCGCTCTCCTGGGCTCTCACTCTCCTGGGCACACGCTCTCCTGGGCTCCCTGTCTCCCGGGCTCTCACTCGCCTGAGCTCTCACTCTCCTGGGCTCTCGCTCTCCTGGGCTCTCACTCTCCTGGGCTCTCACTTTCCTGGGCTCCCGCTCTCCTGTGCTCTCACTATCCTGGGCTCTCACTCTCCTGGGCTCCGACTCTCTTGGGCTCTCGCACCCGTGCGATCCCGCTCTACTGGGCTGTCGGTCTCCTGGGCTCCCACTCTCCTGGGTTCTCGCTCCCGTTCGATCGCGCTCTCCTGGGCTCTCGCTGTCCTGGGCTCTCGCTCTCCTGAGCTCTCGCTCTCCTGTGCTCTTGCTCTCCTTGACTCCCGCTCTCCTGGGCTCTTGCACTCCTGGGCTCCAGCTCTCCTGGGCTCTCACTCTCCTGGTCTCTCGCTCCCGTGGGATCACGCTCTCCAGCTGCTCTCACTCTCCTGGGATCCCGCTCTCCTTCTCCTGGGCTCTCGCTCTCCTGGGCTCTCGCTCTCCTGGGCTCCCATGGGATCGTGCTTTCCTGGGCCCCCGCTTTCCTGGGCTCTCGCTCTCCTGGGCTCCCTGTCTCCGGGGCTCTCACTCACCTGGGCTCTCGCTCTCCTGGGCTCTCGCTCTCCTGGGCTCCCGCACTCCTGTGCTCTCACTATCCTGGACTCTCACTCTTCTGGGCTCCCAATCTCCTGGGCTCTTGCTCTCATGGGCTCTTGCTCCTGTGGGATCCCTCTCTACTGGGCACTCGCTCCCATGGGATCGCGCTCTCCAGCTGGTATCGCTCTCCTAGGCTCCCGCTCTCCTGGGCGCTCGCTCTCCTGGGCTCTCACTCGCCAGGGCTCTCGCTCTCCTGGGCTCCCGCTCTCCTGGGCTCCCGCTCTCCTGGGCTCCCGCTCTCCTGGGCTCCCACGCTCCTGAGCTCTCACTCTCCTGGGCTCCCGCTCTCCTGTGCTCTCACTATCCTGGGCTCTCACTCTCCTGGGCTCCCACTCTCCAGGGCTCTCGCACCCGTGCGATCACGCTCTCCTCGGCTCTCGCTCTCCTGGGCTCTCGCTCTCCTGTGCTATCACTCTCCTGGGCTCTCGTTCTCCTGGCCTCTCGCTCTCCTGGGCTCTTGCTCTCCTGGGCTCCCCTGGGATCGTGCTTTCCTGGGCTCTCGCTCTCCCGGACTCCCACTCTCCTGGGCTCCTGTGGCATCCTGCTCTCCTGGGCTCTCACTCCCGTGGGATCCCGCTCTACTGGGCTCTCGCACCCCTGCGATCCCGCTCTCCTGTGCTCTCGCTCTCCTGGGCTCTCGCTCTCCTGTGCTCTCACTCTCCTGTGCTGTCGCTCTCCTGGGCTCTCGCTCTCCTGGGCGTACGCTCTCCTGGGCGTACGCTCTCCTGGGCTCTCGCTCTCCTGGGCTGTCACTCTCGTGGGCTCCCGCTCTCATGTGCTCTCACTCTCCTGTGCTCTCGCTCTCCTGGGCTCTCGATCTCCTGGGCTCCCACTTTCCTATGCTCTCACTCTGCTGTGCTCTCGCTCTCCTGGGCTCTCCCTCTCCTGGGCTCCCGCTCTCCTGTGCTCTCACTATCCTGGGCTCTCACTCTCCTGGGCTCCCACTCTCCTGCGCTCTCGCTCCCGTGCGGTCCCGCTCTCCTGGTCTCCCGCTCTCCTGGGCACTCGCTCTCCTGGGCTCTTGCTTTACTAGGCTCTCGCTCTCCTGGGCTCCCGCTCTCCTGGGCTCTCGCTCTCCTGGGCACTCGCTCTCCTGGGCTCTCGCTCCCGTGGGATCCTGCTCTACTGGGCACTCGCTCCCGTGGGATCGCGCTCTCCAGCTGCTCTCGCTCTCCTGGGCTCCCGCTCGCCTGGGCTCTCGCTCTCCTGAGCTCTCGCTCTCATGGGCTCTCGCTCCGGTGGTATCCCGCTCTCCTTGGATCTCGCTCTCCTGGGCTCTCACTCAGCTGGGCTCTCGCTCTCCTGGGCTCTCGCTCTCCTGGGCTCTCGCTCTACTGGGCTCTCGCTCTCCTGGGCTCCCGCTCTCCTGGGCTCTCGCTTTCCTGGGCTCCCGCTCTCCTGTGCTCTCACTATCCTGGGCTCTCACTCTCCTGGTCTCATGCTCTCCTGGGCTCCCATGGGATCGTGCTTTCCTGGGCTCTTGCTCTCCTGGAATCCCGCTCTCCTGGGCTCCTGTGGCATCCTGCTCTCCTGGGCTCTCACTCCCGTGGGATCCCGCTCTACTGGGCTCTCGCTCCTCTGGGATCCCGCTCTCCTGGGCTCTCGCTCTCCTGGGCTCTCGCTCTCCTGTGCTCTCACTCTCCTGGGCTCTCGCTCTCCTGGGATGTCACTCTCCTGGTCTCCCGCTTTCCTGTGCTCTCACTCTCCTGTGCTCTCGCTCTCACAGAATCACAGAATCACAGAATCTACAATGCAGATAGAGGCCATTTCGGCCCATCGAGCCTGCACTGACACATATCCCACCCTATCCCCGTAACCCCACGTATTTAATCCCCTAACACTAAGGGTCAATTTATCATAGCCAAATCAACCTAACCTTCACATCTTTGGATTGTGGGAGGAAACCGGAGCACCCGGAGGAAACCCACGCAGACACGGGGAGAATGTGCAAACTCCACACAGACAGTCACCCGAAGCTGGATTTGAACCCGGGTCCCTGGCACTGTGAGGCAACAGTGCTAACCACTTGGGTTCTCGCTCTCCTGGGCTCCCGCTCTCCTGGGCTCTCGCTCTCCTGGGCTCCCGCTCTCCTGCGCTCTCACTCTCCTGGGCTCCCGCTCTCCTGGGCTCCCGCTCTCCTGGGCTCCCGCTCTCCTGCGCTCTCACTCTCCTGGGCACCTGCTCTCCTGGGCTCCCGCTCTCCTGGGCTCTCACTCTCCTGGGCGCTCGCTCTCCTGGGCTCCCTGTCTCCGGGGCTCTCACTCTACTAGGTTATCGCTCTCCTGGGCTCCCGCATTCCTGGGCTCTCGCTCTCGCGGGATCCCGCTCTCCTGTGCTCTCGCTCTCCTCGTCTCTCGCTCTCCTGTGCTCCTGCTCTCCTGGGCTCTCGCTCTTCGGGGCTCTCGCTCTCCTGGGCTTTCGCTCTCCTGGGCTCTCGCTATCCTGGTCTCTCCCTCTCCTGTGCTCCCGCTCTCCTCTACTCCCGCTTTCCTGTGCTCCTGCTCTCCTGGTCTCCCGCTCTCCTGGGCTCTCGCTCTCCTGGGCTCTCGCTCTCCTTGTCTCTCCCGCTCCTGTGCTCCCGCTCTCCTGTGCTCCCGCTCTCCTGTACTCCTGTTCTCCTGGGCTCTCGCTCTCCTGGGCTCTCACTCTCCTGGGCGCTCGCTCTCCTGGGCTCCCGCTCTCCTGGGCTCTCCCTCACCTTGGCTCCCGCTCTCCTGGGCACCTGCTCTCCTGGGCTCCCGCTCTCCTGGGCTCTCACTCTCCTGGGCGCTCGCTCTCCTGGGCTCCCTGTCTCCGGGGCTCTCACTCTACTAGGTTATCGCTCTCCTGGGCTCTCGCTCTCCTGAGCTCTCGCTCTACTGGATTCTCGCACTCCTGGGCTCGCTCTCCTGGGCTTCCGCTCTCCTGGGCTCTCGCTTTCCTGGGCTCCCGCTCTCCTGTGCTCTCACTATCCTGGGCTCTCACTCTCCTGGTCTCATGCTCTCCTGGGCTCCCATGGGATCGTGCTTTCCTGGGCTCTCGCTCTCCTGGAATCCCGCTCTCCTGGGCTCCTGTGGCATCCTGCTCTCCTGGGCTCTCACTCCCGTGGGATCCCGCTCTACTGGGCTCTCGCTCCTCTGGGATCCCGCTCTCCTGGGCTCTCGCTCTCCTGGGCTCTCGCTCTCCTGGGATGTCACTCTCCTGGTCTCCCGCTTTCCTGTGCTCTCACTCTCCTGTGCTCTCGCTCTCACAGAATCACAGAATCACAGAATCACAGAATCTACAATGCAGATAGAGGCCATTTCGGCCCATCGAGCCTGCACTGACACATATCCCACCCTATCCCCGTAACCCCACGTATTTAATCCCCTAACACTAAGGGTCAATTTATCATAGCCAAATCAACCTAACCTTCACATCTTTGGATTGTGGGAGGAAACCGGAGCACCCGGAGGAAACCCACGCAGACACGGGGAGAATGTGCAAACTCCACACAGACAGTCACCCGAGGCTGGATTTGAACCCGGGTCCCTGGCGCTGTGAGGCAACAGTGCTAACCACTTGGGTTCTCGCTCTCCTGGGCTCCCGCTCTCCTGGGCTCTCGCTCTCCTGGGCTCCCGCTCTCCTGCGCTCTCACTCTCCTGGGCTCCCGCTCTCCTGGGCTCTCCCTCTCCTTGGCTCCCGCTCTCCTGGGCACCTGCTCTCCTGGGCTCCCGCTCTCCTGGGCTCTCACTCTCCTGGGCGCTCGCTCTCCTGGGCTCCCTGTCTCCGGGGCTCTCACTCTACTAGGTTATCGCTCTCCTGGGCTCCCGCATTCCTGGGCTCTCGCTCTCGCGGGATCCCGCACTCCTGTGCTCTCGCTCTCCTCGTCTCTCGCTCTCCTGTGCTCCTGCTCTCCTGGGCTCTCGCTCTTCGGGGCTCTCGCTCTCCTGGGCTTTCGCTCTCCTGGGCTCTCGCTATCCTGGTCTCTCCCTCTCCTGTGCTCCCGCTCTCCTCTACTCCCGCTTTCCTGTGCTCCTGCTCTCCTGGTCTCCCGCTCTCCTGGGCTCTCGCTCTCCTGGGCTCTCGCTCTCCTTGTCTCTCCCGCTCCTGTGCTCCCGCTCTCCTGTGCTCCCGCTCTCCTGTGCTCCTGTTCTCCTGGGCTCTCGCTCTCCTGGGCTCTCACTCTCCTGGGCGCTCGCTCTCCTGGGCTCCCGCTCTCCTGGGCTCTCCCTCACCTTGGCTCCCGCTCTCCTGGGCACCTGCTCTCCTGGGCTCCCGCTCTCCTGGGCTCTCACTCTCCTGGGCGCTCGCTCTCCTGGGCTCCCTGCCTCCGGGGCTCTCACTCTACTAGGTTATCGCTCTCCTGGGCTCTCGCTCTCCTGAGCTCTCGCTCTACTGGATTCTCGCACTCCTGGGCTCGCTCTCCTGGGCTTCCGCTCTCCTGGGCTCTCGCTTTCCTGGGCTCCCGATCTCCTGGGCTCCCTGTCTCCAGGGCTCTCACTCTTCTGGGTTCTCGCTCTCCTGGGCTCTCGCTCTCCTGAGCTCTCGCTCTACTGGGCTCTCGCTCTCCTGAGCTCTCGCTCTACTGGGCTCTCATTCTCCTGTGCAAGGACAGTTCCTGAGCTCTTGCTCATCATGGCTCCCGCTCTCCTCGGCTGCTGCTCTCCTGGGCTCCCGCTCTCCTGGGCTCTTGCACTCCTGGGCTCCAGCTCTCCTGAGCTCTCACTCTCCTGGTCTCTCGCTCCCGTGGGATCGTGCTCTCCAGCTGTTCTCACTCTCCTGGGCTCCCAGTCTCCTAGGCTCTCGTTCTCCTGGGCTCTCGCTCTCCTGGCCTCCCATGGGATCGTGCTTTCCTGGGCTCTCGCTCTCCTAGGCTACCGTGGGATCCTGCTCTCCTGGGCTCTCGTTCTCCTGGGCTCTCGCTCTCCTGGGCTCTCGCTCTCCTGGGCTCTCGCTCTCCTGGGCTCTCACTCTCACAGAATCACAGAATCACAGAAACCCCACAGTGCAGATAGAGGCCATTTCGGCCCATCGAGCCTGCACCGACACATATCCCACCCGATCCCTGTAACCCCTACACCAACACATATCCCACCCTATCCCCGTAACCCCACGTACTTAATCCCCCTAACACTAAGGGTCAATTTATCATAGCCAATCAACCTAACCCGCACATCTTTGGACTGTGGGAGGAAACCGGAGCACCCGGAGGAAACCCACGCAAACTCACTATCCTGGCCTCTCACTCTCCTGGGCTCCGACTCTCTTGGGCTCTCGCACCCGTGCGATCCCGCTCTACTGGGCTGTTGGTCTCCTGGGCTCCCACTCTCCTGGGTTCTCGCTCCCGTTCGATCCTGCTCTCCTGGGCTCCCGCTCTCCTGGGCTCTCGCTGTCCTGGGCTCTCGCTCTCCTGAGCTCTCGCTCCCGTGGGATCACGCTCTCCAGCTGCTCTCACTCTCCTGGGATCCCGCTCTCCTTCTCCTGGGCTCTCGCTCTCCTGGGCTCTCGCTCTCCTGGGCTCTCGCTCTCCTGGGCACACGCTCTCCTGGGCTCCCTGTCTCCGGGGCTCTGACTCACCTGGGCTCTCGCGCTCCTGGGCTCTCGCTCTCCTGGGCTCTCGCTCTCCTGGGCCCTCGCTCTCCTGGGCTCTCACTCTCCTGGGCTCTCGCTCTCCTGGGCTCCCGATCTCCTGTGCTCTCACTATCCTGTACTCTCACTCTTCTGGGCTCCCACTCTCCTGGGATCTCGCTCCCGTGCGATCCCGCTCTCCTGGGCTCCCGCACTCGTGGGCTCTCGCTCTCCTGGGCTCTCGCTTTACAAGGCTCTCGCTCTCCTGGGCTCACGCTCCTGTGGAACTCCGCTCTGCTGGGCACTCGCTCCCGTGGGATCGCGCTCTCCAGCTGCTCTCGCTCTCCTGGGCTCCCGCTCGCCTGGGCTCTCGCTCTCCTGAGCTCTCGCTCTCATGGGCTCTCGCTCCGGTGGTATCCCGCTCTCCTTGGCTCTCGCTCTCCTGGGCTCTCACTCAGCTGGGCTCTCGCTCTCCTGGGCTCTTGCTCTCCTGGGCTCTCGCTCTACTGGGCTCTCGCTCTCCTGGGCTCCCGCTCTCCTGGGCTCTCGCTTTCCTGGGCTCCCGCTCTCCTGTGCTCTCACTATCCTGGGCTCTCACTCTCCTGGTCTCATGCTCTCCTGGGCTCCCATGGGATCGTGCTTTCCTGGGCTCTCGCTCTCCTGGAATCCCGCTCTCCTGGGCTCCTGTGGCATCCTGCTCTCCTGGGCTCTCACTCCCGTGGGATCCCGCTCTACTGGGCTCTCGCACCTCTGGGATCCCGCTCTCCTGGGCTCTGGCTCTCCTGGGCTCTCGCTCTCCTGTGCTCTCACTCTCCTGGGCTCTCGCTCTCCTAGGCTCTCGCTCTCCTGGTCTCTCGCTCTCCTGGGATGTCACTCTCCTGGTCTCCCGCTTTCCTGTGCTCTCACTCTCCTGTGCTCTCGCTCTCACAGAATCACAGAATCACAGAATCACAGAATCTACAGTGCAGATAGAGGCCATTTCGGCCCATCGAGCCTGCACTGACACATATCCCACCCGATCCCCGTAACCCCACGTATTTAATCCCCTAACACTAAGGGTCAATTTATCATAGCCAAATCAACCTAACCTTCACATCTTTGGATTGTGGGAGGAAACCGGAGCACCCGGAGGAAACCCACGCAGACACGGGGAGAATGTGCAAACTCCACACAGACAGTCACCCGAAGCTGGATTTGAACCCGGGTCCCTGGCGCTGTGAGGCAACAGTGCTAACCACTTGGGTTCTCGCTCTCCTGGGCTCCCGCTCTCCTGGGCTCTCGCTCTCCTGGGCTCCCGCTCTCCTGTGCTCTCACTGTCCTGGGCTCCCGCTCTCCTGGGCTCTCCCTCTCCTTGGCTCCCGCTCTCCTGGGCACCTGCTCTCCTGGGCTCCCGCTCTCCTGGGCTCTCACTCTCCTGGGCGCTCGCTCTCCTGGGCTCCCTGTCTCTGGGGCTCTCACTCTACTAGGTTATCGCTCTCCTGGGCTCCCGCATTCCTGGGCTCTCGCTCTCGCGGGATCCCGCTCTCCTGTGCTCTCGCTCTCCTCGTCTCTCGCTCTCCTGTGCTCCTGCTCTCCTGGGCTCTCGCTCTTCGGGGCTCTCGCTCTCCTGGGCTTTCGCTCTCCTGGGCTCTCGCTATCCTGGTCTCTCCCTCTCCTGTGCTCCCGCTCTCCTCTACTCCCGCTTTCCTGTGCTCCTGCTCTCCTGGTCTCCCGCTCTCCTGGACTCTCGCTCTCCTGGGCTCTCGCTCTCCTTGTCTCTCCCGCTCCTGTGCTCCCGCTCTCCTGTGCTCCCGCTCTCCTGTGCTCCTGTTCTCCTGGGCTCTCGCTCTCCTGGGCTCTCGCTCTCCTGGGCTCTCACTCTCCTGGGCTCCCGCTCTCCTGGGCTCTCCCTCACCTTGGCTCCTGCTCCCCTGGGCACCTGCTCTCCTGGGCTCCCGCTCTCCTGGGCTCTCACTCTCCTGGGCGCTCGCTCTCCTGGGCTCCCTGTCTCCGGGGCTCTCACTCTACTAGGCTATCGCTCTCCTGGGCTCTCGCTCTACTGGATTCTCGCACTCCTGGGCTCGCTCTCCTGGGCTTCCGCTCTCCTGGGCTCTCGCTTTCCTGGGCTCCCGATCTCCTGGGCTCCCTGTCTCCGGGGCTCCCTGTCTCCGGGGCTCTCACTCTTCTGGGTTCTCGCTCTCCTGGGCTCTCGCTCTCCTGAGCTCTCGCTCTACTGGGCTCTCGCTCTCCTGAGCTCTCGCTCTACTGGGCTCTCATTCTCCTGTGCTCTCACTGTCCTGAGCTCTTGCTCATCATGACTCCCGCTCTCCTCGGCTGCTGCTCTCCTGGGCTCCCGCTCTCCTGGGCTCTTGCACTCCTGGGCTCCAGCTCTCCTGAGCTCTCACTCTCCTGGTCTCTCGCTCCCGTGGGATCGTGCTCTCCAGCTGCTCTCACTCTCCTGGGCTCCCAGTCTCCTAGGCTCTCGTTCTCCTGGGCTCTCGCTCTCCTGGCCTCCCAAGGGATCGTGCTTTCCTGGGCTCTCGCTCTCCTAGGCTACCGTGGGATCCTGGTCTCCTGGGCTCTCGTTCTCCTGGGCTCTCGCTCTCCTGGGCTCTCGCTCTCCTGGGCTCTCGCTCTCCTGGGCTCTCACTCTCCTGGGCTCTCACTCTCCTGGGCTCCCGCTCTCCTGTGCTCTCACTATCCTGGGCTCTCACTCTCCTGGGCTCTGTCTCTCTTGCGCTCTCGCACCCGTGCGATCCCGCTCTACTGGCGTGTCGGTCACCTGGGCTCCCACTCTCCTGGGTTCTCGCTCCCGTTCGATCCCGCTCTCCTGGGATCCCGCTCAACTGGGCTCTCGCTCTCCTGGGCTCTCACTCTCCTGGGCTCCCGCTCTCCTGGGCTCCCGCTCTCCTGTGCTCTCACTATCCTGCGCTCTCACTCTCCTGGGCTCCGTCTCTCTTGCGCTCTCGCACCCGTGCGATCCCGCTCTACTGGGCTGTCGCTCTCCTGGGCTCCCACTCTCCTGCGCTCTCGCTCCCGTGCAATCCCGCTCTCCTGGGCTCCCGCTCTCCTGGGCTCTCGCTCTCCTGGGCTCTCACTCTCCTGAGCTCTCGCTCTCCTGGGCTCCTGCTCTCCTTGACTCCCGCTCTCCTGGGCTCTTGCACTCCTGGGCTCCAGCTCCCCTGGGCTCTCACTCTCCTGGGCTCTCGCTTCCGTGGGATCACGCTCTCCAGCTGCTCTCACTCTCCTGGGATCCCGCTCTCCTTCTCCTGGGCTCTCGCTCTCCTGTGCTCTCGCTCTCCTGTGCTCCCATGGGATTGCGCTCTCCAGCTGCTATCGCTCTCCTAGGCTCCCGCTCTCCTGGGCTCTCGCTCTCCTGGGCTCTCACTTGACTGGGCTCTCGCTCTCCTGGGCTCCCGCTCTCCTGGGCTCCCACTCTCCTGGGCTCCCACTCTCCTGTGCTCTCACTCTCCTGTGCTCTCACTCTCCTGGGCTCCCACTCTCCCGGGCTCTCGCACCCGTACGATCCCGCTCTCCTCGGCTCTCGCTCTCCTGGGCTCTCGCTCTCCTGTGCTATCACTCTCCTGGGCTCTCGTCCTCCTGGCCTCTCGCTCTCCTGGGCTCTTGCTCTCCTGGGCTCCCATGGGATCGTGCTTTCCTGTGCTCTCGCTCTCCTGGGCTCCCGCTCTCCTGGGCTCCTGTGGCATCCTGCTCTCCTGGTCTCTCACTCCCGTGGGACCCCGTTCTACTGGGCTCTCGCACCTCTGGGATCCCTCTCTCCTGGGCTCTCGCTCTCCTGCGCTCTCGCTCTCCTGGGCTCTCGCTCTCCTGGGCATACGCTCTCCTGGGCTCTCGCACTCCTGGGCTGTCGCTCTCATGGGCTCCCGCTTTCATGTGCTCTCACTCTCCTGTGCTCTCGCTCTCCGGTGCTCTCGCTCTCCTGGGCTCTCGCTCTCCTGGTGTCCCACTCTCCTGTGCTCTCACTATCCTGTGCTTTCGCTCTGCTGTGCTCACCCTCTCCTGGGCTCCCACTCTCCTGTGCTCTCACTATCCTGGGCTCTCACTCTCCTGGACTCCCACTCTCCTGGGCTATCGCTCCCGTGCGATCCCGCTCTCCTGGGCTGCCGCTCTTCTGCGCGCTCGCTCTCCTGGGCTCTCGCTTTACTAGGCTCTCGCTCTCCTGGTCTCTCGCTCTCCTGGGCTCCCGCTCTCCTGGGCTCCCGCTCTCCTGGGCTCTCACTCTCCTGGGCTCCCGCTCTCCTGGGCTCTCACTCTCCTGGGATCCCACTCTACTGGGCACTCGCTCCCGTGGGATCGCTCTCTCCAGCTGCTCTCGCTCTCCTGGGCTCCCGCTCTCCTGGGCTCTCACTCTCCTGGGATCCCACTCTACTGGGCACTCGCTCCCGTGGGATCGCTCTCTCCAGCTGCTCTCGCTCTCCTGGTCTCCCGCTCTCCTGGGCTCCCTATCTCCTGGGCTCTCGCTCTCCTGGGCTCTCGCTCTCCTGGGCTCCCGCTCTCCTGGGCTCCCGCTCTCCTGGGCTCTCACTCTCCTGGGCTCTCGCTCTCCTGGGCTCTCGCTCTCCTGGGCTCTCACTCTCCTGGGCTCCCGCTCTCTTGTGCTCTCACTATCCTGAGCTCTCACTCTCCTGGGCTCCCACTCTCTTGGTCTCTCGCACCCATGCGATCCCGCTCTACTGGGCTGTCGCTCTCCTGGGCTCCCACTCTCCTGGGCTCTCGCTCCCGTGCGATCCCGCTCTCCTGGGCTCCCGCTCTCCTGGGCTCTCGCTCTCCTGGGCTCTCACTCTCCTGAGCTCTCTCTCTCCTGGGCTCTTGCTCTCCTTGACTCCCGCTCTCCTGGGCTCTTGCACTCCTGGGCTCCAGCTCCCCTGGGCTCTCACTCTCCTGGGCTCTCGCTCCCGTGGGATCGCGCTCTCCAGCTGCTCTCACTCTCCTGGGATCCCGCTCTCCTTCTCCTGGGCTCTTGCTCTCCTGGGCTCTCGCTCTCCTGGGCTCTCGCTCTCCTGGGCACACGCTCTCCTGGGCTCCCTGTCTCGGGGCTCTCACTCGCCTGTACTCTCGCGCACCTGGTCTCTCGCTCTCCTGGGCTCTCGCTCTCCTGGGCTCTCGCTCTCCTGGGCTCCCGCTCACCTTGGCACTCGCTCTCCTGAGCTCTCACTCTCCTGGGCACACGCTCTCCTGGGCTCCCTGTCTCCTGGGCTCTCACTCGCCTGGGCTCTCACTCTCCTGGGCTCCCATGGGATTGTGCTTTCCTCGGCCCCCGCTCTCCTGGGCTCTCACTCTCCTGGGCACACGCTCTCCTGGGCTCCCTGTCTCCTGGGCTCTCACTCGCCTGGGCTCTCACTCTCCTGGGCTCTCGCTCTCCTGGGCTCTCACTCTCCTGGGCTCTCACTTTCCTGGGCTCCCGCTCTCCTGTGCTCTCACTATCCTGGGCTCTCACTCTCCTGGGCTCCGACTCACTTGGGCTCTCGCACCCGTGCGATCCCGCTCTACTGGGCTGTCGGTCTCCTGGGCTCCCACTCTCCTGGGTTCTCGCTTCCGTTCGATTGCGCTCTCCTGGGCTCTCGCTGCCCTGGGCTCTCGCTCTCCTGAGCTCTCGCTCTCCTGTGCTCTTGCTCTACTTGACTCCCGCTCTCCTGGGCTCTTGCACTCCTGGGCCCCAGCTCTCCTGGGCTCTCACTCTCCTGGTCTCTCGCTCCCGTGGGATCACTATCCTGGGCTCTCACTCTCCTGGCCTCCGACTCTCTTGCGTTCTCGCACCCGTGCGATCCCGCTCTACTGGCGTGTCGGTCTCCTGGGCTCCCACTCTCCTGGGTTCTCGCTCCCGTTCGATCCCGATCTCCTGGGATCCCGCTCAACTGGGCTCTCGCACCCCTGGGATCCCGTTCTCCTGGGCTCTCGCTCTCCTGGGCTCTCGCTCTCCTGGGCTCTCACTCTCCTGGGATCCTGCTCTCCTTCTCCTGGGCTCTCGCTCTCCTGGGCTCTCGCTCTCCTGGGCTCTCGCTCTCCTGGGCACACGCTCTCCTGGGCTCCCTGTCTCGGGGCTCTCACTCGCCTGTGCTCTCGCGCTCCTGGTCTCTCGCTCTCCTGGGCTCTCGCTCTCCTGGGCTCTCGCTCTCCTGGGCTCCCGCTCACCTTGGCACTCGCTCTCCTGGGCTCTCGCTCTCCTGGGCTCCCATGGGATTGTGCTTTCCTCGGCCCCCGATCTGCTGGGCTCTCACTCTCCTGGGCACACGCTCTCCTGGGCTTCCTGTCTCCCGGGCTCTCACTCGCCTGGGCTCTCACTCTCCTGGGATTTCGCTCCCCTGTGCTCTCGCTCTCCTGGGCCCTCGCTCACCTGGGCTCTCGCTCTCCTGGGCTCCCATGGGATTGTGCTTTCCTGGGCCCCCGCTCTCCTGGGCTCTCACTCTCCTGGGCACACGCTCTCCTGGGCTCCCTGTCTCCCGGGCTCTCACTCGCCTGAGCTCTCACTCTCCTGGGCTCTCGCTCTCCTGGGCTCTCACTCTCCTGGGCTCTCACTTTCCTGGGCTCCCGCTCTCCTGTGCTCTCACTATCCTGGGCTCTCACTCTCCTGGGCTCTGACTCTCTTGGGCTCTCGCACCCGTGCGATCCCGCTCTACTGGGCTGTCGGTCTCCTGGGCTCCCACTCTCCTGGGTTCTCGCTCCCGTTCGATCGCGCTCTCCTGGGCTCTCGCTGTCCTGGGCTCTCGCTCTCCTGAGCTCTCGCTCTCCTGTGCTCTTGCTCTCCTTGACTCCCGCTCTCCTGGGCTCTTGCACTCCTGGGCTCCAGCTCTCCTGGGCTCTCACTCTCCTGGTCTCTCGCTCCCGTGGGATCACGCTCTCCAGCTGCTCTCACTCTCCTGGGATCCCGCTCTCCTTCTCCTGGGCTCTCGCTCTCCTGGGCTCTCGCTCTCCTGGGCTCCCATGGGATCGTGCTTTCCTGGGCCCCCGCTTTCCTGGGCTCTCGCTCTCCTGGGCTCCCTGTCTCCGGGGCTCTCACTCACCTGGGCTCTCGCTCTCCTGGGCTCTCGCTCTCCTGGGCTCCCGCACTCCTGTGCTCTCACTATCCTGGACTCTCACTCTTCTGGGCTCCCAATCTCCTGGGCTCTTGCTCTCATGGGCTCTTGCTCCTGTGGGATCCCGCTCTACTGGGCACTCGCTCCCATGGGATCGCGCTCTCCAGCTGGTATCGCTCTCCTAGGCTCCCGCTCTCCTGGGCGCTCGCTCTCCTGGGCTCTCACTCGCCAGGGCTCTCGCTCTCCTGGGCTCCCGCTCTCCTGGGCTCCCGCTCTCCTGGGCTCCCGCTCTCCTGGGCTCCCACGCTCCTGAGCTCTCACTCTCCTGGGCTCCCGCTCTCCTGTGCTCTCACTCTCCTGGGCTCCCACTCTCCAGGGCTCTCGCACCCGTGCGATCACGCTCTCCTCGGCTCTCGCTCTCCTGGGCTCTCGCTCTCCTGTGCTATCACTCTCCTGGGCTCTCGTTCTCCTGGCCTCTCGCTCTCCTGGGCTCTTGCTCTCCTGGGCTCCCCTGGGATCGTGCTTTCCTGGGCTCTCGCTCTCCCGGACTCCCACTCTCCTGGGCTCCTGTGGCATCCTGCTCTCCTGGGCTCTCACTCCCGTGGGATCCCGCTCTACTGGGCTCTCGCACCCCTGCGATCCCGCTCTCCTGTGCTCTCGCTCTCCTGGGCTCTCGCTCTCCTGTGCTCTCACTCTCCTGTGCTGTCGCTCTCCTGGGCTCTCGCTCTCCTGGGCGTACGCTCTCCTGGGCGTACGCTCTCCTGGGCTCTCGCTCTCCTGGGCTGTCACTCTCGTGGGCTCCCGCTCTCATGTGCTCTCACTCTCCTGTGCTCTCGCTCTCCTGGGCTCTCGATCTCCTGGGCTCCCACTTTCCTATGCTCTCACTCTGCTGTGCTCTCGCTCTCCTGGGCTCTCCCTCTCCTGGGCTCCCGCTCTCCTGTGCTCTCACTATCCTGGGCTCTCACTCTCCTGGGCTCCCACTCTCCTGCGCTCTCGCTCCCGTGCGGTCCCGCTCTCCTGGTCTCCCGCTCTCCTGGGCACTCGCTCTCCTGGGCTCTTGCTTTACTAGGCTCTCGCTCTCCTGGGCTCCCGCTCTCCTGGGCTCTCGCTCTCCTGGGCACTCGCTCTCCTGGGCTCTCGCTCCCGTGGGATCCTGCTCTACTGGGCACTCGCTCCCGTGGGATCGCGCTCTCCAGCTGCTCTCGCTCTCCTGGGCTCCCGCTCGCCTGGGCTCTCGCTCTCCTGAGCTCTCGCTCTCATGGGCTCTCGCTCCGGTGGTATCCCGCTCTCCTTGGATCTCGCTCTCCTGGGCTCTCACTCAGCTGGGCTCTCGCTCTCCTGGGCTCTCGCTCTCCTGGGCTCTCGCTCTACTGGGCTCTCGCTCTCCTGGGCTCCCGCTCTCCTGGGCTCTCGCTTTCCTGGGCTCCCGCTCTCCTGTGCTCTCACTATCCTGGGCTCTCACTCTCCTGGTCTCATGCTCTCCTGGGCTCCCATGGGATCGTGCTTTCCTGGGCTCTCGCTCTCCTGGAATCCCGCTCTCCTGGGCTCCTGTGGCATCCTGCTCTCCTGGGCTCTCACTCCCGTGGGATCCCGCTCTACTGGGCTCTCGCTCCTCTGGGATCCCGCTCTCCTGGGCTCTCGCTCTCCTGGGCTCTCGCTCTCCTGTGCTCTCACTCTCCTGGGCTCTCGCTCTCCTGGGATGTCACTCTCCTGGTCTCCCGCTTTCCTGTGCTCTCACTCTCCTGTGCTCTCGCTCTCACAGAATCACAGAATCACAGAATCTACAATGCAGATAGAGGCCATTTCGGCCCATCGAGCCTGCACTGACACATATCCCACCCTATCCCCGTAACCCCACGTATTTAATCCCCTAACACTAAGGGTCAATTTATCATAGCCAAATCAACCTAACCTTCACATCTTTGGATTGTGGGAGGAAACCGGAGCACCCGGAGGAAACCCACGCAGACACGGGGAGAATGTGCAAACTCCACACAGACAGTCACCCGAAGCTGGATTTGAACCCGGGTCCCTGGCACTGTGAGGCAACAGTGCTAACCACTTGGGTTCTCGCTCTCCTGGGCTCCCGCTCTCCTGGGCTCTCGCTCTCCTGGGCTCCCGCTCTCCTGCGCTCTCACTCTCCTGGGCTCCCGCTCTCCTGGGCTCCCGCTCTCCTGGGCTCCCGCTCTCCTGCGCTCTCACTCTCCTGGGCACCTGCTCTCCTGGGCTCCCGCTCTCCTGGGCTCTCACTCTCCTGGGCGCTCGCTCTCCTGGGCTCCCTGTCTCCGGGGCTCTCACTCTACTAGGTTATCGCTCTCCTGGGCTCCCGCATTCCTGGGCTCTCGCTCTCGCGGGATCCCGCTCTCCTGTGCTCTCGCTCTCCTCGTCTCTCGCTCTCCTGTGCTCCTGCTCTCCTGGGCTCTCGCTCTTCGGGGCTCTCGCTCTCCTGGGCTTTCGCTCTCCTGGGCTCTCGCTATCCTGGTCTCTCCCTCTCCTGTGCTCCCGCTCTCCTCTACTCCCGCTTTCCTGTGCTCCTGCTCTCCTGGTCTCCCGCTCTCCTGGGCTCTCGCTCTCCTGGGCTCTCGCTCTCCTTGTCTCTCCCGCTCCTGTGCTCCCGCTCTCCTGTGCTCCCGCTCTCCTGTACTCCTGTTCTCCTGGGCTCTCGCTCTCCTGGGCTCTCACTCTCCTGGGCGCTCGCTCTCCTGGGCTCCCGCTCTCCTGGGCTCTCCCTCACCTTGGCTCCCGCTCTCCTGGGCACCTGCTCTCCTGGGCTCCCGCTCTCCTGGGCTCTCACTCTCCTGGGCGCTCGCTCTCCTGGGCTCCCTGTCTCCGGGGCTCTCACTCTACTAGGTTATCGCTCTCCTGGGCTCTCGCTCTCCTGAGCTCTCGCTCTACTGGATTCTCGCACTCCTGGGCTCGCTCTCCTGGGCTTCCGCTCTCCTGGGCTCTCGCTTTCCTGGGCTCCCGCTCTCCTGTGCTCTCACTATCCTGGGCTCTCACTCTCCTGGTCTCATGCTCTCCTGGGCTCCCATGGGATCGTGCTTTCCTGGGCTCTCGCTCTCCTGGAATCCCGCTCTCCTGGGCTCCTGTGGCATCCTGCTCTCCTGGGCTCTCACTCCCGTGGGATCCCGCTCTACTGGGCTCTCGCTCCTCTGGGATCCCGCTCTCCTGGGCTCTCGCTCTCCTGGGCTCTCGCTCTCCTGGGATGTCACTCTCCTGGTCTCCCGCTTTCCTGTGCTCTCACTCTCCTGTGCTCTCGCTCTCACAGAATCACAGAATCACAGAATCTACAATGCAGATAGAGGCCATTTCGGCCCATCGAGCCTGCACTGACACATATCCCACCCTATCCCCGTAACCCCACGTATTTAATCCCCTAACACTAAGGGTCAATTTATCATAGCCAAATCAACCTAACCTTCACATCTTTGGATTGTGGGAGGAAACCGGAGCACCCGGAGGAAACCCACGCAGACACGGGGAGAATGTGCAAACTCCACACAGACAGTCACCCGAGGCTGGATTTGAACCCGGGTCCCTGGCGCTGTGAGGCAACAGTGCTAACCACTTGGGTTCTCGCTCTCCTGGGCTCCCGCTCTCCTGGGCTCTCGCTCTCCTGGGCTCCCGCTCTCCTGCGCTCTCACTCTCCTGGGCTCCCGCTCTCCTGGGCTCTCCCTCTCCTTGGCTCCCGCTCTCCTGGGCACCTGCTCTCCTGGGCTCCCGCTCTCCTGGGCTCTCACTCTCCTGGGCGCTCGCTCTCCTGGGCTCCCTGTCTCCGGGGCTCTCACTCTACTAGGTTATCGCTCTCCTGGGCTCCCGCATTCCTGGGCTCTCGCTCTCGCGGGATCCCGCACTCCTGTGCTCTCGCTCTCCTCGTCTCTCGCTCTCCTGTGCTCCTGCTCTCCTGGGCTCTCGCTCTTCGGGGCTCTCGCTCTCCTGGGCTTTCGCTCTCCTGGGCTCTCGCTATCCTGGTCTCTCCCTCTCCTGTGCTCCCGCTCTCCTCTACTCCCGCTTTCCTGTGCTCCTGCTCTCCTGGTCTCCCGCTCTCCTGGGCTCTCGCTCTCCTGGGCTCTCGCTCTCCTTGTCTCTCCCGCTCCTGTGCTCCCGCTCTCCTGTGCTCCCGCTCTCCTGTGCTCCTGTTCTCCTGGGCTCTCGCTCTCCTGGGCTCTCACTCTCCTGGGCGCTCGCTCTCCTGGGCTCCCGCTCTCCTGGGCTCTCCCTCACCTTGGCTCCCGCTCTCCTGGGCACCTGCTCTCCTGGGCTCCCGCTCTCCTGGGCTCTCACTCTCCTGGGCGCTCGCTCTCCTGGGCTCCCTGTCTCCGGGGCTCTCACTCTACTAGGTTATCGCTCTCCTGGGCTCTCGCTCTCCTGAGCTCTCGCTCTACTGGATTCTCGCACTCCTGGGCTCGCTCTCCTGGGCTTCCGCTCTCCTGGGCTCTCGCTTTCCTGGGCTCCCGATCTCCTGGGCTCCCTGTCTCCAGGGCTCTCACTCTTCTGGGTTCTCGCTCTCCTGGGCTCTCGCTCTCCTGAGCTCTCGCTCTACTGGGCTCTCGCTCTCCTGAGCTCTCGCTCTACTGGGCTCTCATTCTCCTGTGCAAGGACAGTTCCTGAGCTCTTGCTCATCATGGCTCCCGCTCTCCTCGGCTGCTGCTCTCCTGGGCTCCCGCTCTCCTGGGCTCTTGCACTCCTGGGCTCCAGCTCTCCTGAGCTCTCACTCTCCTGGTCTCTCGCTCCCGTGGGATCGTGCTCTCCAGCTGTTCTCACTCTCCTGGGCTCCCAGTCTCCTAGGCTCTCGTTCTCCTGGGCTCTCGCTCTCCTGGCCTCCCATGGGATCGTGCTTTCCTGGGCTCTCGCTCTCCTAGGCTACCGTGGGATCCTGCTCTCCTGGGCTCTCGTTCTCCTGGGCTCTCGCTCTCCTGGGCTCTCGCTCTCCTGGGCTCTCGCTCTCCTGGGCTCTCACTCTCACAGAATCACAGAATCACAGAAACCCCACAGTGCAGATAGAGGCCATTTCGGCCCATCGAGCCTGCACCGACACATATCCCACCCGATCCCTGTAACCCCTACACCAACACATATCCCACCCTATCCCCGTAACCCCACGTACTTAATCCCCCTAACACTAAGGGTCAATTTATCATAGCCAATCAACCTAACCCGCACATCTTTGGACTGTGGGAGGAAACCGGAGCACCCGGAGGAAACCCACGCAAACTCACTATCCTGGCCTCTCACTCTCCTGGGCTCCGACTCTCTTGGGCTCTCGCACCCGTGCGATCCCGCTCTACTGGGCTGTTGGTCTCCTGGGCTCCCACTCTCCTGGGTTCTCGCTCCCGTTCGATCCTGCTCTCCTGGGCTCCCGCTCTCCTGGGCTCTCGCTGTCCTGGGCTCTCGCTCTCCTGAGCTCTCGCTCCCGTGGGATCACGCTCTCCAGCTGCTCTCACTCTCCTGGGATCCCGCTCTCCTTCTCCTGGGCTCTCGCTCTCCTGGGCTCTCGCTCTCCTGGGCTCTCGCTCTCCTGGGCACACGCTCTCCTGGGCTCCCTGTCTCCGGGGCTCTGACTCACCTGGGCTCTCGCGCTCCTGGGCTCTCGCTCTCCTGGGCTCTCGCTCTCCTGGGCCCTCGCTCTCCTGGGCTCTCACTCTCCTGGGCTCTCGCTCTCCTGGGCTCCCGATCTCCTGTGCTCTCACTATCCTGTACTCTCACTCTTCTGGGCTCCCACTCTCCTGGGATCTCGCTCCCGTGCGATCCCGCTCTCCTGGGCTCCCGCACTCGTGGGCTCTCGCTCTCCTGGGCTCTCGCTTTACAAGGCTCTCGCTCTCCTGGGCTCACGCTCCTGTGGAACTCCGCTCTGCTGGGCACTCGCTCCCGTGGGATCGCGCTCTCCAGCTGCTCTCGCTCTCCTGGGCTCCCGCTCGCCTGGGCTCTCGCTCTCCTGAGCTCTCGCTCTCATGGGCTCTCGCTCCGGTGGTATCCCGCTCTCCTTGGCTCTCGCTCTCCTGGGCTCTCACTCAGCTGGGCTCTCGCTCTCCTGGGCTCTTGCTCTCCTGGGCTCTCGCTCTACTGGGCTCTCGCTCTCCTGGGCTCCCGCTCTCCTGGGCTCTCGCTTTCCTGGGCTCCCGCTCTCCTGTGCTCTCACTATCCTGGGCTCTCACTCTCCTGGTCTCATGCTCTCCTGGGCTCCCATGGGATCGTGCTTTCCTGGGCTCTCGCTCTCCTGGAATCCCGCTCTCCTGGGCTCCTGTGGCATCCTGCTCTCCTGGGCTCTCACTCCCGTGGGATCCCGCTCTACTGGGCTCTCGCACCTCTGGGATCCCGCTCTCCTGGGCTCTGGCTCTCCTGGGCTCTCGCTCTCCTGTGCTCTCACTCTCCTGGGCTCTCGCTCTCCTAGGCTCTCGCTCTCCTGGTCTCTCGCTCTCCTGGGATGTCACTCTCCTGGTCTCCCGCTTTCCTGTGCTCTCACTCTCCTGTGCTCTCGCTCTCACAGAATCACAGAATCACAGAATCACAGAATCTACAGTGCAGATAGAGGCCATTTCGGCCCATCGAGCCTGCACTGACACATATCCCACCCGATCCCCGTAACCCCACGTATTTAATCCCCTAACACTAAGGGTCAATTTATCATAGCCAAATCAACCTAACCTTCACATCTTTGGATTGTGGGAGGAAACCGGAGCACCCGGAGGAAACCCACGCAGACACGGGGAGAATGTGCAAACTCCACACAGACAGTCACCCGAAGCTGGATTTGAACCCGGGTCCCTGGCGCTGTGAGGCAACAGTGCTAACCACTTGGGTTCTCGCTCTCCTGGGCTCCCGCTCTCCTGGGCTCTCGCTCTCCTGGGCTCCCGCTCTCCTGTGCTCTCACTGTCCTGGGCTCCCGCTCTCCTGGGCTCTCCCTCTCCTTGGCTCCCGCTCTCCTGGGCACCTGCTCTCCTGGGCTCCCGCTCTCCTGGGCTCTCACTCTCCTGGGCGCTCGCTCTCCTGGGCTCCCTGTCTCTGGGGCTCTCACTCTACTAGGTTATCGCTCTCCTGGGCTCCCGCATTCCTGGGCTCTCGCTCTCGCGGGATCCCGCTCTCCTGTGCTCTCGCTCTCCTCGTCTCTCGCTCTCCTGTGCTCCTGCTCTCCTGGGCTCTCGCTCTTCGGGGCTCTCGCTCTCCTGGGCTTTCGCTCTCCTGGGCTCTCGCTATCCTGGTCTCTCCCTCTCCTGTGCTCCCGCTCTCCTCTACTCCCGCTTTCCTGTGCTCCTGCTCTCCTGGTCTCCCGCTCTCCTGGACTCTCGCTCTCCTGGGCTCTCGCTCTCCTTGTCTCTCCCGCTCCTGTGCTCCCGCTCTCCTGTGCTCCCGCTCTCCTGTGCTCCTGTTCTCCTGGGCTCTCGCTCTCCTGGGCTCTCGCTCTCCTGGGCTCTCACTCTCCTGGGCTCCCGCTCTCCTGGGCTCTCCCTCACCTTGGCTCCTGCTCCCCTGGGCACCTGCTCTCCTGGGCTCCCGCTCTCCTGGGCTCTCACTCTCCTGGGCGCTCGCTCTCCTGGGCTCCCTGTCTCCGGGGCTCTCACTCTACTAGGCTATCGCTCTCCTGGGCTCTCGCTCTACTGGATTCTCGCACTCCTGGGCTCGCTCTCCTGGGCTTCCGCTCTCCTGGGCTCTCGCTTTCCTGGGCTCCCGATCTCCTGGGCTCCCTGTCTCCGGGGCTCCCTGTCTCCGGGGCTCTCACTCTTCTGGGTTCTCGCTCTCCTGGGCTCTCGCTCTCCTGAGCTCTCGCTCTACTGGGCTCTCGCTCTCCTGAGCTCTCGCTCTACTGGGCTCTCATTCTCCTGTGCTCTCACTGTCCTGAGCTCTTGCTCATCATGACTCCCGCTCTCCTCGGCTGCTGCTCTCCTGGGCTCCCGCTCTCCTGGGCTCTTGCACTCCTGGGCTCCAGCTCTCCTGAGCTCTCACTCTCCTGGTCTCTCGCTCCCGTGGGATCGTGCTCTCCAGCTGCTCTCACTCTCCTGGGCTCCCAGTCTCCTAGGCTCTCGTTCTCCTGGGCTCTCGCTCTCCTGGCCTCCCAAGGGATCGTGCTTTCCTGGGCTCTCGCTCTCCTAGGCTACCGTGGGATCCTGCTCTCCTGGGCTCTCGTTCTCCTGGGCTCTCGCTCTCCTGGGCTCTCGCTCTCCTGGGCTCTCACTCTCCTGGGCTCTCACTCTTTTGGGCTCCCGCTCTCCTGTGCTCTCACTATCCTGGCCTCTCACTCTCCTGGGCTCCGACTCTCTTGGGCTCTCGCACCTGTGTGATCCCGTTCTTCTGGGCTGTCGGTCTCCTGGGCTCCCACTCTCCTGGGTTCTCGCTCCCGTTCGATCCTGCTCTCCTGGGCTCCCGCTCTCCTGGGCTCTCGCTGTCCTGGGCTCTCACTCTCCTGAGCTCTCGCTCCCGTGGGATCACGCTCTCCAGCTGCTCTCACTCTCCTGGGATCCCGCTCTCCTTCTCCTGGGCTCTCGCTCTCCTGGGCACACGCTCTCCTGGGCTCCCTGTCTCCGGGGCTCTGACTCACCTGGGCTCTCGCGCTCCTGGGCTCTCGCTCTCCTGGGCTCTCGCTCTCCTGGGCCCTCGCTCTCCTGGGCTCTCACTCTCCTGGGCTCTCGCTCTCCTGGGCTCCCGATCTCCTGTGCTCTCACTATCCTGTACTCTCACTCTTCTGGGCTCCCACTCTCCTGGGATCTCGCTCCCGTGCGATCCCGCTCTCCTGGGCTCCCGCACTCGTGGGCTCTCGCTCTCCTGGGCTCTCGCTTTACAAGGCTCTCGCTCTCCTGGGCTCACGCTCCTGTGGAACTCCGCTCTGCTGGGCACTCGCTCCCGTGGGATCGCGCTCTCCAGCTGCTCTCGCTCTCCTGGGCTCCCGCTCTCCTGGGCTCTCGCTCTCCTGAGCTCTCGCTCTCATGGGCTCTCGCTTCTGTGGGATCCCGCTCTACTGGGCACTCGCTCCCATGGGATCGCGCTCTCCAGCTGCTATCGCTCTCCTCGGCTCTCGCTCTCCTGGGCTCTTGCTCTCCTGTGCTATCACTCTCCTGGGCTCTCGTCCTCCTGGCCTCTCGCTCTCCTGGGCTCTTGCTCTCCTGGGCTCCCATGGGATCGTGCTTTCCTGTGTTCTCGCTCTCCTGGGCTCCCGCTCTCCTGGGCTCCTGTGGCATCCTGCTCTCCTGGTCTCTCACTGGGCTCTCGCACCTCTGGGATCCCTCTCTCCTGGGCTCTCGCTCTCCTGGGCATACGCTTTCCTGGGCTCTCGCACTCCTGGGCTGTCGCTCTCATGGGCTCCCGCTCTCATGTGCTCTCACTCTCCTGTGCTCTCGCTCTCCTGTGCTCTCACTCTCCTGTGCTCTCGCTCTCCTGTGCTCTCACTATCCTGGGCTCTCACTCTCCTGGGCTCCCACTCTCCTGGGCTCTCGCAACCGTGCAATCCCGCTCTACTGGGCTGTCGCTCTACTGGGCTCCCACTCTCCTGGGCTATCGCTCCCGTGCGATCCCGCTCTCCTGGGCTGCCGCTCTTCTGCGCGCTCGCTCTCCTGGGCTCTCGCTTTACTAGGCTCTCGCTCTCCTGGGCTCCCGCTCTCCTGGGCTCTCGCTCTCCTGGGCACTCGCTCTCCTGGGCCCTCGCTGCCATGGGATCCCACTCTACTGGGCACTCGCTCCCGTGGGATCGCTCTCTCCAGCTGCTCTCGCTCTCCTGGGCTCCCGCTCTCCTGGGCTCCCTATCTCCTGGGCTCTCGCTCTCCTGGGCTCTCGCTCTCCTGGGCTCCCGCTCTCCTGGGCTCCCGCTTTCCTGGGCTCTCACTCTCCTGGGCTCCCACTCTACTGGGCACTCGCTCCCGTGGGATCGCTCTCTCCAGCTGCTCTCGCTCTCCTGGGCTCCCGCTCTCCTGGGCTCCCTATCTCCTGGGCTCCCGCTTTCCTGGGCTCTCACTCTCCTGGGCTCCCGCTCTCCTGGGCTCCCGCTTTCCTGTGCTCTCGCTCTCCTGTGCTATCACTCTCCTGGGCTCTCGTCCTCCTGGCCTCTCGCTCTCCTGGGCTCTTGCTCTCCTGGGCTCCCATGGGATCATGCTTTCCTGTGCTCTCCTTCTCCTGGGCTCTCGCTCTCCTGGGCTCTCGCTCTCCTGTGCTATCACTCTCCTGGGCTCTCGTCCTCCTGGCCTCTCGCTCTCCTGGGCTCTTGCTCTCCTGGGCTCCCATGGGATCATGCTTTCCTGTGCTCTCGCTCTCCTGGGCTCCCGTTCTCCTGGGCTCCTGTGGCATCCTGCTCTCCTGGGCTCTCACTGCCGTGGGACCCCGTTCTACTGGGCTCTCGCACCTCTGGGATCCCGCTCTCCTGGGCTCTCGCTCTCCTGCGATCTCGCTCTTCTGGGCTCTCACTCTCCTGGGCGTACGCTCTCCTGGGCTCTCGCACTCCTGGTCTCTCGCTCTCCTGGGCTCTCACTCTCCTGGGCTCCCACTCTCCTGGGCTCTCACACCCGTGCGATCCCGCTCTACTGGGCTGCCGCTCTCCTGAGCTCCCACTCTACTGGGCTCTCGCTCCTCTGCTATCCCGCTCTCCTGGGCTCCCGCTCTCCTGGGCTCTCGCTCTCCTGGGCTCCCGCTCTCCTTCTCCTGGGCTCTCGCTCTCCTGGGCTCTCGCTCTCCTGTGCTATCACTCTCCTGGGCTCTCGTCCTCCTGGCCTCTCGCTCTCCTGGGCTCTTGCTCTCCTGGGCTCCCATGGGATCATGCTTTCCTGTGCTCTCGCTCTCCTGGGCTCCCGTTCTCCTGGGCTCCTGTGGCATCCTGCTCTCCTGGGCTCTCACTGCCGTGGGACCCTGTTCTACTGGGCTCTCGCACCTCTGGGATCCCGCTCTCCTGGGCTCTCGCTCTCCTGCGATCTCGCTCTTCTGGGCTCTCTCTCTCCTGGGCGTACGCTCTCCTGGGCTCTCGCACTCCTGGGCTGTCGCTCTCGTGGGGTCCCGCTCTCCTGTGCTCTCACTCTCCTGTGCTCTCCCTCTCCTGGGCTCCCGCTCTCCTGTGCTCTCACTATCCTGGGCTCTCACTCTCCTGGGCACCCACTCTCCTGGGCTCTCGCAACCGTGCGATCCCGCTCTACTGGGCTGTCGCTCTCCTGGGCTCCCACTCTCCTGGGCTCTCGCTCCCATGCGATCCCGCTCTCCTGGGCTCCCGCTCTTCTGCGCGCTCGCTCTCCTGGGCTCTCGCTTTACTAGGCATTCGCTCTCCTGGGCTCGCGCTCTCCTGGGCTCTCGCTCTCCTGGGCACTCGCTCTCCTGGGCCCTCACTCCCATGGGATCCCACTCGACTGGGCACTCGCTCCCGTGGGATTGCTCTCTCCAGCTGCTCTCGCTCTCCTGGGCTCCCGCTCTCCTGGGCTCTCGCTCTCCTGAGCTCTCGCTCTCATGGGCTCTCGCTCCGGTGGGATCCCGCTCTGCTGGGCACTCGCTCCCATGGGATCGCGCTCTCCAGCTGCTCTGGCTCTCCTGGGCTCCCGCTCTCCTGGGCTCTCGCACTCCTAGGCTCTCGCTCTCCTGGCCTCTCGCTCTCCTGGGCTCTCGCTCTCCTGGGCTCCCGCTCTCCTCGGCACTCGCTCTCCTGGGCACACGCTCTCCTGGGCTCCCTGTCTCCCGGGCTCTCACTCGCCTGGGCTCTCACTCTCCTGGGCTCTCGCTCTCCTGGGCTCTCACTCTCCTGGGCTCTCACTCTCCTGGGCTCCCGCTCTCCTGTGCTCTCACTATCCTGGGCTCTCACTCTCCTGGGCTCCGACTCTCTTGCGCTCTCGCACCCGTGCGATCCCGCTCTACTGGCGTGTCGGTCTCCTGGGCTCCCACTCTCCTGGGTTCTCGCTCGCATTCGATCCCGCTTTCCTGGGATCCTGCTGAACTGGGCTCTCGCACCCCTGGGATCCCGCTCTCCTGGGCTCTCGCTCTCCTGGGCTCTCGCTCTCCTGGGCTCTCACTCTCTTGCGCTCTCACACCCATGCGATCCCGCTCTACTGGGCTGTCGCTCTCCTGGGCTCCCACTCTCCTGGGCTCTCGCTCCCGTGCGATCCTGCTCTCCTTGACTCCCGCTCTACTGGGCTCTTGCACTCCTGGGCTCCAGCTCCCCTGGGCTCTCACTCTCCTGGGCTCTCGCTCCCGGGGGATCGCGCTCTCCAGCTGCTCTCACTCTCCTGGGATCCCGCTCTCCTTCTCCTGGGCTCTCGCTCTCCTGGGCTCTCGCTCTCCTGGGCTCTCACTCTCCTGGGCACACACTCTCCTGGGCTCCCTCTCTCGGGGCTCTCGCACCCATGCGATCCCGCTCTACTGGGCTGTCGCTCTCCTGGGCTCCCACTCTCCTGGGCTCTCGCTCCCGTGCGATCCTGCTCTCCTTGACTCCCGCCCTACTGGGCTCTTGCATTCCTGGGCCGCTGCTCTCCTGGGCCCCCGCTCTCCTGGGCTCTCGCTCTCCTGGGCTCTCGCTCTCCTGGGCACACGCTCTCCTGGGCTCCCTGTCTCGGGGCTCTCACTCGCCTGTGCTCTCGCTCTCCTGGGCCCTCGCTCTCCTGGGCTCTCGCCCTCCTGGGCTTTCACTCTCCTGGGCTCCCGCTCTCCTGGGCTCTCGCACCCGTGCGATTCCGCTCTACTGGTCTGTCGCTCTCCTGGGCTCCCACTCTCCTGGGCTCTCGCTCCCGTGCGATCCCGCTCTCCTGGGCTCCCACTCTCCTGGGCTCTCGCTATCCTGTGCTCTCGCTTTACTAGGCTCTCGCTCTCCTGCGCTCCCGCTCCCGTGGAACCCCGCTCTGCTGGGCACTCGCTCCCGTGGGATCCGGCTCTCCAGCTGCTCTCGCTCTCCTGGGCTCCCACTCTCCTGGGCTCTCGCTCTCCTGAGCCCTCGCTCTCATGGGCTCTCGCTCCTGTGGGATCCCGCTCTACTGGGCACTCGCTCCCATAGGATCGCGCTCTCCAGCTGCTATCGCTCTCCTAGGCTCCCGCTCTCCTGGGCTCTCGCTCTCCTGGGCTCTCACTTGACTGGGTTCTCGCTCTCCTGGGCTCCCTATCTCCTCGGCTCTCGCTCTCCTGGGCTCTCGCTCTCCTGGGCTTCCGCTCTCCTGGGCTCCCGCTCTCCTGGGCTCCCACTCTCCTGGGCTCCCACTCTCCTGTGCTCTCACTATCCTGGGCTCTCACTCTCCTGGGCTCCCACTCTCCAGGGCTCTCGCACCCGTGCGATCCCGCTCTCCTCGGCTCTCGCTCTCCTGGGCTCTCGCTCTCCTGGCCTCTCGCTCTCCTGGGCTCTCGCTCTCCTGGGCTCCCGCTCACCTCGGCACTCGCTCTCCTGGGCTCTCGCTCTCCTGGGCCCTCGCTCACCTGGGCTCTCACTCTCCTGGGCTCCCATGGGATTGTGCTTTCCTGGGCCCCCGCTCTCCTGGGCTCTCACTCTCCTGGGCACACGCTCTCCTGGGCTCCCTGTCTCCCGGGCTCTCACTCGCCTGGGCTCTCACTCTCCTGGGCTCCCGCTCTCCTGTGCTCTCACTATCCTGGGCTTTCACTCTCCTGGACTCCGGCTCTCTTGGGCTCTCGCACACGTGCGATCCCGCTCTACTGGGCTGTCGGTCTCCTGGGCTCCTGCTCTCCTGGGTTCTCGCTCCCATTCGATCCCGCTCTCCTGGGCTCTCACTGTCCTGGGCTCTCGCTCTCCTGAGCTCTCACTGTCCTGGGCTCTTGCTCTCCTTGATTCCCGCTCTCCTGGGCTCTTGCACTCCTGGGCTCCAGCTCTCCTGGGCTCTCACTCTCCTGGTCTCTCGCTCCCGTGGGATCACGCTCTCCAGCTGCTCTCACTCTCCTGGGATCCCGCTCTCCTTCTCCTGGGCTCTCGCTCTCCTGGGCACACGCTCTCCTGGGCTCCCTGTCTCCGGGGCTCTGACTCACCTGGGCTCACGCTCTCCTGGGCTCTCGCTCTCCTGGGACCTCGCTCTCCTGGGCTCTCACTCTCCTGGGCTCTCGCTCTCCTGGGCTCCTGATCTCCTGTGCTCTCACTATGCTGTACTCTCACTCTTCTGGGCTCCCACTCTCCTGGGATCTCGCTTTACTAGGCTCTCGCTCTCCTGGGCTCACGCTCCTGTGGAACTCAGCTCTGCTGGGCACTCGCTCCCGTGGGATCGTGCTCTCCAGCTGCTCTCGCTCTCCTGGGCTCCCGCTCTCCTGGGCTCTCGCTCTCATGGGCTCTCGCTCCTGTGGGATCCCGCTCTACTGGGCACTCGCTCCCATGGGATCGCGCTCTCCATCTGCTATCGCTCTCCTAGGCTCCCGCTCTCCTGGGCTCTCGCTCTCCTGGGCTCTCGCTCTCCTGGGCTCCCGCTCTCCTGTGCTATCACTCTCCTGGGCTCTCGTTCTCCTGGCCTCTCGCTCTCCTGGGCTCTTGCTCTCCTGGGCTCCCCTGGGATCGTGCTTTCCTGGGCTCTCGCTCTCCTGGACTCCCGCTCTCCTGGGCTCCGGTGGCATCCTGCTCTCCTGGGCTCTCACTCCCGTGGGATCCCGCTCTACTGGGCTCTCGCACCCCTGGGATCCCGCTCTCCTGTGCTCTCGCTCTCCTGGGCTCTCGCTCTCCTGTGCTCTCACTCTCCTGTGCTGTCACTCTCCTGGGCTCTCGCTGTCCTGGGCGTACGCTCTCCTTGGCTCTCGCTCTCCTGGGCTGTCACTCTCGTGGGCTCCCGCTCTCATGTGCTCTCACTCTCCTGTGCTCTCGCTCTCCTGGGCTCTCGATCTCCTGGGCTCCCGCTCTCCTATGCTCTCACTCTCCTGTGCTCTCGCTCTCCTGGGCTCTCCCTCTCCTGGGCTCCCGCTCTCCTGTGCTCTCACTATCCTGGGCTGTCGCTCTCCTGGGGTCCCACTCTCCTGCGCTCTCGCTCCCGTGCGATCCCGCTCTCCTGGGCTCCCGCTCTCCTGGGCTCTCGCTCTCCTGGGCTCTTGCTTTACTAGGCTCTCGCTCTCCTGGGCTCCCGCTCTCCTGGGCTCTCGCTCTCCTGGGCACTCGCTCTCCTGGGCTCTCGCTCCCGTGGGATTCCGCTCTACTGGGCACTCGCTCCAGTGGGATCGCTCTCTCCAGCTGCTCTCGCTCTCCTGGGCTCCCGCTCGCCTGGGCTCTCGCTCTCCTGAGCTCTCGCTCTCATGGGCTGTCGCTCCGGTGGTATCCCGCTCTCCTGGGCTCTCGCTCTCCTGGGCTCTCACTCAGCTGGGCTCTCGCTCTCCTGGGCTCCCGCTCTCCTGGGCTCCCGCTCTCCTGGGCTCCCGCTCTCCTGGGCTCTCGCTCTCCTGGGCTCCCGCTCTCCTGTGCTCTCACTATCCTGGGCTCTCACTCTCCTGGTCTCCCGCTCTCCTGGGCTCCTGTGGCATCCTGCTCTCCTGGGCTCTCACTCCCGTGGGATCCCGCTCTACTGGGCTCTCGCACCTCTGGGATCCTGCTCTCCTGGGCTCTCGCTCTCCTGGGCTCTCGCTCTCCTGTGCTCTCACTCTCCTGGGCTCTCGCTCTCCTGGGCTCTCACTCTCCTGGGCTCTCGCGCTCCTGGGATGTCACTCTCCTGGTCTCCCGCTTTCCTGTGCTCTCACTCTCCTGTGCTCTCGCTCTCCTGGTCTCCCGCTTTCCTGGGCTCTCGCTCTCGCGGTATCCCGCTCTCCTGGGCTCTCGCTCTCCACGTCTCTCGCTCTCCTGTGCTCCCGCTCTCCTGTGCTGCCGCTCCCCTGTGCTCCTGCTCTCCTGGGCTCTCGCTCTCCGGGGCTCTCGCTCTCCTGGGCTTTCGCTCTCCTGGGCTCTCGCTATCCTGGTCTGTCCCTCTCCTGTGCTCCCGCTCTCCTCTACTCCCGCTTTCCTGTGCTCCTGCTCTCCTGGTCTCCCGCTCTCCTGGGCTCTCGCTCTCCTGGGCTCTCGCTCTCCTTGTCTCTCCCGCTCCTGTGCTCCCGCTCTCCTGTGCTCCCGCTCTCCTGTGCTCCTGTTCTCCTGGGCTCGCGCTCTCCTGGGCTCTCGCTCTCCTGGGCTCTCACTCTCCTGGGCTCCCGCTCTCCTGGGCTCTCCCTCTCCTTGGCTACCGCTCTCCTGGGCACCTGCTCTCCTGGGCTCCCGCTCTCCTGGGCTCTCACTCTCCTGGGCGCTCGCTCCCGTGGGATCGCGCTCTCCAGCTGCTCTCACTCTCCTGGGCTCCCGCTCTCCTTCTCCTGGGCTCTCACTCTCCTGGGCTCTCGCTCTCCTGGGCTCCCTGTCTCCGGGGCTCTCACTCTACTAGGTTCTCGCTCTCCTGGGCTCTCGCTCTCCTGAGCTCTCGCTCTACTGGATTCTCGCACTCCTGGGCTCGCTCTCCAGGGCTTCCGCTCTCCTGGGCTCTCGCTTTCCTGGGCTCCCGATCTGCTGGGCTCCCTATCTCCGGGGCTCTCACTCTTCTGGGTTCTCGCTCTCCTGGGCTCCCACTCTCCTGGGCTCTTGCACTCCTGGGCTCCAGCTCTCCTGGGCTCTCACTCACCTGTTCTCTCGCTCCCGTGGGATCGTGCTCTCCAGCTGCTCTCACTCTCCTGGGCTCCCAGTCTCCTAGGCTCTCGTTCTCCTGGGCTCTCACTCTCCTGGGCTCTCGCTCTCCTGGCCTCCCATGGGATCGTGCTTTCCTGGGCTCTCGCTCTCCTAGGCTACCGTGGGATCCTGCTCTCCTGGGCTCTCGTTCTCCTGGGCTCTCGCTCTCCTGGGCTCCCATGGGATTGTGCTTTCTTGGGCCCCCGCTCTCCTGGGCTCTCGCTCTCCTGGGCTCTCGCTCTCCTGGGCTCTCGCTCTCCTGGGCTCTCACTCTCCTGGGCGCTCACTCTCCTGGGCCCTCGCTCTCCTGGTCTCTCGCTCTCCTGGGCTCTCACTCTCCTGGGCTCCCACTCTCCTGGGCTCTCACACCCGTGCGATCCCGCTCTACTGGGCTGCCGCTCTCCTGAGCTCCCACTCTACTGGGCTCTCGCTCCTGTGCTATCCCGCTCTCCTGGGCTCCCGCTCTCCTGGGCTCTCGCTCTCCTGGGCTCCCGCTCTCCTTCTCCTGGGCTCTCGCTCTCCTGGGCTCTCGCTCTCCTGGGCTCCCATGGGATCGTGCTTTCCTGGGATCTCGCTCTCCTGGGCTACCGTGGGATCCTGATCTCCTGGGCTCACGTTCTCCTGGGCTCTCGCTCACCTGGGCTCTCGCTCTCCTGGGCTCCCATGGGATTGTGCTTTCCTGGGCCCCTGCTCTCCGGGGCTCTCGCTCTCCTGGGCTCTCGCTCTCCTGGGCACACGCTCTCCTGGACTCCCTCTCTCCTGGGCTCTCGCTCTCCTGGGCTCTCGCTCTCCTGGGCTCTCGCTCTCCTGGGCTCTCGCTCTCCTGGGCCCTTGCTCTCCTGGGCTCTCGCTCTCCTGGGCTCTCACTCCCCTGGGCTCTCACTCTCCTGGGCTCCCGCTCTCCTGTGCTCTCACTATCCTGGGCTCTCACTCTCCTGGGCTACCACTCTCCGAGGCTCTCGCTCCCGTGCGATCCCGCTCTCCTGGGCTCCCGCTCTCCTGGGCTCTCGCTTTACTAGGCTGTCGCTCTCCTGGGCTCATGCTCCCGTGGGACCCCGCTCTCCTGGGCACTCGCTCCCGTGGGATCGCTCGCTCCAGCTGCTCTTGCTCTCCTGTGCTCCCGCTCTCCTGGGCTCTCGCTCTATTGAGCTCTCGCTCTCATGGGCTCTCGCTCCTGTCAGATCCCGCTCTACTGGGCACTCGCTCCCCTGGGATCGCGCTCTCCAGCTGCTCTCGCTCTCCTGGGCTCCCGCTCTCCTGGGCTCTCGCTCTCCTGGGCTCTCACTCGCCTGGGCTCTCGCTCTCCTGGGCTTTCGCTCTCCTGGGCTTCTGCTCTCCTGGGCACCCGCTCTCCTGGGCTCTCACTCTCCTGGGCTCCCGCTCTCCTGGGCTCCCCCTCTCCAGGGCTCTCGCACCCGTTCGATCCCGCTCTCCTCGGCTCTCGCTCTCCTGGGCTCCCGCTCTCCTGGGCTCTCGCTCTCCTGGGCTCTCACTCTCCTGTGCTCTCACTCTCCTGACTCCCGCTGTCCTGCGCTGCTGCACTCCTGGGCTCCCGCTCTCCTGCGCTCTTGCACTCCTGGTCTTCAGCTCTCCTGGGCTCTTGCTCTCCTGGGCTCCCATGGGATCGTGCTTTCCTGGACTCTCGCGCTCCTGGAATCCCGCTCTCCTGGGCTCCTGTGGCATCCTGCTATCCTGGGCTCTCACTCCCGTGGGATCCCGCTCTACTGGGCTCTCGCACCACTGGTATACCGCTCTCCTGGGCTCTCGCTCTCCTGGGCTCTCGCTCTCATGTGCTCTGACTATCCTGGGCTCTCGCTCTCCTGGGCTGTCGCTCTCCTGGGCTCTCGCTCTCCTGGGCTCTCGCTCTCCTGGGCTGTCGCTCTCGTGGGCTCCCGCTCTCCTGTGCTCTCAATCTCCTGTGCTCTCGCTCGCCGGGGCTCTCGCTCTCCTGGGCTCCCGCTCTCCTGCGCTCTCACTCTCCTGTGCTCTCGCTCTCCTGGGCACTCCCTCTCCTGGGCTCCCGCTCTCCTGTGCTCTCACTCTCCTGGGCTCTCACTCTCCTGGGCTCCCACTCTCCTGGGCACTCGCACCCGTGCGATCCCGCATGACTGGGCTGTCGCTCTCCTGGGCTCCCACTCTCCTGGGCTCTCCCTCCCGTGCGATATCGCTCTCCTGGGCTCCCGCTCTCCTGGGCTCTCGCTCTCCTGGTCTCTCGCTTTACTAGGCTCTCGCTCTCCTGGGCTCCCGCTCTCCAGGGCTCTCGCTCTCCTGGGCACTCACTCTCCTGGGCTCTCGCTCCCGTGGTATCCCACTCTACTGGGCACTCGCTCCCGTGGAATCGCTCTCTCCAGCTGCTCTCGCCCTCCTGGTCTCCCGCTCTCCTGGGCTCTCGCTCTCCTGAGCTCTCGCTCTCATGGGCTCTCGCTCTCCTGGCATCCCATGGGATTGTGCTTTCCTGGGCCCCCGCTCTCCTGGGCCCCCGCCCTCCTGGGCTCTCGCTCTCATGGGCTCTCGCTCTCCTGGGCACACGCTCTCCTGGGCTCCCTGTCTCTGGGTCTCTCCCTCGCCTGGGCTCTCGCTCTCCTGGGCTCTCGCTCTCCTGGGCTCTCGGTCTCCTGGGCCCTCGCTCTCCTGGGGTCTCGCTCTCCTGGGCATTCACTCTCCTGTTCTCCCGCTCTCCTGGGCTCTCACTATATGGGCTCTCACTCTCCTGGGCTCTCGCACCCGTGCGATCCCGCTCTACTGGGCTGTCGCTCTTCTGGGGTCCCACTCTCCTGGGCTTTCGCTCCCGTGCGATCCCGCTCTCCTGGGCTCCCGCTCTCCTGGGCTCTCGCTCTCGTGGGCTCTCACTCTCCTGGGCTCTCGCTCTCCTTGACTCCCGCTCTCCTGGGCTCCTGCTCTCCTGCGCTCTCGCTCTCCTGGGCTCTTGCACGCCTGGGCTCCAGCTCTCCTGGGCTCTCACTCTCCTGGGCTCTCGCTCCCGTGGGATCGCGCTCTCCAGCTGCTCTCACTCTCCTGGGCTCCCGCTCTCCTTCTCCTGGGCTCTCGCTCTCCTGGGCTCTCGCTCTCCTGGGCTCCCATGGGATCGTGCTTTCCTGGGCTCTCGCTCTCCTGGGCTACCGTGGGATCCTGTTCTCCTGGGCTCTCATTCTCCTGGGCTCTCACTCTCCTGGGCTCTCGCTCTCCTGGGCTCCCATGGGATTGTGCTTTCCTGGGCCCCCGCTCTCCTGGGCTCTCGCTCTCCGGGGCTCCCATGGGATCGTGCTTTCCTGGGATCTCGCTCTCCTGGGCTACCGTGGGATCCTGATCTCCTGGGCTCTCGTTCTCCTGGGCTCTCGCTCTCCTGGGCTCTCGCTCTCCTGGGCTCCCATGGGATTGTGCTTTCCTGGGCCCCTGCTCTCCTGGGCTCTCGCTCTCCTGGGCTCTCGCTCTCCTGGGCACACGCTCTCCTGGATTCACTGTCTCCGGGGCTCTCACTCGCCTGGACTCTCGCTCTCCTGAGCTCTCGCTCTCCTGGCTCTCACTCTCCTGGGCTCTCGCTCTCCTGGGCCCTTGCTCTCCTGGGCTCTCGCTCTCCTGGGCTCTCGCTCTCCTGGCCACCTGCTCTCCTGGGCTCTGACTCTCCTGGGCTCCCCCTCTCCAGAGCTCTCGCACCCGTGTGATTCCGCTCTCCTCGGCTCTCGCTCTCCTGGGCTCCCGCTCTCCTGGGCTCCCCCTCTCCAGAGCTCTCGCACCCGTGTGATCCCGCTCTCCTCGGCTCTCGCTCTCCTGGGCTCTCGCTCTCCTGGGCTGTCGCTCTCATGGGCTCCCGCTCTCCTGTGCTCTCACTCTCCTGTGCTCTCGCTCTCCGGGGATCTCGCTCTCCTGGGCTCCCGCTCTCCTGCGCTCTCACTCTCCTGTGCTCTCGCTCTCCTGGGCTCTCCCTCTCCTGGGCTCCCGCTCTCCTGTGCTCTCACTATCCTGGGCCCTTGCTCTCCTGGGCTCCCACTCTCCTGGGCACTCGCACCCGTGCGATCCCGTACGACTGGGCTGTCGCTCTCCTGGGCTCCCACTCTCCTGGGCTCTCCCTCCCATGCGATCCCGCTCTCCTGGGCTCCCGCTCTCCTGGGCTCTCGCTCTCCTGGTCGCTCGCTTTACTAGGCTCTCGCTCTCCTGGGCTCCCGCTCTCCAGGGCTCTCGCTCTCCAGGGCTCTCGCTCTCCTGGGCACTCACTCTCCTGGGCTCTCGCTCCCGTGGTATCCCACTCTACTGGGCACTCGCTCCCGTGGAATCGCTCTCTCCAGCTGCTCTCGCCCTCCTGGGCTCCCGCTCTCCTGGGCTCTCGCTCTCCTGAGCTCTCGCTCTCATGGGCTCTCGCTCTCCTGGCATCCCATGGGATCGTGCTTTCCTGGGCTCTCGCTCTCCGGGGCTACCGTGGGATCCTGCTCTCCTGGGCTCTCGTTCTCCTGGGCTCTCGCTCTCCTGGGCTCCCATGGGATTGTGCTTTCCTGGGCCCCCGCTCTCCAGGGCCCCCACTCTCCTGGGCTCTCGCTCTCCTGGGCTCTCGCTCTCCTGGGCCCCCGCTCTCCTGGGCTCCCTGTCACCGGGGCTCTCACTCGCCTGGGCTCTCGCTCTCCTGGGCTCTCGCTCTCCTGGGCCCTCGCTCTCCTGGGGTCTCGCTCTCCTGGGCTTTCACTCTCCTGTGCTCCCGCTCTCCCGGGCTCTCACTATCCTGGGCTCTCACTCTCCTGGGCTCTCGCACCCGTGCGATCCCGCTCTACTGGGCTGTCGCTCTCCTGGGGTCCCACTCTCCTGGGCTTTCGCTCCCGTGCGATCCCGCTCTCCTGGGCTCCCGCTCTCCTGGGCTCTCGCTCTCGTGGGCTCTCACTCTCCTGGGCTCTCGCTCTCCTTGACTCCCGCTCTCCTGGGCTCCTGCTCTCCTGGGCTCCCGCTCTCCTGGGCTCTTGCACGCCTGGGCTCCAGCTCTCCTGGGCTCTCACTCTCCTGGGCTCTCGCTCCCGTGGGATCGCGCTCTCCAGCTGCTCTCACTCTCCTGGGCTCCCGCCCTCCTTCTCCTGGGCTCTCGCTCTCCTGGGCTCTCGCTCTCCTGGGCTCCCATGGGATCGTGCTTTCCTGGGCTCTCGCTCTCCTGGGCTACCGTAGGATTGTGCTTTCCTGGTCCCCCGCTCTCCTGGGCTCTCGCTCTCCTGGACTCCCATGGGATCGTGCTTTCCTGGGATCTCGCTCTCCTGGGCTACCGTGGGATCCTGTTCTCCTGGGCTCTCATTCTCCTGGGCTCTCGCTCTCCTGGGCTCTCGCTCTCCTGGGCTCCCATGGGGTTGTGCTTTCCTGGGCCTCCGCTCTCCTGTGCTCTCGCTCTCCTGGGCTCTCGCTCTCCTGGGCACACGCTCTCCTGGACTCCCTGTCACCGGGGCTCTCACTCGCCTGGACTCTCGCTCTCCTGGGCTCTCGCTCTCCTGGGCTCTCGCTCTCCTGGGCTCTCACTCTCCTGGGCTCTCACTCTCCTGGGCTTCCACTCTCCTGGGCTCTCGCACCCGTGCGATCCCGCTCTCCTGGGCTCACGCTCCCGTGGGACCCCGCTCTACTGGGCGGGCACTCGCTCCCGTGGGATCGTTCGCTCCAGCTGCTCTCCCTCTCCTGTGCTCCCGCTCTCCTGGACTCTCACTCTATTGAGCTCTCGCTCTCATGGGCTCTCGCTCCCGTCGGATCCCGCTCTACTGGGCACTCGCTCCCATGGGATCGCGCTCTCCAGCTGCTCTCGCTCTCCTGGGCTCCCGCTCTCCTGGGCTCTCGCTCGCCTGGGCTCACGCTCTCCTGGGCTCTCGCTCTCCTGGGCTCCCGCTCTCCTGGGCTCCCCCTCTCCAGGGCTCTCGCACCCGTGCGATCCCGCTCTCCTCGGCTCTCACTCTCCTGGGCTCCCGCTCTCCTGGGCTCTCGCTCTCCTGGGCTCTCGCTCTCCTGTGCTCTCACTCTCCCGACTCCCGCTCTCCTGCGCTGCTGCACTCCTGGGCTCCCGCTCTCCTGGGCTCTTGCACTCCTGGGCTTCAGCTCTCCTGGGCTCTTGCTCTCCTGGGCTCCCATGGGATCGTGCTTTCCTGCACTCTCGCTCTCCTGGACTCCCGCTCTCCTGGGCTACTGTGGCATCCTGCTCTCCTGGGCTCTCACTCCCGTGGGATCCCACTCTACTGGGCTCTCGCAACTCTGGTATACCGCTTTCCTGGGCTCTCGCTCTCCTGGGCCCTCGCTCTCCTGTGCTCTGTCTCTCCTGGTCTCTCGCTCTCCTGGGCTCTCGCTCTCCTGGGCTCTCGCTCTCATGGGCTCCCGCTCTCCTGTGCTCTCACTCTCCTGTGCCCTCGCTCTCCGGGGCTCTTGATATCCTGGGCTCCCGCTCTCCTGCGCTCTCACTCTCCTGTGCTCTTGCTCTCCTGGGCTCTCCCTCTCCTGGGCTCCCGCTCTCCTGTGCTCTCACTATCCTGGACTCTCACTCTCCTGGGCTCCCACTCTCCTGGGCACTCGCACCCGTGCGATCCCGCACGACTGGGCTGTCGCTCTCCTGGGCTCCCGCTCTCCTGGGCTCTCGCTCTCCTGAGCTCTCGCTCTCATGGGCTCTCGCTCTCCTGGCATCCCATGGGATCGTGCTTTCCTGGGCTCTCGCTCTCCTGGGCTACTGTGGGATCCTGCTCTCCTGGGCTCTCGCTCTCCTGGGCTCTCGCTCTCCTGGGCTCCCATGGGATTGTGCTTTCCTGGGCCTCCGCTCTCCTGGGCCCATGCTCTCCTGGGCTCTCGCTCTCCTGGGCTCTCGCTCTCCTGGGCACACGCTCTCCTGGGCTCTCGCTCTATTTGGCTCTCGCTCTCATGGGCTCTCGCTCCCGTCGGATCCTGCTCTACTGGGCACTCGCTCCCATGGGATCGCGCTCTCCAGCTGCTCTCGCTCTTCTGGGCTCCCGCTCTCCTGGGCTCTCCCTCTCCTGGGCTCTCACTCGCCTGGGCTCTCGCTCTCCTGGGCTCTCGCTCTCCTGGGCTCTCGCTCTCCTGGGCTCCCGCTCTCCTGGGCTCCCGCTCTCCTGGGCTCTCACTCTCCTGGGCTCCCGCTCTCCTGGGCTCCCCCTCTGCAGGGCTCTCGCACCCGTGCGATCCCGCTCTCCTCGGCTCTCGCTCTCCTGGGCTCCCGCTCTCCTGGGCTCTCGCCCTCCTGGGCTCCCATGTGATTGTGATTTCCTGGGACCCCGCTCTCCTGGGCTCCCGCTCTCCTGGGCTCTTGCTCTCCTGGGCACACGCTCTCCTGGTCTCCCTGTCTCCGGGGCTCTCACTCGCCTGGACTCTCGCTCTCCTGGGCTCTCGCTCCTGGCTCTCACTCTCCTGGGCTCTCGCTCTCCTGGGCTCTCACTCTCCTGGGCTCTCACTCTCCTGGGCTCCCGCTCGCCTGTGCTCTCCACTATCCTGGGCTCTCACTCTCCTGGGCTTCCACTCTCCTGGGCTCTCGCACGCGTGCGATCCCGCTCTACTGTGCTGTCTCTCTCCTGGGCTACCACTCTCCTAGGCTCTCGCTCCCGTGCGATCCCGCTCTCCTGGGCTCCTGCTCTCCTGGGCTCTCACTCTCCTGGGCTCTCACTCGCCTGGGCTCTCGCTCTCCTAGGCTCTCGCTCTCCTGGGCTCTCGCTCTCCTGGGCTCTCGCTCTCCTGGGCTCCCGCTCTCCTGGGCTCCCGCTCTCCTGGGCTCTCTCTCTCCTTGGCTCCCGCTCTCCTGGGCTCCCCCTCTCCAGGGCTCTCGCACCCGTGCGATCCCGCTCTCCTCCGCTCTCGCTCTCCTGGGCTCCCGCTCTCCTGGGCTCTCGCTCTCCTGGGCTCTCGCACCCGTGTGATCCCGCTCTACTGGGCTGTCGCTCTCCTGGGCTCCCACTCTCCTGGGCTTTCGCTCCCATGCGATCCCGCTCTCCTGGGCTCCTGCTCTCCTGGGCTCTCGCTCTCCTGGGCTCTCACTCTCCTGAGCTCTCGCTCTCCTGGGCGCTTGCTCTCCTTGACTCCCGCTCTCCTGGGCTCCTGCTCTCCTGGGCTCCCGCTCTCCTGGGCTCTTGCACGCCTGGGCTCCAGCTGTCCTGGGCTCTCACTCTCCTGGGCTCTCGCTCCTGTGGGATCACGCTCTCCAGCTGCTCTCGCTCTCCTGGGCTCTCGCTCTCCTGGGCTCTCGCTCTCCTGGGCTCCCGCTCTCCTGGGCTCCCGCTTTCCTGGGCTCTCACTCTCCTGGGCTCCCGCTCTCCTGGGCTCCCCCTCTCCAGGGCTCTCGCACCCGTGCGATCCCGCTCTCCTCCGCTCTCGCTCTCCTGGGCTCCCGCTCTCCTGGGCTCTCGCTCTCCTGGGCTCTCGCTCTCCTGTGCTCTCACTCTCCTGACTCCCGCTCTCCTGCGCTGCTGCACTCCTGGGCTCCCGCTCTCCTGGCCTCTTGCACGTCTGGGCTTCAGCTCTCCTGGGCTCTTGCTCTCCTGGGCTCCCATGGGATCGTGCTTTCCTGGACTCTCGCTCTCCTGGGCTCCTGTGGCATCCTGCTCTCCTGGGCTCTCAGTCCCGTGGGATCCCGCTCTACTGGGCTCTCGCACCCCTGGTATACCGCTCTCCTGGGCTCTCGCTCTCCTGGGCTCTCGCTCTCCTGGGCTCCCATGGGATTGTGCTTTCCTGGGCCCCTGCTCTCCTGGGCCCCCGCTCTCCTGGGCTCTCGCTCTCCTGGGCTCTCGCTCTCCTGGGCACACGCTCTCCTGGGCTCCCTGTCTCCGGGGCTCTCCCTCGCCTGGGCTCTCGCTCTCCTGGGCTCTCGCTCTCCTGGGCTCTCGCTCTCCTGGGCCCTCGCTCTACTGGGCTCCCGCTCTCCTGGGCTTTCACTCTCCTGGGCTCCCACTCTCCTGGGCTCTCACTATCCTGGGCTCTCACTCTCCTGGGCTCTCGCACCCGTGCGATCCCGCTCTACTGGGCTGTCGCTCTCCTGGGCTCCCACGTTCCTGGGCTTTCGCTCCCGTGCGATCCCGCTCTCCTGGGCTCCCGCTCTCCTGGGCTCTCGCCCTCCTGGGCTCTCACTCTCCTGAGCTCTCGCTCTCCTGGGCTCTTGCTCTCCTTGACTCCCGCTCTCCTGGGCTCCTGCTCTCCTGGGCTCCTGCTCTCCTGGGCTCTTGCACGCCTGGGCTCCAGCTCTCCTGGGCTCTCACTCTCCTGGGCTCTCGATCCCGTGGGATCGCGCTCTCCAGCTGCTCCCACTCTCCTGGACTCCCGCTCTCCTTCTCCTGGGCTCTCGCTCTCCTGGGCTCTCGCTCTCCTGTGCTCCCATGGGATCGTGCTTTCCTGGGCTCTCGCTCTCCTGGGCTACCGTGGGATTCTGTTCTCCTGGGCTCTCATTCTCCTGGGCTCTTGCTCTCCTGGGCTCTCGCTCTCCTGGGCTCCCATGGGATTGTGCTTTCCTGGGCCCCCGCTCTCCTGGGATCTCGCTCTCCTGGGCTCTTGCTCTCCTGGGCTCTCGCTCTCCTGGGCCCTCGCTCTCCTGGGCTCTCACTCTCCTGGGCTCTCACTCTCCTGGGCTCCCGCTCTCCTGTGCTCTCACTATCCTGGGCTCTCACTCTCCTGGGCTCCCACTCTCCTGGGCTGAAGCACCGGTGCGATCCCGCTGTACTGTGCTGTCGCTCTCCTGGGCTCTCACTCTCCTGGGCTCCCGCTCTCCTGTGCTCTCACTATCCTGGGCTCCCGCTCTCCTGGGCTCTCGCTCCTGTGGGACCCCGCTCTACTGGGCACTCGCTCCCGTGGGATCGCTCTCTCCAGCTGCTCTCGCTCTCCTGGGCTACCGCTCTCCTTGCCTCTCGCTCTATTGAGCTCTCGCTCTCATGGGCTCGCGCTCCCGTGGGATCGCGCTCTACTGGGCACTCGCTCCCATGGGATCGCGCTCTCCAGCTGCTCTCGCTCTCCTGGGCTCTCACTCTCCTGGGCTGTCGCTCTCCTGGGCTCTCACTCTCCTGGGCTCCCGCTCTCCTGTGCTCTCACTATCCTGGGCTCTCACTCTCCTGGGCTTCCACTCTCCTGGGCTCTCGCACCCGTGCGATCCCGCTCTACTGTGCTGTCGCTCTCCTGGGCTACCACTCTCCTAGGCTCTCGCTCCCGTGCGATCCCGCTCTCCTGGGCTCCCGCTCTCCTGGGCTCTCGCTCTCCTGGGCTCTCGCTTTACTAGGCTCTCGCTCTCCTGGGCTCACGCTCCCGTGGGACCCCGCTCTACTGGGCACTCACTCCCGTGGGATCGCTCTCTCCAGCTGCTCTCGCTCTCCTGTGCTCCCGCTCTCCTGGGCTCTCGCTCTATTGAGCTCTCGCTCTCATGGGCTCTCGCTCCCGTCGGATCCCGCTCTACTGGGCACTCGCTCCCATGGGATCGCGCTCTCCAGCTGCTCTCGCTCTCCTGGGCTCCCGCTCTCCTGGGCTCTCACTCGCCTGGGCTCTCGCTCTCCTGGGCTCTCGCTCTCCTGGGCTCCCGCTCTCCTGGGCTCTCACTCTCCTGGGCTCCCGCTCTCCTGGGCTCCCCCTCTCCAGGGCTCTCGCACCCGTGCGATCCCGCTCTCCTCGGCTCTCGCTCTCCTGGGCTCCCGCTCTCCTGGGCTCTCGCTCTCCTGGGCTCCCATGGGATTGTGATTTCCTGGGACCCCGCTCTCCTGGGCTCTCGCTCTCCTGGGCTCTCGCACCCGTGTGATCCCGCTCTCCTGGGCTCCCACTTTCCTGGGCTTTCGCTCCCGTGCGATCCCGCTCTCCTGTGCTCCCGCTCTCCTGGGCTCTCGCTCTATTGAGCTCTCGCTCTCATGGGCTCTCGCTCTCCTGGGCTCTCACTCTCCTGGGCTCCCGCTCTCCTGGGCTCTCGCACCCGTGTGATCCCGCTCTACTGGGCTGTCGCTCTCCTGGGCTCCCACTCTCCTGGGCTTTCGCTCCCGTGCGATCCCGCTCTCCTGGGCTCCTGCTCTCCTGGGCTCTCGCTCTCCTGGGCTCTCACTCTCCTGAGCTCTCGCTCTCCTGGGCTCTTGCTCTCCTTGACTCCCGCTCTCCTGGGCTCCTGCTCTCCTGGGCTCCCGCACTCCTGGGCTCTTGCACGCCTGGGCTCCAGCTCTCCTGGGCTCTCACTCTCCTGGGCTCTTGCTCTCCTGGGCTCTCGCTCTCCTGGGCTCTCACTCTCCTGAGCTCTCGCTCTTCTGGGCTCCCGCTCTCCTGGGCTCTCCCTCTCCTGGGCTCTCACTCGCCTGGGCTCTCGCTCTCCTGGGCTCTCGCTCTCCTGGGCTCTCGCTCTCCTGGGCTCCCGCTCTCCTGGGCTCCCGCACTCCTGGGCTCTTGCACGCCTGGGCTCCAGCTCTCCTGGGCTCTCACTCTCCTGGGCTCTTGCTCTCCTGGGCTCTCGCTCTCCTGGCGCTCACTCTCCTGGGCTCTCGCTCTCCTGGGCTCTCACTCTCCTGGGCTCTCACTCTCCTGGGCTCCCGCTCTCCTGTGCTCTCACTATCCTGGGCTCTCACTCTCCTGGGCTTCCACTCTCCTGGGCTCTCGTACGCGTGCGATCCCGCTCTACTGTGCTGTCGCTCTCCTGGGCTACCACTCTCCTAGGCTCTCGCTCCCGTGCGATCCCACTCTCCTGGGCTCCCGCTCTCCTGGGCTCTCGCTCTCCTGGGCTCTCGCTTTACGAGGCTCTCGCTCTCCTGGACTCACGCTCCCGTGAGACCCCGCTCTACTGGGCTGTCGCTCTCCTGGGCTCCCACTTTCCTGGGCTTTCGCTCCCGTGCGATCCCGCTCTCCTGTGCTCCCGCTCTCCTGGGCTCTCGCTCTATTGAGCTCTCGCTCTCATGGGCTCTCGCTCTCCTGGGCTCTCACTCTCCTGGGCTCCCGCTCTCCTGGGCTCTCGCACCCGTGTGATCCCGCTCTACTGGGCTGTCGCTCTCCTGGGCTCCCACTCTCCTGGGCTTTCGCTCCCGTGCGATCCCGCTCTCCTGGGCTCCTGCTCTCCTGGGCTCTCGCTCTCCTGGGCTCTCACTCTCCTGAGCTCTCGCTCTCCTGGGCTCTTGCTCTCCTTGACTCCCGCTCTCCTGGGCTCCTGCTCTCCTGGGCTCCCGCACTCCTGGGCTCTTGCACGCCTGGGCTCCAGCTCTCCTGGGCTCTCACTCTCCTGGGCTCTTGCTCTCCTGGGCTCTCGCTCTCCTGGGCTCTCACTCTCCTGAGCTCTCGCTCTTCTGGGCTCCCGCTCTCCTGGGCTCTCCCTCTCCTGGGCTCTCACTCGCCTGGGCTCTCGCTCTCCTGGGCTCTCGCTCTCCTGGGCTCTCGCTCTCCTGGGCTCCCGCTCTCCTGGGCTCCCGCTCTCCTGGGCTCTCGCTCTCCTGGGCTCTCACTTTCCTGGGCTCTCACTCTCCTGGGCTCCCGCTCTCCTGTGCTCTCACTATCCTGGGCTCTCACTCTCCTGGGCTCCCACTCTCCTGGGCTGAAGCACCGGTGCGATCCCGCTGTACTGTGCTGTCGCTCTCCTGGGCTCTCACTCTCCTGGGCTCCCGCTCTCCTGTGCTCTCACTATCCTGGGCTCCCGCTCTCCTGGGCTCTCGCTCCTGTGGGACCCCGCTCTACTGGGCACTCGCTCCCGTGGGATCGCTCTCTCCAGCTGCTCTCGCTCTCCTGGGCTACCGCTCTCCTTGCCTCTCGCTCTATTGAGCTCTCGCTCTCATGGGCTCGCGCTCCCGTGGGATCGCGCTCTACTGGGCACTCGCTCCCATGGGATCGCGCTCTCCAGCTGCTCTCGCTCTCCTGGGCTCTCACTCTCCTGGGCTGTCGCTCTCCTGGGCTCTCACTCTCCTGGGCTCCCGCTCTCCTGTGCTCTCACTATCCTGGGCTCTCACTCTCCTGGGCTTCCACTCTCCTGGGCTCTCGCACCCGTGCGATCCCGCTCTACTGTGCTGTCGCTCTCCTGGGCTACCACTCTCCTAGGCTCTCGCTCCCGTGCGATCCCGCTCTCCTGGGCTCCCGCTCTCCTGGGCTCTCGCTCTCCTGGGCTCTCGCTTTACTAGGCTCTCGCTCTCCTGGGCTCACGCTCCCGTGGGACCCCGCTCTACTGGGCACTCACTCCCGTGGGATCGCTCTCTCCAGCTGCTCTCGCTCTCCTGTGCTCCCGCTCTCCTGGGCTCTCGCTCTATTGAGCTCTCGCTCTCATGGGCTCTCGCTCCCGTCGGATCCCGCTCTACTGGGCACTCGCTCCCATGGGATCGCGCTCTCCAGCTGCTCTCGCTCTCCTGGGCTCCCGCTCTCCTGGGCTCTCACTCTCCTGGGCTCTCGCTCTCCTGGGCTCTCGCTCTCCTGGGCTCTCGCTCTCCTGGGCTCCCGCTCTCCTGGGCTCTCACTCTCCTGGGCTCCCGCTCTCCTGGGCTCCCCCTCTCCAGGGCTCTCGCACCCGTGCGATCCCGCTCTCCTCGGCTCTCGCTCTCCTGGGCTCCCGCTCTCCTGGGCTCTCGCTCTCCTGGGCTCCCATGGGATTGTGATTTCCTGGGACCCCGCTCTCCTGGGCTCTCGCTCTCCTGGGCTCTTGCTCTCCTGGGCACACGCTCTCCTGGTCTCCCTGTCTCCGGGGCTCTCACTCGCCTGGACTCTCGCTCTCCTGGGCTCTCGCTCTCCTGGCGCTCACTCTCCTGGGCTCTCGCTCTCCTGGGCTCTCACTCTCCTGGGCTCTCACTCTCCTGGGCTCCCGCTCTCCTGTGCTCTCACTATCCTGGGCTCTCACTCTCCTGGGCTTCCACTCTCCTGGGCTCTCGTACGCGTGCGATCCCGCTCTACTGTGCTGTCGCTCTCCTGGGCTACCACTCTCCTAGGCTCTCGCTCCCGTGCGATCCCACTCTCCTGGGTTCCCGCTCTCCTGGGCTCTCGCTCTCCTGGGCTCTCGCTTTACGAGGCTCTCGCTCTCCTGGACTCACGCTCCCGTGAGACCCCGCTCTACTGGGCTGTCGCTCTCCTGGGCTCCCACTTTCCTGGGCTTTCGCTCCCGTGCGATCCCGCTCTCCTGTGCTCCCGCTCTCCTGGGCTCTCGCTCTATTGAGCTCTCGCTCTCATGGGCTCTCGCTCTCCTGGGCTCTCACTCTCCTGGGCTCCCGCTCTCCTGGGCTCTCGCACCCGTGTGATCCCGCTCTACTGGGCTGTCGCTCTCCTGGGCTCCCACTCTCCTGGGCTTTCGCTCCCGTGCGATCCCGCTCTCCTGGGCTCCTGCTCTCCTGGGCTCTCGCTCTCCTGGGCTCTCACTCTCCTGAGCTCTCGCTCTCCTGGGCTCTTGCTCTCCTTGACTCCCGCTCTCCTGGGCTCCTGCTCTCCTGGGCTCCCGCACTCCTGGGCTCTTGCACGCCTGGGCTCCAGCTCTCCTGGGCTCTCACTCTCCTGGGCTCTTGCTCTCCTGGGCTCTCGCTCTCCTGGGCTCTCACTCTCCTGAGCTCTCGCTCTTCTGGGCTCCCGCTCTCCTGGGCTCTCCCTCTCCTGGGCTCTCACTCGCCTGGGCTCTCGCTCTCCTGGGCTCTCGCTCTCCTGGGCTCTCGCTCTCCTGGGCTCCCGCTCTCCTGGGCTCCCGCTCTCCTGGGCTCTCACTCTCCTGGGCTCCCGCTCTCCTGGGCTCCCCCTCTGCAGGGCTCTCGCACCCGTGCGATCCCGCTCTCCTCGGCTCTCGCTCTCCTGGGCTCCCGCTCTCCTGGGCTCTCGCCCTCCTGGGCTCCCATGTGATTGTGATTTCCTGGGACCCCGCTCTCCTGGGCTCCCGCTCTCCTGGGCTCTTGCTCTCCTGGGCACACGCTCTCCTGGTCTCCCTGTCTCCGGGGCTCTCACTCGCCTGGACTCTCGCTCTCCTGGGCTCTCGCTCCTGGCTCTCACTCTCCTGGGCTCTCGCTCTCCTGGGCTCTCACTCTCCTGGGCTCTCACTCTCCTGGGCTCCCGCTCGCCTGTGCTCTCCACTATCCTGGGCTCTCACTCTCCTGGGCTTCCACTCTCCTGGGCTCTCGCACGCGTGCGATCCCGCTCTACTGTGCTGTCTCTCTCCTGGGCTACCACTCTCCTAGGCTCTCGCTCCCGTGCGATCCCGCTCTCCTGGGCTCCTGCTCTCCTGGGCTCTCACTCTCCTGGGCTCTCACTCGCCTGGGCTCTCGCTCTCCTAGGCTCTCGCTCTCCTGGGCTCTCGCTCTCCTCGGCTCTCGCTCTCCTGGGCTCCCGCTCTCCTGGGCTCCCGCTCTCCTGGGCTCTCTCTCTCCTTGGCTCCCGCTCTCCTGGGCTCCCGCTCTCCTGGGCTCCTGCTCTCCTGGGCTCCCGCACTCCTGGGCTCTTGCACGCCTGGGCTCCAGCTCTCCTGGGCTCTCACTCTCCTGGGCTCTTGCTCTCCTGGGCTCTCGCTCTCCTGGGCTCTCACTCTCCTGAGCTCTCGCTCTTCTGGGCTCCCGCTCTCCTGGGCTCTCCCTCTCCTGGGCTCTCACTCGCCTGGGCTCTCGCTCTCCTGGGCTCTCGCTCTCCTGGGCTCTCGCTCTCCTGGGCTCCCGCTCTCCTGGGCTCCCGCTCTCCTGGGCTCTCGCTCTCCTGGGCTCTCACTTTCCTGGGCTCTCACTCTCCTGGGCTCCCGCTCTCCTGTGCTCTCACTATCCTGGGCTCTCACTCTCCTGGGCTCCCACTCTCCTGGGCTGAAGCACCGGTGCGATCCCGCTGTACTGTGCTGTCGCTCTCCTGGGCTCTCACTCTCCTGGGCTCCCGCTCTCCTGTGCTCTCACTATCCTGGGCTCCCGCTCTCCTGGGCTCTCGCTCCTGTGGGACCCCGCTCTACTGGGCACTCGCTCCCGTGGGATCGCTCTCTCCAGCTGCTCTCGCTCTCCTGGGCTACCGCTCTCCTTGCCTCTCGCTCTATTGAGCTCTCGCTCTCATGGGCTCGCGCTCCCGTGGGATCGCGCTCTACTGGGCACTCGCTCCCATGGGATCGCGCTCTCCAGCTGCTCTCGCTCTCCTGGGCTCTCACTCTCCTGGGCTGTCGCTCTCCTGGGCTCTCACTCTCCTGGGCTCCCGCTCTCCTGTGCTCTCACTATCCTGGGCTCTCACTCTCCTGGGCTTCCACTCTCCTGGGCTCTCGCACCCGTGCGATCCCGCTCTACTGTGCTGTCGCTCTCCTGGGCTACCACTCTCCTAGGCTCTCGCTCCCGTGCGATCCCGCTCTCCTGGGCTCCCGCTCTCCTGGGCTCTCGCTCTCCTGGGCTCTCGCTTTACTAGGCTCTCGCTCTCCTGGGCTCACGCTCCCGTGGGACCCCGCTCTACTGGGCACTCACTCCCGTGGGATCGCTCTCTCCAGCTGCTCTCGCTCTCCTGTGCTCCCGCTCTCCTGGGCTCTCGCTCTATTGAGCTCTCGCTCTCATGGGCTCTCGCTCCCGTCGGATCCCGCTCTACTGGGCACTCGCTCCCATGGGATCGCGCTCTCCAGCTGCTCTCGCTCTCCTGGGCTCCCGCTCTCCTGGGCTCTCACTCTCCTGGGCTCTCGCTCTCCTGGGCTCTCGCTCTCCTGGGCTCCCGCTCTCCTGGGCTCTCACTCTCCTGGGCTCCCGCTCTCCTGGGCTCCCCCTCTCCAGGGCTCTCGCACCCGTGCGATCCCGCTCTCCTCGGCTCTCGCTCTCCTGGGCTCCCGCTCTCCTGGGCTCTCGCTCTCCTGGGCTCCCATGGGATTGTGATTTCCTGGGACCCCGCTCTCCTGGGCTCTCGCTCTCCTGGGCTCTTGCTCTCCTGGGCACACGCTCTCCTGGTCTCCCTGTCTCCGGGGCTCTCACTCGCCTGGACTCTCGCTCTCCTGGGCTCTCGCTCTCCTGGCGCTCACTCTCCTGGGCTCTCGCTCTCCTGGGCTCTCACTCTCCTGGGCTCTCACTCTCCTGGGCTCCCGCTCTCCTGTGCTCTCACTATCCTGGGCTCTCACTCTCCTGGGCTTCCACTCTCCTGGGCTCTCGTACGCGTGCGATCCCGCTCTACTGTGCTGTCGCTCTCCTGGGCTACCACTCTCCTAGGCTCTCGCTCCCGTGCGATCCCACTCTCCTGGGCTCCCGCTCTCCTGGGCTCTCGCTCTCCTGGGCTCTCGCTTTACGAGGCTCTCGCTCTCCTGGACTCACGCTCCCGTGAGACCCCGCTCTACTGGGCTGTCGCTCTCCTGGGCTCCCACTTTCCTGGGCTTTCGCTCCCGTGCGATCCCGCTCTCCTGTGCTCCCGCTCTCCTGGGCTCTCGCTCTATTGAGCTCTCGCTCTCATGGGCTCTCGCTCTCCTGGGCTCTCACTCTCCTGGGCTCCCGCTCTCCTGGGCTCTCGCACCCGTGTGATCCCGCTCTACTGGGCTGTCGCTCTCCTGGGCTCCCACTCTCCTGGGCTTTCGCTCCCGTGCGATCCCGCTCTCCTGGGCTCCTGCTCTCCTGGGCTCTCGCTCTCCTGGGCTCTCACTCTCCTGAGCTCTCGCTCTCCTGGGCTCTTGCTCTCCTTGACTCCCGCTCTCCTGGGCTCCTGCTCTCCTGGGCTCCCGCACTCCTGGGCTCTTGCACGCCTGGGCTCCAGCTCTCCTGGGCTCTCACTCTCCTGGGCTCTTGCTCTCCTGGGCTCTCGCTCTCCTGGGCTCTCACTCTCCTGAGCTCTCGCTCTTCTGGGCTCCCGCTCTCCTGGGCTCTCCCTCTCCTGGGCTCTCACTCGCCTGGGCTCTCGCTCTCCTGGGCTCTCGCTCTCCTGGGCTCCCGCTCTCCTGGGCTCCCGCTCTCCTGGGCTCTCACTCTCCTGGGCTCCCGCTCTCCTGGGCTCCCCCTCTGCAGGGCTCTCGCACCCGTGCGATCCCGCTCTCCTCGGCTCTCGCTCTCCTGGGCTCCCGCTCTCCTGGGCTCTCGCCCTCCTGGGCTCCCATGTGATTGTGATTTCCTGGACCCCACTCTCCTGGGCTCCCGCTCTCCTGGGCTCTTGCTCTCCTGGGCACACGCTCTCCTGGTCTCCCTGTCTCCGGGGCTCTCACTCGCCTGGACTCTCGCTCTCCTGGGCTCTCGCTCCTGGCTCTCACTCTCCTGGGCTCTCGCTCTCCTGGGCTCTCACTCTCCTGGGCTCTCACTCTCCTGGGCTCCCGCTCGCCTGTGCTCTCCACTATCCTGGGCTCTCACTCTCCTGGGCTTCCACTCTCCTGGGCTCTCGCACGCGTGCGATCCCGCTCTACTGTGCTGTCTCTCTCCTGGGCTACCACTCTCCTAGGCTCTCGCTCCCGTGCGATCCCGCTCTCCTGGGCTCCTGCTCTCCTGGGCTCTCACTCTCCTGGGCTCTCACTCGCCTGGGCTCTCGCTCTCCTAGGCTCTCGCTCTCCTGGGCTCTCGCTCTCCTGGGCTCTCGCTCTCCTGGGCTCCCGCTCTCCTGGGCTCCCGCTCTCCTGGGCTCTCTCTCTCCTTGGCTCCCGCTCTCCTGGGCTCCCCCTCTCCAGGGCTCTCGCACCCGTGCGATCCCGCTCTCCTCCGCTCTCGCTCTCCTGGGCTCCCGCTCTCCTGGGCTCTCGCTCTCCTGGGCTCTCGCACCCGTGTGATCCCGCTCTACTGGGCTGTCGCTCTCCTGGGCTCCCACTCTCCTGGGCTTTCGCTCCCATGCGATCCCGCTCTCCTGGGCTCCTGCTCTCCTGGGCTCTCGCTCTCCTGGGCTCTCACTCTCCTGAGCTCTCGCTCTCCTGGGCGCTTGCTCTCCTTGACTCCCGCTCTCCTGGGCTCCTGCTCTCCTGGGCTCCCGCTCTCCTGGGCTCTTGCACGCCTGGGCTCCAGCTGTCCTGGGCTCTCACTCTCCTGGGCTCTCGCTCCTGTGGGATCACGCTCTCCAGCTGCTCTCGCTCTCCTGGGCTCTCGCTCTCCTGGGCTCTCGCTCTCCTGGGCTCCCGCTCTCCTGGGCTACCGCTTTCCTGGGCTCTCACTCTCCTGGGCTCCCGCTCTCCTGGGCTCCCGCTCTCCAGGGCTCTCGCACCCGTGCGATCCCGCTCTCCTCCGCTCTCGCTCTCCTGGGCTCCCGCTCTCCTGGGCTCTCGCTCTCCTGGGCTCTCGCTCTCCTGTGCTCTCACTCTCCTGACTCCCGCTCTCCTGCGCTGCTGCACTCCTGGGCTCCCGCTCTCCTGGCCTCTTGCACGTCTGGGCTTCAGCTCTCCTGGGCTCTTGCTCTCCTGGGCTCCCATGGGATCGTGCTTTCCTGGACTCTCGCTCTCCTGGGCTCCTGTGGCATCCTGCTCTCCTGGGCTCTCAGTCCCGTGGGATCCCGCTCTACTGGGCTCTCGCACCCCTGGTATACCGCTCTCCTGGGCTCTCGCTCTCCTGGGCTCTCGCTCTCCTGGGCTCCCATGGGATTGTGCTTTCCTGGGCCCCTGCTCTCCTGGGCCCCCGCTCTCCTGGGCTCTCGCTCTCCTGGGCTCTCGCTCTCCTGGGCACACGCTCTCCTGGGCTCCCTGTCTCCGGGGCTCTCCCTCGCCTGGGCTCTCGCTCTCCTGGGCTCTCGCTCTCCTGGGCTCTCGCTCTCCTGGGCCCTCGCTCTCCTGGGCTCCCGCTCTCCTGGGCTTTCACTCTCCTGGGCTCCCGCTCTCCTGGGCTCTCACTATCCTGGGCTCTCACTCTCCTGGGCTCTCGCACCCGTGCGATCCCGCTCTACTGGGCTGTCGCTCTCCTGGGCTCCCACTTTCCTGGGCTTTCGCTCCCGTGCGATCCCGCTCTCCTGGGCTCCCGCTCTCCTGGGCTCTCGCCCTCCTGGGCTCTCACTCTCCTGAGCTCTCGCTCTCCTGGGCTCTTGCTCTCCTTGACTCCTGGGCTCCTGCTCTCCTGGGCTCCTGCTCTCCTGGGCTCTTGCACGCCTGGGCTCCAGCTCTCCTGGGCTCTCACTCTCCTGGGCTCTCGATCCCGTGGGATCGCGCTCTCCAGCTGCTCCCACTCTCCTGGACTCCCGCTCTCCTTCTCCTGGGCTCTCGCTCTCCTGGGCTCTCGCTCTCCTGTGCTCCCATGGGATCGTGCTTTCCTGGGCTCTCGCTCTCCTGGGCTACCGTGGGATTCTGTTCTCCTGGGCTCTCATTCTCCTGGGCTCTTGCTCTCCTGGGCTCTCGCTCTCCTGGGCTCCCATGGGATTGTGCTTTCCTGGGCCCCCGCTCTCCTGGGATCTCGCTCTCCTGGGCTCTTGCTCTCCTGGGCTCTCGCTCTCCTGGGCCCTCGCTCTCCTGGGCTCTCACTCTCCTGGGCTCTCACTCTCCTGGGCTCCCGCTCTCCTGTGCTCTCACTATCCTGGGCTCTCACTCTCCTGGGCTCCCACTCTCCTGGGCTGAAGCACCGGTGCGATCCCGCTGTACTGTGCTGTCGCTCTCCTGGGCTCTCACTCTCCTGGGCTCCCGCTCTCCTGTGCTCTCACTATCCTGGGCTCCCGCTCTCCTGGGCTCTCGCTCCTGTGGGACCCCGCTCTACTGGGCACTCGCTCCCGTGGGATCGCTCTCTCCAGCTGCTCTCGCTCTCCTGGGCTACCGCTCTCCTTGCCTCTCGCTCTATTGAGCTCTCGCTCTCATGGGCTCGCGCTCCCGTGGGATCGCGCTCTACTGGGCACTCGCTCCCATGGGATCGCGCTCTCCAGCTGCTCTCGCTCTCCTGGGCTCTCACTCTCCTGGGCTGTCGCTCTCCTGGGCTCTCACTCTCCTGGGCTCCCGCTCTCCTGTGCTCTCACTATCCTGGGCTCTCACTCTCCTGGGCTTCCACTCTCCTGGGCTCTCGCACCCGTGCGATCCCGCTCTACTGTGCTGTCGCTCTCCTGGGCTACCACTCTCCTAGGCTCTCGCTCCAGTGCGATCCCGCTCTCCTGGGCTCCCGCTCTCCTGGGCTCTCGCTCTCCTGGGCTCTCGCTTTACTAGGCTCTCGCTCTCCTGGGCTCACGCTCCCGTGGGACCCCGCTCTACTGGGCACTCACTCCCGTGGGATCGCTCTCTCCAGCTGCTCTCGCTCTCCTGTGCTCCCGCTCTCCTGGGCTCTCGCTCTATTGAGCTCTCGCTCTCATGGGCTCTCGCTCCCGTCGGATCCCGCTCTACTGGGCACTCGCTCCCATGGGATCGCGCTCTCCAGCTGCTCTCGCTCTCCTGGGCTCCCGCTCTCCTGGGCTCTCACTCGCCTGGGCTCTCGCTCTCCTGGGCTCTCGCTCTCCTGGGCTCTCGCTCTCCTGGGCTCTCGCTCTCCTGGGCTCCCGCTCTCCTGGGCTCTCACTCTCCTGGGCTCCCGCTCTCCTGGGCTCCCCCTCTCCAGGGCTCTCGCACCCGTGCGATCCCGCTCTCCTCGGCTCTCGCTCTCCTGGGCTCCCGCTCTCCTGGGCTCTCGCTCTCCTGGGCTCCCATGGGATTGTGATTTCCTGGGACCCCGCTCTCCTGGGCTCTCGCTCTCCTGGGCTCTTGCTCTCCTGGGCACACGCTCTCCTGGTCTCCCTGTCTCCGGGGCTCTCACTCGCCTGGACTCTCGCTCTCCTGGGCTCTCGCTCTCCTGGCGCTCACTCTCCTGGGCTCTCGCTCTCCTGGGCTCTCACTCTCCTGGGCTCTCACCCTCCTGGGCTCCCGCTCTCCTGTGCTCTCACTATCCTGGGCTTTCACTCTCCTGGGCTTCCACTCTCCTGGGCTCCCGTACGCGTGCGATCCCGCTCTACTGTGCTGTCGCTCTCCTGGGCTACCACTCTCCTAGGCTCTCGCTCCCGTGCGATCCCACTCTCCTGGGCTCCCGCTCTCCTAGGCTCTCGCTCTCCTGGGCTCTCGCTTTACGAGGCTCTCGCTCTCCTGGACTCACGCTCCCGTGAGACCCCGCTCTACTGGGCTGTCGCTCTCCTGGGCTCGCACTTTCCTGGGCTTTCGCTCCCGTGCGATCCCGCTCTCCTGTGCTCCCGCTCTCCTGGGCTCTCGCTCTATTGAGCTCTCGCTCTCATGGGCTCTCGCTCCCGTCGCATCCCGCTCTACTGGGCACTCGCTCCCATGGGATCGCGCTCTCCAGCTGCTCTCGCTCTCCTGGGCTCCCGCTCTCCTGTGCTCTCACTCTCCTGGGCTCTCACTCGCCTGGGCTCTCGCTCTCCTGGGCTCTCGCACTCCTGGGCTCTCGCTCTCCTGGGCTCTCACTCTCCTGGGCTCCCGCTCTCCTGGGCTCTCGCACCCGTGTGATCCCGCTCTACTGGGCTGTCGCTCTCCTGGGCTCCCACTCTCCTGGGCTTTCGCTCCCGTGCGATCCCGCTCTCCTGGGCTCCTGCTCTTCTGGGCTCTCGCTCTCCTGGGCTCTCACTCTCCTGAGCTCTCGCTCTCCTGGGCTCTTGCTCTCCTTGACTCCCGCTCTCCTGGGCTCCTGCTCTCCTGGGCTCCCGCACTCCTGGGCTCTTGCACGCCTGGGCTCCAGCTCTCCTGGGCTCTCACTCTCCTGGGCTCTCGCTCCCGTGGGATAGCGCTCTCCAGCTGCTCTCACTCACCTGGGCTCCCGCTCTCCTTCTCCTGGGCTCTCGCTCTCCTGGGCTCTCGCTCTCCTGGTCTCCCATGGGATCGTGCTTTCCTGGGCTCTCGCTCTCCTGGGCTACCGTGGGATCCTGTTCTCCTGGGCTCTCATTCTCCTGGGCTCTCGCTCTCCTGGGCTCTCGCTCTCCTGGGCTCCCATGGGATTGAGCTTTCCTGGGCCCCCGCTCTCCTGGGCTCTTGCTATCCTGGGCTCCCATGGAATCGTGCTTTCCTGGGATCTCGCTATCCTGGGCTACCGTGGGATCCTGTTCTCCTGGGCTCTCGTTCTCCTGGGCTCTCGCTCTCCTGGGCTCTCGCTCTCCTGGGCTCCCATGGGATTGTGCTTTCCTGGGACCCCGCTCTCCTGGGCTCTCGCTCTCCTGGGCTCTTGCTCTCCTGGGCACACGCTCTCCTGGTCTCCCTGTGTCCGGGGCTCTCACTCGCCTGGACTCTCGCTCTCCTGGGCTCTCGTTCTCCTGGCTCTCACTCTCCTGGGCTCTCGCTCTCCTGGGCTCTCACTCTCCTGGGCTCTCACTCTCCTGGGCTCCCGCTCTCCTGTGCTCTCACTATCCTGGGCTCTCACTCTCCTGGGCTTCCACTCTCCTGGGCTCTCGCACTCGTGCGATCCCGCTCTACTGTGCTGTCGCTCTCCTGGGCTACCACTCTCCTAGGCTCTCGCTCCCGTGCGATCCCCCTCTCCTGGGCTCCCGCTCTCCTGGGCTCTTGCTCTCCTGGGCTCTCGCTTTACTCGGCTCTCGCTCTCCTGTGCTCACGCTCCCGTGGGACCCCGCTCTACTGGGCACTCGCTCCCGTGGGATCGCTCTCTCCAACTGCTCTCGCTCTCCTGTGCTCCCGCTATCCTGGGCTCTCGCTCTATTGAGCTCTCGCACTCATGGGCTCTCGCTCCCGTCGGATCCCGCTCTACTGGGCACTCGCTCCCATGGGATCGCGTTCTCCAGCTGCTCTCGCTCTCCTGGGCTCCCGCTCTCCTGGGCTCTCACTCTCCTGGGCTCTCACTCGCCTGGGCTCTCGCTCTCCTGGGCTCTCGCTCTCCTGGGCTCTCGCTCTCCTGGGCTCTCGCTCTCCTGGGCTCCCGCTCTCCTGGGCTCCCGCTCTCCTGGGCTCTCACTCTCCTGGGCTCCCGCTCTCCTGGGCTCCCCCTCTCCAGGGCTCTCGCACCCGTGCGATCCCGCTCTCCTACGCTCTCGCTCTCCTGGGCTCTCGCTCTCCTGGGCTCTCGCTCTCCTGTGCTCTCACTCTCCTGACTCCCGCTCTCCTGCGCTGCTGCACTCCTGGGCTCCCGCTCTCCTGGGCTCTTGCACGCATGGGCTTCAGCTCTCCTGGGCTCTTGCTCTCCTGGGCTCCCATGGGATCGTGCTTTCCTGGACTCTCGCTCTCCTGGGCTCCTGTGGCATCCTGCTCTCCTGGGCTCTCAGTCCCGTGGGATCCCGCTCTACTGGGCTCTCGCACCCCTGGTATACCGCTCTCCTGGGCTCTCGCTCTCCTGGGCTCTCGCTCTCCTGGGCTCCCATGGGATTGTGCTTTCCTGTGCTCCTGCTCTCCTGGGCCCCCGCTCTCCTGGGCTCTCGCTCTCCTGGGCTCTCGCTCTCCTGGGCACACGCTCTCCTGGGCTCCCTGTCTCCGGGGCTCTCCCTCGCCTGGGCTCTCGGTCTCCTGGGCTCTCGCTCTCCTGGGCTCTCGCTCTCCTGGGCCCTCGCTCTCCTGGGCTCCTGCTCTCCTGGGCTCTCACTCTCCTGGGCTCTCACTCTCCTGGGCTCTCGCACCCGTGCGATCCCGCTCTACTGGGCTGTCGCTCTCCTGGGCTCCCACTTTCCTGGGCTTTCGCTCCCGTGCGATCCCGCTCTCCTGGGCTCCCGCTCTCCTGGGCTCTCGCTATCCTGGGCTGTCACTCTCCTGAGCTCTCGCTCTCCTGGGCTCTTGCTCTCCTTGACTCCCGCTCTCCTGGGCTCCTGCTCTCCTGGGCTCCCGCTCTCCTGGGCTCTTGCACGCCTGGGTTCCAGCTCTCCTGGGCTCTCACTCTCCTGGGCTCTCGCTCCCGTGGGATCGCGCTCTCCAGCTGCTCTCACTCTCCTGGACTCCCGCTCTCCTTCTCCTGGGCTGTCGCTCTCCTGGGCTCTCGCTCTCCTGGGCTCCCATGGGATCGTGCTTTCCTGGGCTCTCGCTCTCCTGGGCTACCGTGGGATTCTGTTCTCCTGGGCTCTCATTCTCCTGGGCTCTCGCTCTCCTGGGCTCTCGCTCTCCTGGGCTCCCATGGGATTGTGCTTTCCTGGGCCCCTGCTCCCCTGGGATCTCGCTCTCCTGGGCTCTTGCTCTCCTGGGCTCTCGCTCTCCTGGGCCCTCCTCTCCTGGGCTCTCACTCTCCTGGGCTCTCACTCTCCTGGGCTCCCGCTCTCCTGTGCTCTCACTATCCTGGGCTCTCACTCTCCTGGGCTCCCACTCTCCTGGGCTCTAGCACCGGTGCGATCCCGCTGTACTGTGCTGTCGCTCTCCTGGGCTCTCACTCTCCTGGGCTCCCGCTCTCCTGTGCTCTCACTTTCCTGGGCTCCCGCTCTCCTGGGCTCTCGCTCCTGTGGGCTCCCGCTCTCCTGGGCTCTTGCTCTCCTGGGCACACGCTCTCCTGGTCTCCCTGTCTCCGGGGCTCTCACTCGCCTGGACTCTCGCTCTCCTGGGCTCTCGCTCCTGGCTCTCACTCTCCTGGGCTCTCGCTCTCCTGGGCTCTCACTCTCCTGGGCTCTCACTCTCCTGGGCTCTCTCTCTCCTTGGCTCCCGCTCTCCTGGGCTCCCCCTCTCCAGGGCTCTCGCACCCGTGCGATCCCGCTCTCCTCCGCTCTCGCTCTCCTGGGCTCCCGCTCTCCTGGGCTCTCGCTCTCCTGGGCTCTCGCACCCGTGTGATCCCGCTCTACTGGGCTGTCGCTCTCCTGGGCTCCCACTCTCCTGGGCTTTCGCTCCCATGCGATCCCGCTCTCCTGGGCTCCCGCTCTCCTGGGCTCTCGCTCTTCTGGGCTCTCACTCTCCTGAGCTCTCGCTCTCCTGGGCGCTTGCTCTCCTTGACTCCCGCTCTCCTGGGCTCCTGCTCTCCTGGGCTCCCGCTCTCCTGGGCTCTTGCACGCCTGGGCTCCAGCTGTCCTGGGCTCTCACTCTCCTGGGCTCTCGCTCCTGTGGGATCACGCTCTCCAGCTGCTCTCGCTCTCCTGGGCTCTCGCTCTCCTGGGCTCTCGCTCTCCTGGGCTCCCGCTCTCCTGGGCTCCCGCTTTCCTGGGCTCTCACTCTCCTGGGCTCCCGCTCTCCTGGGCTCCCCCTCTCCAGGGCTCTCGCACCCGTGCGATCCCGCTCTCCTCCGCTCTCGCTCTCCTGGGCTCCCGCTCTCCTGGGCTCTCGCTCTCCTGGGCTCTCGCTCTCCTGTGCTCTCACTCTCCTGACTCCCGCTCTCCTGCGCTGCTGCACTCCTGGGCTCCCGCTCTCCTGGCCTCTTGCACGTCTGGGCTTCAGCTCTCCTGGGCTCTTGCTCTCCTGGGCTCCCATGGGATCGTGCTTTCCTGGACTCTCGCTCTCCTGGGCTCCTGTGGCATCCTGCTCTCCTGGGCTCTCAGTCCCGTGGGATCCCGCTCTACTGGGCTCTCGCACCCCTGGTATACCGCTCTCCTGGGCTCTCGCTCTCCTGGGCTCTCGCTCTCCTGGGCTCCCATGGGATTGTGCTTTCCTGGGCCCCTGCTCTCCTGGGCCCCTGCTCTCCTGGGCCCCCGCTCTCCTGGGCTCTCGCTCTCCTGGGCTCTCGCTCTCCTGGGCACACGCTCTCCTGGGCTCCCTGTCTCCGGGGCTCTCCCTCGCCTGGGCTCTCGCTCTCCTGGGCTCTCGCTCTCCTGGGCTCTCGCTCTCCTGGGCCCTCGCTCTCCTGGGCTCCCGCTCTCCTGGGCTTTCACTCTCCTGGGCTCCCGCTCTCCTGGGCTCTCACTATCCTGGGCTCTCACTCTCCTGGGCTCTCGCACCCGTGCGATCCCGCTCTACTGGGCTGTCGCTCTCCTGTGCTCCCACTTTCCTGGGCTTTCGCTCCCGTGCGATCCCGCTCTCCTGGGCTCCCGCTCTCCTGAGCTCTCGCTCTCCTGGGCTCTTGCTCTCCTTGACTCCCGCTCTCCTGGGCTCCTGCTCTCCTGGGCTCCTGCTCTCCTGGGCTCTTGCACGCCTGGGCTCCAGCTCTCCTGGGCTCTCACTCTCCTGGGCTCTCGATCCCGTGGGATCGCGCTCTCCAGCTGCTCTCACTCTCCTGGACTCCCGCTCTCCTTCTCCTGGGCTCTTGCTCTCCTGGGCTCTCGCTCTCCTGTGCTCCCATGGGATCGTGCTTTCCTGGGCTCTCGCTCTCCTGGGCTACCGTGGGATTCTGTTCTCCTGGGCTCTCATTCTCCTGGGCTCTTGCTCTCCTGGGCTCTCGCTCTCCTGGGCTCCCATGGGATTGTGCTTTCCTGGGCCCCCGCTCTCCTGGGATCTCGCTCTCCTGGGCTCTTGCTCTCCTGGGCTCTCGCTCTCCTGGGCCCTCGCTCTCCTGGGCTCTCACTTTCCTGGGCTCTCACTCTCCTGGGCTCCCGCTCTCCTGTGCTCTCACTATCCTGGGCTCTCACTCTCCTGGGCTCCCACTCTCCTGGGCTGAAGCACCGGTGCGATCCCGCTGTACTGTGCTGTCGCTCTCCTGGGCTCTCACTCTCCTGGGCTCCCGCTCTCCTGGGCTCTCGCTCCTGTGGGACCCCGCTCTACTGGGCACTCGCTCCCGTGGGATCGCTCTCTCCAGCTGCTCTCGCTCTCCTGGGCTACCGCTCTCCTTGCCTCTCGCTCTATTGAGCTCTCGCTCTCATGGGCTCGCGCTCCCGTGGGATCGCGCTCTACTGGGCACTCGCTCCCATGGGATCGCGCTCTCCAGCTGCTCTCGCTCTCCTGGGCTCTCACTCTCCTGGGCTGTCGCTCTCCTGGGCTCTCACTCTCCTGGGCTCCCGCTCTCCTGTGCTCTCACTATCCTGGGCTCTCACTCTCCTGGGCTTCCACTCTCCTGGGCTCTCGCACCCGTGCGATCCCGCTCTACTGTGCTGTCGCTCTCCTGGGCTACCACTCTCCTAGGCTCTCGCTCCCGTGCGATCCCGCTCTCCTGGGCTCCCGCTCTCCTGGGCTCTCGCTCTCCTGGGCTCTCGCTTTACTAGGCTCTCGCTCTCCTGGGCTCACGCTCCCGTGGGACCCCGCTCTACTGGGCACTCACTCCCGTGGGATCGCTCTCTCCAGCTGCTCTCGCTCTCCTGTGCTCCCGCTCTCCTGGGCTCTCGCTCTATTGAGCTCTCGCTCTCATGGGCTCTCGCTCCCGTCGGATCCCGCTCTACTGGGCACTCGCTCCCATGGGATCGCGCTCTCCAGCTGCTCTCGCTCTCCTGGGCTCCCGCTCTCCTGGGCTCTCACTCTCCTGGGCTCTCGCTCTCCTGGGCTCTCGCTCTCCTGGGCTCTCGCTCTCCTGGGCTCCCGCTCTCCTGGGCTCTCACTCTCCTGGGCTCCCGCTCTCCTGGGCTCCCCCTCTCCAGGGCTCTCGCACCCGTGCGATCCCGCTCTCCTCGGCTCTCGCTCTCCTGGGCTCCCGCTCTCCTGGGCTCTCGCTCTCCTGGGCTCCCATGGGATTGTGATTTCCTGGGACCCCACTCTCCTGGGCTCTCGCTCTCCTGGGCTCTTGCTCTCCTGGGCACACGCTCTCCTGGTCTCCCTGTCTCCGGGGCTCTCACTCGCCTGGACTCTCGCTCTCCTGGGCTCTCGCTCTCCTGGCGCTCACTCTCCTGGGCTCTCGCTCTCCTGGGCTCTCACTCTCCTGGGCTCTCACTCTCCTGGGCTCCCGCTCTCCTGTGCTCTCACTATCCTGGGCTCTCACTCTCCTGGGCTTCCACTCTCCTGGGCTCTCGTACGCGTGCGATCCCGCTCTACTGTGCTGTCGCTCTCCTGGGCTACCACTCTCCTAGGCTCTCGCTCCCGTGCGATCCCACTCTCCTGGGCTCCCGCTCTCCTGGGCTCTCGCTCTCCTGGGCTCTCGCTTTACGAGGCTCTCGCTCTCCTGGACTCACGCTCCCGTGAGACCCCGCTCTACTGGGCTGTCGCTCTCCTGGGCTCCCACTTTCCTGGGCTTTCGCTCCCGTGCGATCCCGCTCTCCTGTGCTCCCGCTCTCCTGGGCTCTCGCTCTATTGAGCTCTCGCTCTCATGGGCTCTCGCTCTCCTGGGCTCTCACTCTCCTGGGCTCCCGCTCTCCTGGGCTCTCGCACCCGTGTGATCCCGCTCTACTGGGCTGTCGCTCTCCTGGGCTCCCACTCTCCTGGGCTTTCGCTCCCGTGCGATCCCGCTCTCCTGGGCTCCTGCTCTCCTGGGCTCTCGCTCTCCTGGGCTCTCACTCTCCTGAGCTCTCGCTCTCCTGGGCTCTTGCTCTCCTTGACTCCCGCTCTCCTGGGCTCCTGCTCTCCTGGGCTCCCGCACTCCTGGGCTCTTGCACGCCTGGGCTCCAGCTCTCCTGGGCTCTCACTCTCCTGGGCTCTCGCTCCCGTGGGATAGCGCTCTCCAGCTGCTCTCACTCACCTGGGCTCCCGCTCTCCTTCTCCTGGGCTCTCGCTCTCCTGGGCTCTCGCTCTCCTGGTCTCCCATGGGATCGTGCTTTCCTGGGCTCTCGCTCTCCTGGGCTACCGTGGGATCCTGTTCTCCTGGGCTCTCATTCTCCTGGGCTCTCGCTCTCCTGGGCTCTCGCTCTCCTGGGCTCCCATGGGTTTGTGCTTTCCTGGGCCCCCGCTCTCCTGGGCTCTTGCTATCCTGGGCTCCCATGGAATCGTGCTTTCCTGGGATCTCGCTATCCTGGGCTACCGTGGGATCCTGTTCTCCTGGGCTCTCGTTCTCCTGGGCTCTCGCTCTCCTGGGCTCTCGCTCTCCTGGGCTCCCATGGGATTGTGCTTTCCTGGGACCCCGCTCTCCTGGGCTCTCGCTCTCCTGGGCTCTTGCTCTCCTGGGCACACGCTCTCCTGGTCTCCCTGTGTCCGGGGCTCTCACTCGCCTGGACTCTCGCTCTCCTGGGCTCTCGCTCTCCTGGCTCTCACTCTCCTGGGCTCTCGCTCTCCTGGGCTCTCACTCTCCTGGGCTTTCACTCTCCTGGGCTCCCGCTCTCCTGTGCTCTCACTATCCTGGGCTCTCACTCTCCTGGGCTTCCACTCTCCTGGGCTCTCGCACTCGTGCGATCCCGCTCTACTGTGCTGTCGCTCTCCTGGGCTACCACTCTCCTAGGCTCTCGCTCCCGTGCGATCCCACTCTCCAGGGCTCCCGCTCTCCTGGGCTCTCGCTCTCCTGGGCTCTCGCTTTACTCGGCTCTCGCTCTCCTGGGCTCACGCTCCCGTGGGATCGCTCTCTCCAACTGCTCTCGCTCTCCTGTGCTCCCGCTATCCTGGGCTCTCGCTCTATTGAGCTCTCGCACTCATGGGCTCTCGCTCCCGTCGGATCCCGCTCTACTGGGCACTCGCTCCCATGGGATCGCGCTCTCCAGCTGCTCTCGCTCTCCTGGGCTCCCGCTCTCCTGGGCTCTCACTCTCCTGGGCTATCACTCGCCTGGGCTCTCGCTCTCCTGGGCTCTCGCTCTCCTGGGCACCCGCTCTCCTGGGCTCCCGCTCTCCTGGGCTCTCACTCTCCTGGGCTCCCGCTCTCCTGGGCTCCCCCTCTCCAGGGCTCTCGCACCCGTGCGATCCCGCTCTCCTACGCTCTCGCTCTCCTGGGCTCCCGCTCTCCTGAGCTCTCGCTCTCCTGGGCTCTCGCTCTCCTGTGCTCTCACTCTCCTGACTCCCGCTCTCCTGCGCTGCTGCACTCCTGGGCTCCCGCTCTCCTGGGCTCTTGCACGCATGGGCTTCAGCTCTCCTGGGCTCTTGCTCTCCTGGGCTCCCATGGGATCGTGCTTTCCTGGACTCGCGCTCTCCTGGGCTCCTGTGGCATCCTGCTCTCCTGGGCTCTCAGTCCCGTGGGATCCCGCTCTACTGGGCTCTCGCTCCCCTGGTATACCGCTCTCCTGGGCTCTCGCTCTCCTGGGCTCTCGCTCTCCTGGGCTCCCATGGGATTGTGCTTTCCTGTGCTCCTGCTCTCCTGGGCCCCCGCTCTCCTGGGCTCTCGCTCTCCTGGGCTCTCGCTCTCCTGGGCACACGCTCTCCTGGGCTCCCTGTCTCCGGGGCTCTCCCTCGCCTGGGCTCTCGGTCTCCTGGGCTCTCGCTCTCCTGGGCTCTCGCTCTCCTGGGCCCTCGCTCTCCTGGGCTCCCGCTCTCCTGGGCTCTCACTCTCCTGGGCTCTCACTCTCCTGGGCTCTCGCACCCGTGCGATCCCGCTCTACTGGGCTGTCGCTCTCCTGGGCTCCCACTTTCCTGGGCTTTCGCTCCCGTGCGATCCCGCTCTCCTGGGCTCCCGCTCTCCTGGGCTCTCGCTATCCTGGGCTGTCACTCTCCTGAGCTCTCGCTCTCCTGGGCTCTTGCTCTCCTTGACTCCCGCTCTCCTGGGCTCCTGCTCTCCTGGGCTCCCGCTCTCCTGGGCTCTCACTCTCCTGGGCTCTCGCTCCCGTGGGATCGCGCTCTCCAGCTGCTCTCACTCTCCTGGACTCCCGCTCTCCTTCTCCTGGGCTGTCGCACTCCTGGGCTCTCGCTCTCCTGGGCTCCCATGGGATCGTGCTTTCCTGGGCTCTCGCTCTCCTGGGCTACCGTGGGATTCTGTTCTCCTGGGCTCTCATTCTCCTGGGCTCTCGCTCTCCTGGGCTCTCGCTCTCCTGGGCTCCCATGGGATTGTGCTTTCCTGGGCCCTTGCTCTCCTGGGATCTCGCTCTCCTGGGCTCTTGCTCTCCTGGGCTCTCGCTCTCCTGGGCCCTCACTCTCCTGGGCTCTCACTCTCCTGGGCTCTCACTCTCCTGGGCTCCCGCTCTCCTGTGCTCTCACTATCCTGGGCTCTCACTCTCCTGGGCTCCCACTCTCCTGGGCTCTAGCACCGGTGCGATCCCGCTGTACTGTGCTGTCGCTCTCCTGGGCTCTCACTCTCCTGGGCTCCCGCTCTCCTGTGCTCTCACTATCCTGGGCTCCCGCTCTCCTGGGCTCTCGCTCCTGTGGGACCCCGCTCTACTGGGCACTCGCTCCTGTGGGATCGCTCTCTCCAGCTGCTCTCGCTCTCCTGGGCTACCGCTCTCCTGGGCTCTCGCTCTATTGAGCTCTCGTTCTCATGGGTTCTCGCTCCCGTGGGATCGCGCTCTACTGGGCAATCGCTCCCATGGGATCACGCTCTCCAGCTGCTCTCCCTCTCCTGGGCTCTCACTCTCCTAGGCTGTCGCTCTCCTGGGCTCTCACTCTCCTGGGCTCCCGCCCTCCTGTGCTCTCACTATCCTGGGCTCTCACTCTCCTGGGCTTCCACTCTCCTGGGCTCTCGCACCCGTGCGATCCCGTTCTACTGTGCTGTCGCTCTCCTGGGCGACCACTCTCCTAGGCTCTCGCTCCCGTGCGATCCCGCTCTCCTGCGCTCCCGCTCTCCTGGGCTCTCGCTCTCCTGGGCTCTCGCTTTACTAGGCTCTCGCTCTCCTGGGCTCACGCTCCCGTGGGACCCTGCTCTACTGGGCACTCACTCCCGTGGGATCGCTCTCTCCAGCTGCTCTCGCTCTCCTGTGCTCCCGCTCTCCTGGGCTCGCGCTCTATTGAGCTCTCGCTCTCATGGGCTCTCGCTCCCGTCGGATCCCGCTCTACTGGGCAGTCGCTCCCATGGGATCACGCTCTCCAGCTGCTCTCGCTCTCCTGGGCTCCCGCTCTCCTGGGCTCTCACTCTCCTGGGCTCTCACTCGCCTGGGCTCTCGCTCTCCTGGGCTCTCGCTCTCCTGGCCTCTCGCTCTCCTGGGCTCTCGCTCTCCTGGGCTCCCGCTCTCCTGGGCTCCCGCTCTCCTGGGCTCTCACTCTCCTGGGCTCCCGCTCTCCTGGGCTCCCCCTCTCCAGGACTCTCGCACCCCTGCGATCCCGCTCTCCTCGGCTCTCGCTCTCCTGGGCTCCCGCTCTCCTGGGCTCTCGCTCTCCTGGGCTCCCATGGGATTGTGATTTCCTGGGACCCCGCTCTCCTGGGCTTTCGGTCTCCTGGGCTCTTGCTCTCCTGGGCACACGCTCTCCTGGTCTCCCTGTCTCCGGGGCTCTCACTCGCCTGGACTCTCGCTCTCCTGGGCTCTCGCTCTCCTGGGCTCTCGCTCTCCTGGGCTCTCGCTCTCCTGGGCTCTCACTCTCCTGGGCTCCCGCTCTCCTGTGCTCTCACTATCCTGGGCTCTCACTCTCCTGGGCTTCCACTCTCCTGGGCTCTCGCACTCGTGCGATCCCGCTCTAATGTGCTGTCGCTCTCCTGGGCTACCACTCTCCTAGGCTCTCGCTCCCGTGCGATCCCACTCTCCTGGGCTCCCGCTCTCCTGGGCTCTCGCTCTCCTGGGCTCTCGCTTTACTCGGCTCTCGCTCTCCTGGGCTCACGCTCCCGTGGGATCGCTCTCTCCAACTGCTCTCGCTCTCCTGTGCTCCCGCTATCCTGGGCTCTCGCTCTATTGAGCTCTCGCACTCATGGGCTCTCGCTCCCGTCGGATCCCGCTCTACTGGGCACTCGCTCCCATGGTATCGCGCTCTCCAGCTGCTCTCGCTCTCCTGGGCTCCCGCTCTCCTGGGCTCTCACTCTCCTGGGCTCTCACTCGCCTGGGCTCTCGCTCTCCTGGGCTCTCGCTCTCTTGGGCTCTCGCTCTCCTGGGCTCTCGCTCTCCTGGGCACCCGCTCTCCTGGGCTCCCGCTCTCCTGGGCTCTCACTCTCCTGGGCTCCCGCTCTCCTGGGCTCCCCCTCTCCAGGGCTCTCGCACCCGTGCGATCCCGCTCTCCTACGCTCTCGCTCTCCTGGGCTCCCGCTCTCCTGAGCTCTCGCTCTCCTGGGCTCTCGCTCTCCTGTGCTCTCACTCTCCTGACTCCCGCTCTCCTGCGCTGCTGCACTCCTGGGCTCCCGCTCTCCTGGGCTCTTGCACGCATGGGCTTCAGCTCTCCTGGGCTCTTGCTCTCCTGGGCTCCCATGGGATCGTGCTTTCCTGGACTCTCGCTCTCCTGGGCTCCTGTGGCATCCTGCTCTCCTGGGCTCTCAGTCCCGTGGGATCCCGCTCTACTGGGCTCTCGCACCCCTGGTATACCGCTCTCCTGGGCTCTCGCTCTCCTGGGCTCTCGCTCTCCTGGGCTCCCATGGGATTGTGCTTTCCTGTGCTCCTGCTCTCCTGGGCCCCCGCTCTCCTGGGCTCTCGCTCTCCTGGGCTCTCGCTCTCCTGGGCACACGCTCTCCTGGGCTCCCTGTCTCTGGGGCTCTCCCTCGCCTGGGCTCTCGGTCTCCTGGGCTCTCGCTCTCCTGGGCTCTCGCTCTCCTGGGCCCTCGCTCTCCTGGGCTCCCGCTCTCCTGGGCTCTCACTCTCCTGGGCTCTCACTCTCCTGGGCTCTCGCACCCGTGCGATCCCGCTCTACTGGGCTGTCGCTCTCCTGGGCTCCCACTTTCCTGGGCTTTCGCTCCCGTGCGATCCCGCTCTCCTGGGCTCCCGCTCTCCTGGGCTCTCGCTATCCTGGGCTGCCACTCTCCTGAGCTCTCGCTCTCCTGGGCTCTTGCTCTCCTTGACTCCCGCTCTCCTGGGCTCCTGCTCTCCTGGGCTCCCGCTCTCCTGGGCTCTCACTCTCCTGGGCTCTCGCTCCCGTGGGATCGCGCTCTCCAGCTGCTCTCACTCTCCTGGACTCCCGCTCTCCTTCTCCTGGGCTGTCGCACTCCTGGGCTCTCGCTCTCCTGGGCTCCCATGGGATCGTGCTTTCCTGGGCTCTCGCTCTCCTGGGCTACCGTGGGATTCTGTTCTCCTGGGCTCTCATTCTCCTGGGCTCTCGCTCTCCTGGGCTCTCGCTCTCCTGGGCTCCCATGGGATTGTGCTTTCCTGGGCCCCTGCTCTCCTGGGATCTCGCTCTCCTGGGCTCTTGCTCTCCTGGGCTCTCGCTCTCCTGGGCCCTCACTCTCCTGGGCTCTCACTCTCCTGGGCTCTCACTCTCCTGGGCTCCCGCTCTCCTGTGCTCTCACTATCCTGGGCTCTCACTCTCCTGGGCTCCCACTCTCCTGGGCTCTAGCACCGGTGCGATCCCGCTGTACTGTGCTGTCGCTCTCCTGGGCTCTCACTCTCCTGGGCTCCCGCTCTCCTGTGCTCTCACTATCCTGGGCTCCCGCTCTCCTGGGCTCTCGCTCCTGTGGGACCCCGCTCTACTGGGCACTCGCTCCCGTGGGATCGCTCTCTCCAGCTGCTCTCGCTCTCCTGGGCTACCGCTCTCCTGGGCTCTCGCTCTATTGAGCTCTCGCTCTCATGGGTTCTCGCTCCCGTGGGATCGCGCTCTACTGGGCAATCGCTCCCATGGGATCACGCTCTCCAGCTGCTCTCCCTCTCCTGGGCTCTCACTCTCCTAGGCTGTCGCTCTCCTGGGCTCTCACTCTCCTGGGCTCCCGCCCTCCTGTGCTCTCACTATCCTGGGCTCTCACTCTCCTGGGCTTCCACTCTCCTGGGCTCTCGCACCCGTGCGATCCCGTTCTACTGTGCTGTCGCTCTCCTGGGCGACCACTCTCCTAGGCTCTCGCTCCCGTGCGATCCCGCTCTCCTGGGCTCCCGCTCTCCTGGGCTCTCGCTCTCCTGGGCTCTCGCTTTACTAGGCTCTCGCTCTCCTGGGCTCACGCTCCCGTGGGACCCTGCTCTACTGGGCACTCACTCCCGTGGGATCGCTCTCTCCAGCTGCTCTCGCTCTCCTGTGCTCCCGCTCTCCTGGGCTCGCGCTCTATTGAGCTCTCGCTCTCATGGGCTCTCGCTCCCGTCGGATCCCGCTCTACTGGGCAGTCGCTCCCATGGGATCACGCTCTCCAGCTGCTCTCGCTCTCCTGGGCTCCCGCTCTCCTGGGCTCTCACTCTCCTGGGCTCTCACTCGCCTGGGCTCTCGCTCTCCTGGGCTCTCGCTCTCCTGGGCTCTCGCTCTCCTGGGCTCTCGCTCTCCTGGGCTCCCGCTCTCCTGGGCTCCCGCTCTCCTGGGCTCTCACTCTCCTGGGCTCCCGCTCTCCTGGGCTCCCCCTCTCCAGGACTCTCGCACCCGTGCGATCCCGCTCTCCTCGGCTCTCGCTCTCCTGGGCTCCCGCTCTCCTGGGCTCTCGCTCTCCTGGGCTCCCATGGGATTGTGATTTCCTGGGACCCCGCTCTCCTGGGCTTTCGGTCTCCTGGGCTCTTGCTCTCCTGGGCACACGCTCTCCTGGTCTCCCTGTCTCCGGGGCTCTCACTCGCCTGGACTCTCGCTCTCCTGGGCTCTCGCTCTCCTGGGCTCTCGCTCTCCTGGGCTCTCACTCTCCTGGGCTCCCGCTCTCCTGTGCTCTCACTATCCTGGGCTCTCACTCTCCTGGGCTTCCACTCTCCTGGGCTCTCGCACGCGTGCGATCCCGCCCTACTGTGCCGTCTCTCTCCTGGGCTACCACTCTCCTAGGCTCTCGCTCCCGTGCGATCCTGCTCTCCTGGGCTCCCGCTCTCCTGGGCTCTCGCTCTCCTGGGCTCTCGCTTTACTAGGCTCTCGCTCTCCTGGGCTCACGCTCCCGTGGGACCCCGCTCTACTGGGCACTCGCTCCCGTGGGATCGCTCTCTCCAGCTGCTCTCGCTCTCCTGTGCTCCCGCTCTCCTGGGCTCTCGCTCTATTGAGCTCTCGCTCTCATGGGCTCTCGCTCCCGTCGGATCCCGCTCTACTGGGCACTCGCTCCCATGGGATCGCGCTCTCCAGCTGCTCTCGCTCTCCTGGGCTCCCGCTCTCCTGGGCTCTCACTCTCCTGGGCTCTCACTCGCCTGGGCTCTCGCTCTCCTGGGCTCTCGCTCTCCTGGGCTCTCGCTCTCCTGGGCTCTCGCTCTCCTGGGCTCCCGCTCTCCTGGGCTCCCGCTCTCCTGGGCTCTCACTCTCCTGGGCTCCCGCTCTCCTGGGCTCCCCCTCTCCAGGGCTCTCGCACCCGTGCGATCCCGCTCTCCTCCGCTCTCGCTCTCCTGGGCTCCCGCTCTCCTGGGCTCTCGCTCTCCTGGGCTCTCGCTCTCCTGTGCTCTCACTCTCCTGACTCCCACTCTCCTGCGTTGCTGCACTCCTGGGCTCCCGCTCTCCTGGGCTCTTGCACGCCTGGTCTTCAGCTCTCCTGGGCTCTTGCTCTCCTGGGCTCCCATGGGATCGTGCTTTCCTGGACTCTCGCTCTCCTGGGCTCCTGTGGCATCCTGCTCTCCTGGGCTCTCAGTCCCGTGGGATCCCGCTCTCCTGGGCTCTCTCTCTCCTGGGCTCCCATGGGATTGTGCTTTCCTGGGCCCCTACTCTCCTGGGCCCCCGCTCTCCTGGGCACACGCTCTCCTGGGCTCCCTGTCTCCGGGGCTCTCCCTCGCTTGGGCTCTCGCTCTCCTGGGCTCTCGCTCTCCTGGGCTCTCGCTCTCCTGGGCCCTCGCTCTCCTGGGCTCCCGCTCTCCTGTGCTCTCACTATCCTGGGCTCTCCCTCTCCTGTGCTCCCACTCTCCTGGGCTCTAGCACCGGTGCGATCCCGCTGTACTGTGCTGTCGCTCTCCTGGGCTCTCACTCTCCTGGGCTCCCGCTCTCCTGTGCTCTCACTATCCTGGGCTCCCGCTCTCCTGGGCTGTCGCTCCTGTGGGACCCCGCTCTACTGGGCACTCGCTCCCGTGGGATCACTCTCTCCAGCTGCTCTCGCTCTCCTGGGCTACCGCTCTCCTGGGCTCTCGCTCTATTGAGCTCTCGCTCTCATGGGCTCTCGCTCCCGTGGGATCGCGCTCTACTGGGCACTCGCTCCCATGGAATCGCGCTCTCCAGCTGCTCTCGCTCTCCTGGGCTCTCACTCTCCTGGGCTGTCGCTCTCCTGGGCTCTCACTCTCCTGGGCTCCCGCTCTCCTGTGCTCTCACACCCGTGCGATCCCGCTCTACTGTGCTGTCGCTCTCCTGGGCTACCACTCTCCTAGGCTCTCGCTTCCGTGCGATCCCGCTCTCCTGGGCTCCCGCTCTCCTGGGCTCTCGCTCTCCTGGGCTCTCGCTTTACTAGGCTCTCGCTCTCCTGGGCTCCCGCTCCCGTGGGATCGCTCTCTCCAGCTGCTCTCGCTCTCCTGTGCTCCCGCTCTCCTGGGCTCGCGCTCTATTGAGCTCTCGCTCTCATGGGCTCTCGCTCCCGTCGGATCCCGCTCTACTGGGCACTCGCTCCCATGGGATCACGCTCTCCAGCTGCTCTCGCTCTCCTGGGCTCCCGCTCTCCTGGGCTCTCACTCTCCTGGGCTCTCACTCGCCTGGGCTCTCGCTCTCCTGGGCTCTCGCTCTCCTGGGCTCTCGCTCTCCTGGGCTCTCGCTCTCCTGGGCTCCCGCTCTCCTGGGCTCCCGCTCTCCTGGGCTCTCACTCTCCTGGGCTCCCGCTCTCCTGGGCTCCCCCTCTCCAGGGCTCTCGCACCCCTGCAATCCCGCTCTCCTCGGCTCTCGCTCTCCCGGGCTCCCGCTCTCCTGGGCTCTCGCTCTCCTGGGCTCCCATGGGATTGTGATTTCCTGGGACCCTGCTCTCCTGGGCTCTCGCTCTCCTGGGCTCTTGCTCTCCTGGGCACACGCTCTCCTGGTCTCCCTGTCTCCGGGGCTCTCACTCGCCTGGACTCTCGATCTCCTGGGCTCTCGCTCTCCTGGTTCTCACTCACCTGGGCTCCCGCTCTCCTGTGCTCTCACTATCCTGGGCTCTCACTCTCCTGGGCTTCCACTCTCCTGGGCTCTCGCACGCGTGCGATCCCGCTCTACTGTGCTGTCTCTCTCCTGGTCTACCACTCTCCTAGGCTCTCGCTCCCGTGTGATCCTGCTCTCCTGGGCTCCCGCTCTCCTGGGCTCTCGCTCTCCTGGGCTCTCGCTTTACTAGGCTCTCGCTCTCCTGGGCTCATGCTCCCGTGGGACCCCGCTCTACTGGGCACTCGCTCCCGTGGGATCGCTCTCTCCAGCTGCTCTCGCTCTCCTGTGCTCCCGCTCTCCTGGGCTCTCGCTCTATTGAGCTCTCGCTCTCATGGGCTCTCGCTCCCGTCGGATCCCGCTCTACTGGGCACTCGCTCCCATGGGATCACGCTCTCCAGCTGCTCTCGCTCTCCTGGGCTCCCGCTCTCCTGGGCTCTCACTCTCCTGGGCTCTCACTCGCCTGGGCTCTCGCTCTCCTGTGCTCTCACTCTCCTGACTCCCGCTCTCCTGCGCTGCTGCACTCCTGGGCTCCCGCTCTCCTGGGCTCTTGCACGCCTGGGCTTCAGCTCTCCTGGGCTCTTGCACTCCTGGGCTCCCATGGGATCGTGCTTTCCTGGACTCTCGCTCTCCTGGGCTCCTGTGGCATCCTGCTCTCCTGGGCTCTCAGTCCCGTGGGATCCCGCTCTACTGGGCTCTCGCACCCCTGGTTTCCCGCTCTCCTGGGCTCTCGCTGTCCTGGGCTCTCGCTCTCCTGGGCTCCCATGGGATTGTGCTTTCCTGGGCCCCTGCTCTCCTGGGCCCCCGCTCTCCTGGGCACATGCTCTCCTGCGCTCCCTGTCTCCGGGGCTCTCCCTCGCCTGGGCTCTCGCTCTCCTGGGCTCTCGCTCTCCTGGGCTCTCGCTCTCCTGGGCCCTCGCTCTCCTGGGCTCCCGCTCTCCTGGGCTTTCACTCTCCTGGGCTCCTGCTCTCCTGGGCTCTCACTGTCCTGGGCTCTCACTCTCCTGGGCTCTCGCACCCGTGCGATCCCGCTCTACTGGGCTGTCGCTCTCCTGGGCTCCCACTTTCCTGGGCTTTCGCTCCCGTGCGATCCCGCTCTCCTGGGCTCCCGCTCTCCTGGGCTCTCACTCTCCTGGGCTCTCACTCTCCTGAGCTCTCGCTCTCCTGGGCTCTTGCTCTCCTTGACTCCCGCTCTCCTTGGCTCCTGCTCTCCTGGGCTCCCGCTCTCCTGGGCTCTTGCATGCCTGGGCTCCAGCTCTCCTGGGCTCTCGCTCTCCTGTGCTCTCGCTCCCGTGGGATCGCGCTCTCCAGCTGCTCTCGCTCTCCTGGACTCCCGCTCTCCTTCTCCTGGGCTCTCGCTCTCCTGGGCTCTCGCTCTCCTGGGCTCCCATGGGATCGTGCTTTCCTGGGCTCTCGCTCTCCTGGGCTACCGTGGGATTCTGTTCTCCTGGGCTCTCATTCTCCTGGGCTCTCGCTCTCCTGGGCTCTCGCTCTCCTGGGCTCCCATGGGATTGTGCTTTCCTGGGCCCCGCTCTCCTGGGATCTCGCTCTCCTGGGCTCTTGCTCTCCTGGGCTCTCACTCTCCTGGGCTCTCGCTCTCCTGGGCTCTCACTCTCCTGGGCTCCCGCTCTGCTGTGCTCTCACTATCCTGAGCTCTCACTCTCCTGGGCTTCCACTCTCCTGGGCTCTCGCACCCGTGCGATCCCGCTCTACTGTGCTGTCGCTCACCTGGGCTACCACTCTCCTAGGCTCTCGCTCCCGTGCGATCCCGCTCTACTGGGCTCCCGCTCTCCTGGGCTCTCGCTCTCCTGGGCTCTCGCTTTACTAGGCTCTCGCTCTCCTGGGCACTCGCTCCCATGGGATCGCGCTCTCCAGCTGCTCTCGCTCTCCTGGGCTCCCGCTCTCCTGGGCTCTCACTCTCCTGGGCTCGCACTCGCCTGGGCTCTCGCTCTCCTGGGCTCTCGCTCTCCTGGGCTCTCGCTCTCCTGGGCTCTCGCTCTCCTGGGCTCCCGCTCTCCTGGGCTCCCGCTCTCCTGGGCTCTCACTCTCCTGGGCTCCCGCTCTCCTGGGCTCCCCCTCTCCGGGGCTCTCGCAACCGTGCGATCCCGCTCTCCTCGGCTCTCGCTCCCCTGGGCTCCCGCTCTCCTGGGCTCTCGCTCTCATGGGCTCTCGCTCTCCTGTGCTCTCACTCTCCTGACTCCCGCTCTCCTGTGCTGCTGCACTCCTGGGCTCCCGCTCTCCTGGGATCTTGCACTCCTGGGCTTCAGCTCTCCTGGGCTCTTGCTCTCCTGGGCTCCCATGGGATCGTGCTTTCCTGGGCTCTCGCTCTCCTGGGCTCCTGTGGCATCCTGCTCTCCTGGGCTCTCACTCCCGTGGGATCCCGCTCTACTGCGCTCTCGCACCCCTGGTATACCGCTCTCCTGGGCACTCGCTCTCCTGGGCTCTCGCTCTCCTGGGCTCCCATGGGATTGTGCTTTCCAGGGCCCCTGCTCTCCTGGGCCCCCGCTCTCCTGGGCTCTCGCTCTCTTGGGCTCTCGCTCTCCTGGGCGCACGCTCTCCTGGGCTCCCTGTCTCCGGGGCTTTCCCTCGCCTGGGCTCTCGCTATCCTGGGCTCTCGCTCGACTGCGCCCTCGCACCCCTGGTATACCGCTCTCCTGGGCTCTCGCTCTCCTGGGCTCTCGCTCTCCTGGGCTCCCATGGGATTGTGCTTTCCTGGGCCTCTGCTCTCCTGGGCCCCCGCTCTCCTGGGTTCTCGCTCTCTTGGGCTCTCACTCTCCTGGGCACACGCTCTCCTGGGCTCCCTGTCTCCGGGGCTTTCCCTCGCCTGGGCTCCTGCTCTCCTGGGCTCTCACTGTCCTGGGCTCTCACTCTCCTGGGCTCTCGCACCCGTGCGATCCCGCTCTACTGGGCTGTCGCTCTCCTGGGCTCCCACTTTCCTGGGCTTTCGCTCCCGTGCGATCCCGCTCTCCTGGGCTCCCGCTCTCCTGGGCTCTCACTCTCCTGGGCTCTCACTCTCCTGGGCTCCCATGGGATTGTGCTTTCCTGGGCCTCTGCTCTCCTGGGCCCCCGCTCTCCTGGGTTCTCGCTCTCTTGGGCTCTCACTCTCCTGGGCTCTCGCTCTCCTGGGCCCTCGCTTTCCTGGGCTCCCGCTCTCCTGGGCTTTCACTCTCCTGGGCTCCCGCTCTCCTGGGCTCTCACTATCCTGGGCTCTCACTCTCCTGGGCTCTCGCACCCGTGCGATCCCGCTCTACTGGGCTGTGGCTCTCCTGGGCTCCCACTTTCCTGGGCTTTCACTCCCGTGCGATCCCGCTCTCCTGGGCTCCCGCTCTCCTGGGCTCTCGCTCTCCTGGGCTCTCACTCTCCTGGGCTCTCGCTCCCGTGGGATCGCGCTCTCCAGCTGCTCTCACTCTCCTGGACTCCCGCTCTCCTTCTCGTGGGCTCTCGCTCTCCTGGGCTCTCGCTCTCCTGGGCTCCCATGGGATCGTGCTTTCCTGGGCTCTCGCTCTCCTGGGATACCGTGGGATTCTGTTCTCCTGGGCTCTCATTCTCCTGGGCTCTCGCTCTCCTGGGCTCTCGCTCTCCTGGGCTCCCATGGGATTGTGCTTTCCTGGGCCCCCACTCTCCTGGGATCTCGCTCTCCTGGGCTCTTGCTCTCCTGGGCTCTCGCTCTCCTGGGCCCTCGCTCTCCTGGGCTCTCGCTCTCCTGTGCTCTCACTCTCCTGGGCTCCCGCTCTCCTGTGCTCTCACTATCCTGGGCTCTCACTCTCCTGGGCTCCCACTCTCCTGGGCTCTAGCACCGGTGCGATCCTGCTGTACTGTGCTGTCGCTCTCCTGGGCTCTCACTCTCCTGGTCTCTCTCTCTCCTGTGCTCCCGCTCTTCTGTGCTCCCGCTCTACTGTGCTCCTGCTCTCCTGGGCTCTCGCTCTCCGGGGCTCTCGCTCTCCTGGGCTCTCGCTCTCCTGGTCTCTCGCTCTCCTGGGCTCTCCTCGGCTCTCGCACTCCTGGGCTCTCGCTCTCCTGGGCTCTCGCTCTCCTGGGCTCCCGCTCTCCTGGGCTCTCCCTCTCCTTGGCTCCCGCTCTCCTGGGCTCCTGCTCTCCTGGGCTCCCACTCTCCTGGGCTTTTGCACCTCTGGGCTCCAGATCTCCTGGGCTCTCACTCTCCTGGGCTCTCGCTCCCGTGGGATCGTGCTCTCCAGCTGCTCTCACTCTCCTGGGCTCCCGCTCTCCTTCTCCTGGGCTCTCGCTCTCCTGGGCTCTCGCTCTCCTGGGCTACCTGTCTCCGCGGCGCTCACTCTCCTGGGGTCTCACTCTCCTGGTCTCTCTCTCTCCTGGGCGTTCGCTCTCCTGGGCTCTCGCTCTCCTGGGCTCTCGCTCTCCTGGGCCCTCGCTCTCCTGGGCTCTCGCTCTCCTGGGCTCTCACTCTCCTGGGCTCCCGCTCTCCTGTGCTCTCTATCCTGTGCTCTCACTCTCGTGGGCTCCCACTCTCCTGGGCTCTCGCACCCGTGCGATCCCGCTCTACTGTGCTGTTGCTCTCCTGAGCTCCCACTCTCCTGGGCTCTCGCTCCCGTGCGATCCCGCTCTCCTGGGCTCCCGCTCTCCAGTGCTCTCGCTCTCCTGGGCTCTTTCTCTCCTGGGCTCTCGCTTTACTCGGCTCTCGCTCTCCTAGGCTCACGCTCCCGTGGGACCCCGCTCTACTGGGCACTCGCTCCCGTGGGATCACTCTCTCCAGCTGCTCTCGCTCTCCTCGGCTCCCGCTCTCCTGGGCTCTCGCTCTATTGAGCTCTCGCTCTTCTGGGCTCTCGCTCCCGTGGGATCGCGCTCTACTGGGCATTTGCTCCCATGGGATCGCGCTCTCCAGCTGCACTCACTCTCCTGGGCTCCTGCTTTCCTGGGCTCTCGCTGTCCTAGGCGCTCACTCGCCTGGGCTCTCGCTCTCCTGGGCCCTCACTCTCCTGGGCTCTCACTCTCCTGGGCTCTCACTCTCCTGGGCTACCACTCTCCTAGGCTCTCGCTCCCGTGCGATCCCGCTCTCCTGGGCTCCCGCTCTCCTGGGCTCTCGCTCTCCTGGGCTCTCGCTTTACTAGGCTCTCGCTCTCCTGGGCTCACGCTCCCGTGGGACCCTGCTCTACTGGGCACTCACTCCCGTGGGATCGCTCTCTCCAGCTGCTCTCGCTCTCCTGTGCTCCCACTCTCCTGGGCTCTCGCTCTATTGAGCTCTCGCTCTCATGGGCTCTCGCTCCCGTCGGATCCCGCTCTGCTGGGCACTCGCTCCCATGGGATCACGCTCTCCAGCTGCTCTCGCTCTCCTGGGCTCCCGCTCTCCTGGGCTCTCACTCTCCTGGGCTCTCACTCGCCTGGGCTCTCGCTCTCCTGGGCTCTCGCTCTCCTGGGCTCCCGCTCTCCTGGGCTCTCACTCTCCTGGGCTCCCGCTCTCCTGGGCTCCCCCTCTCCAGGGCTCTCGCACCCCTGCGATCCCGCTCTCCTCGGCTCTCGCTCTCCTGGTCTCCCGCTCTCCTGGGCTCTCGCTCTCCTGGGCTCCCATGGGATTGTGATTTCCTGGGACCCCGCTCTCCTGGGCTCTCGCTCTCCTGGGCTCTTGCTCTCCTGGGCACACGCTCTCCTGGTCTCCCTGTCTCCGGGGCTCTCACTCGCCTGGACTCTCGCTCTCCTGGGCTCTCGCTCTCCTGGCTCTCACTTCCTGGGCTCTCGCTCTCCTGGGCTCTCACTCACCTGGGCTCTCACTCTCCTGGGCTCCCGCTCTCCTGTGCTCTCACTAGCCTGGGCTCTCACTCTCCTGGGCTTCCACTCTCCTGGGCTCTCGCACGCGTGCGATCCCGCTCTACTGTGCTGTCTCTCTCCTGGGCTACCACTCTCCTAGGCTCTCGCTCCCATGCGATCCCGCTCTCCTGGGCTCCCGCTCTCCTGGGCTCTCGCTCTCCTGGGCTCTCGCTTTACTAGGCTCTCGCTCTCCTCGGCTCACGCTCCCGTGGGACCCCGCTCTACTGGGCACTCGCTCCCGTGGGATCGCTCTCTCCAGCTGCTCTCGCTCTCCTGTGCTCCCGCTCTCCTGGGCTCTCGCTCTATTGAGCTCTCGCTCTCATGGGCTCTCGCTCCCGTCGGATCCCGCTCTACTGGGCACTCGCTCCCATGGGATCGCGCTCTCCAGCTGCTCTCGCTCTCCTGGGCTCCCGCTCTCCTGGGCTCTCACTCTCCTGGGCTCTCGCTCTCCTGGGCTCCCGCTCTCCTGGGCTCCCGCTCTCCTGGGCTCTCATTCTCCTGGGCTCCCGCTCTCCTGGGCTCCCCCTCTCCAGGGCTCTCGCACCCGTGCGATCCCGCTCTCCTCCGCTCTCGCTCTCCTGGGCTCCCGCTCTCCTGGGCTCTCGCTCTCCTGGGCTCTCGCTCTCCTGTGCTCTCACTCTCCTGACTCCCGCTCTCCTGCGCTGCTGCACTCCTGGGCTCCCGCTCTCCTGGGCTCTTGCACGCCTGGGCTTCAGCTCTCCTGGGCTCTTGCTCTCCTGGGCTCCCATGGGATCGTGCTTTCCTGGACTCTCGCTCTCCTGGGCTCCTGTGGCATCCTGCTCTCCTGGGCTCTCAGTCCCGTGGGATCCCGCTCTCCTGGGCTCTGGCTCTCCTGGGCTCCCATGGGATTGTGCTTTCCTGGGCCCCTGCTCTCCTGGGCCCCCGCTCTCCTGGGCACACGCTCTCCTGGGCTCCAACTCTCCTGGGCTCTAGCACCGGTGCGATCCCGCTGTACTGTGCTGTCGCTCTCCTGGGCTCTCACTCTCCTGGTCTCCCGCTCTCCTGTGCTCTCACTATCCTGGGCTCCCGCTCTCCTGGGCTCTCGCTCCTGTGGGACCCCGCTCTACTGGGCACACGCTCCCGTGGGATCGCTCTCTCCAGCTGCTCTCGCTCTCCTGGGCTACTGCTCTCCTGGGCTCTCGCTCTATTGAGCTCTCGCTCTCATGGGCTCTCGCTCCCGTGGGATCGCGCTCTACTGGGCACTCGCTCCCATGGGATCGCGCTCTCCAGCTGCTCTCGCTCTCCTGGGCTCCCGCTCTCCTGGGCTCTCACTCTCCTGGGCTCTCGCTCTCCTGGGCTCTCGCTCTCCTGGGCTCCCGCTCTCCTGGGCTCCCGCTCTCCTGGGCTCTCATTCTCCTGGGCTCCCGCTCTCCTGGGCTCCCCCTCTCCAGGGCTCTCACACCCGTGCGATCCCGCTCTCCTGCGCTGCTGCACTCCTGGGCTCCCGCTCTCCTGGGCTCTTGCACGCCTGGGCTTCAGCTCTCCTGGGCTCTTGCTCTCCTGGGTTCCCATGGGATCGTGCTTTCCTGGACTCTCGCTCTCCTGGGCTCCTGTGGCATCCTGCTCTCCTGGGCTCTCAGTCCCGTGGGATCCCGCTCTCCTGGGCTCTGGCTCTCCTGGGCTCCCATGGGATTGTGCTTTCCTGGGCCCCTGCTCTCCTGGGCCCCCGCTCTCCTGGGCACACGCTCTCCTGGGCTCCCACTCTCCTGGGCTCTAGCACCGGTGCGATCCCGCTGTACTGTGCTGTCGCTCTCCTGGGCTCTCACTCTCCTGGTCTCCCGCTCTCCTGTGCTCTCACTATCCTGGGCTCCCGCTCTCCTGGGCTCTCGCTCCTGTGGGACCCCGCTCTACTGGGCACTCGCTCCCGTGGGATCGCTCTCTCCAGCTGCTCTCGCTCTCCTGGGCTACTGCTCTCCTGGGCTCTCGCTCTCATGGGCTCTCGCTCCCGTGGGATCGCGCTCTACTGGGCACTCGCTCCCATGGGATCGCGCTCTCCAGCTGCTCTCGCTCTCCTGGGCTCTCGCTCTCCTGGGCTGTCGCTCTCCTGGGCTCTCACTCTCCTGGGCTCCCGCTCTCCTGTGCTCTCACTATCCTGGGCTCTCACTCTCCTGGGCTTCCACTCTCCTGGGCTCTCGCACCCGTGCGATCCCGCTCTACTGTGCTGTCGCTCTCCTGGGCTACCACTCTCCTAGGCTCTCACTTCCGTGCGATCCCGCTCTCCTGGGCTCCCGCTCTCCTGGGCTCTCGCTCTCCTGGGCTCTCGCTTTACTAGGCTCTCGCTCTCCTGGGCTGACGCTCCCGTGGGACCCCGCTCTATTGGCACTCACTCCCGTGGGATCGCTCTCTCCAGCTGCTCTCGCTCTCCTGTGCTCCCGCTCTCCTGGGCTCGCGCTCTATTGAGCTCTCGCTCTCATGGGCTCTCGCTCCCGTCGGAACCCGCTCTACTGGGCACTCGCTCCCATGGGATCACGCTCTCCAGCTGCTCTCGCTCTCCTGGGCTCCCGCTCTCCTGGGCTCTCACTCTCCTGGGCTCTCACTCGCCTGGGCTCTCGCTCTCCTGGGCTCTCGCTCTCCAGGGCTCCCGCTCTCCTGGGCTCCCGCTCTCCTGGGCTCTCACTCTCCTGGGCTCTCGCTCTCCTGGGCTCCCCCTCTCCAGGGCTCTCGCACCCCTGCAATCCCGCTCTCCTCGGCTGTCGCTCTCCTGGGCTCCCGCTCTCCTGGGCTCTTGCTCTCCTGGGCTCCCATGGGATTGTGATTTCCTGGGACCCCGCTCTCCTGGGCTCTCGCTCTCCTGGGCTCTTGCTCTCCTGGGCACACGCTCTCCTGGTCTCCCTGTCTCCAGGGCTCTCACTCGCCTGGACTCTCGCTCTCCTGGGCTCTCGAACTCCTGGCTCTCACTCTCCTGGGCTCCCGCTCTCCTGTGCTCTCACTATCCTGGGCTCTCACTCTCCTGGGCTTCCACTCTCCTGGGCTCTCGCACGCGTGCGATCCCGCTCTACTGTGCTGTCTCTCTCCTGGGCTACCACTCTCCTAGGCTCTCGCTCCCGTGCGATCCCGCTCTCCTGGGCTCCCGCTCTCCTGGGCTCTCGCTCTCCTGGCCTCTCGCTTTACTAGGCTCTCACTCTCCTGGGCTCATGCTCCCGTGGGACCCCGCTCTACTGGGCACTCGCTCCCGTGGGATCGCTCTCTCCAGCTGCTCTCGCTCTCCTGTGCTCCCGCTCTCCTGGGCTCTCGCTCTATTGAGCTCTCGCTCTCATGGGCTCTCGCTCCCGTCGGATCCCGCTCTACTGGGCACTCGCTCCCATGGGATCGCGCTCTCCAGCTGCTCTCGCTCTCCTGGGCTCCCGCTCTCCTTGGCTCTCACTCTCCTGGGCTCCCACTCTCCTGGGCTCCCGCTCTCCTGGGCTCTCACTCTCCTGGGCTCCCGCTCTCCTGGGATCCCCCTCTCCAGGGCTCTCGCACCCGTGCGATCCCGCTCTCCTCCGCTCTCGCTCTCCTGGGCTCCCGCTCTCCTGGGCTCTCGCTCTCCTGGGCTCTCGCTCTCCTGTGCTCTCACTCTCCTGACTCCCGCTCTCCTGCGCTGCTGCACTCCTGGGCTCCCGCTCTCCTGGGCTCTTGCACGCCTGGGCTTCAGCTCTCCTGGGCTCTTGCTCTCCTGGGCTCCCATGGGATCGTGCTTTCCTGGACTCTCGCTCTCCTGGGCTCCTGTGGCATCCTGCTCTCCTGGGCTCTCAGTCCCGTGGGATCCCACTCTACTGGGCTCTCGCACCCCTGGTATACCGCTCTCCTGGGCTCTCGCTCTCCTGGGCTCTCGCTCTCCTGGGCTCCCATGGGATTGTGCTTTCCTGGGCCCCTGCTCTCCTGGGCCCCCGCTCTCCTGGGCACACGCTCTCCTGGGCTCCATTTCTCCGGGGCTCTCCCTCGCCTGGGCTCTCGCTCTCCTGGGCTCTCGCTCTCCTGGGCTCTCGCTCTCCTGGGCCCTCGCTCTCCTGGGCTCCCGCTCTCCTGGGCTTTCACTCTCCTGGGCTCCCGCTCTCCTGGGCTCTCACTATCCTGGGCTCTCACTCTCCTGGGCTCTCGCACCCGTGCGATCCCGCTCTACTGGGCTGTCGCTCTCCTGGGCTCCCACTTTCCTGGGCTTTCGCTCCCGTGCGATCCCGCTCTCCTGGGCTCCCGCTCTCCTGGGCTCTCACTCTCCTGGGCTCTCACTCTCCTGAGCTCTCGCTCTCCTGGGCTCTTGCTCTCCTTGACTCCCGCTCTCCTGGGCTCCTGCTCTCCTGGGCTCCCGCTCTCCTGGGCTCTTGCATGCCTGGGCTCCAGCTCTCCTTGGCTCTCACTCTCCTGGGCTCTCGCTCCCGTGGGATCGCGCTCTCCAGCTGCTCTCGCTCTCCTGGACTCCCGCTCTCCTTCTCCTGGGATCTCGCTCTCCTGGGCTCTTGCTCTCCTGGGCTCTCGCTCTCCTGGGCCCTCGCTCTCCTGGGCTCTCACTCTCCTGGGCTCTCGCTCTATTGAGCTCTCGCTCTCATGGGCTCTCGCTCCCGTCGGATCCCGCTCTGCTGGGCACTCGCTCCCATGGGATCACGCTCTCCAGCTGCTCTCACTCTCCTGGGCTCCCGCTCTCCTGGGCTCTCACTCTCCTGGGCTCTCACTCGCCTGGGCTCTCGCTCTCCTGGGCTCTCGCTCTCCTGGGCTCCCGCTCTCCTGGGCTCTCACTCTCCTGGGCTCCCGCTCTCCTGGGCTAACCTATCCAGGGCTCTCGCACCCCTGCGATCCCGCTCTCCTCGGCTCTCGCTCTCCTGGGCTCCCGCTCTCCTGGGCTCTCGCTCTCCTGGGCTCCCATGGGATTGTGATTTCCTGGGACCCCGCTCTCCTGGGCTCTCGCTCTCCTGGGCTCTTGCTCTCCTGGGCACACGCTCTCCTGGTCTCCCTGTCTCCGGGGCTCTCACTCGCCTGGACTCTCGCTCTCCTGGGCTCTCGCTCTCCTGGCTCTCACTTCCTGGGCTCTCGCTCTCCTGGACTCTCACTCTCCTGGGCTCTCACTCTCCTGGGCTCCCGCTCTCCTGTGCTCTCACTAGCCTGGGCTCTCACTCTCCTGGGCTTCCACTGTCCTAGGCTCTCGCTCCCATGCGATCCCGCTCTCCTGGGCTCCCGCTCTCCTGGGCTCTCGCTCTCCTGGGCTCTCGCTTTACTAGGCTCTCGCTCTCCTCGGCTCACGCTCCCGTGGGACCCCGCTCTACTGGGCACTCGCTCCCGTGGGATCGCTCTCTCCAGCTGCTCTCGCTCTCCTGTGCTCTCGCTCTCCTGGGCTCCCGCTCTCCTGGGCTCTCACTCTCCTGGGCTCCCGCTCTCCTGGGCTCCCCCTCTCCAGGGCTCTCGCACCCGTGCGATCCCGCTCTCCTCCGCTCTCGCTCTCCTGGGCTCCCGTTCTCCTGGGCTCTCGCTCTCCTGGGCTCTCGCTCTCCTGTGCTCTCACTCTCCTGACTCCCGCTCTCCTGCGCTGCTGCACTCCTGGGCTCCCGCTCTGCTGGGCTCTTGCACGCCTGGGCTTCAGCTCTCCTGGGCTCTTGCTCTCCTGGGCTCCCATGGGATCGTGCTTTCCTGGACTCTCGCTCTCCTGGGCTCCTGTGGCATCCTGCTCTCCTGGGCTCTCAGTCCCGTGGGATCCCGCTCTCCTGGGCTCAGGCTCTCCTGGGCTCCCATGGGATTGTGCTTTCCTGGGCCCCTGCTCTCCTGGGCCCCCGCTCTCCTGGGCACACGCTCTCCTGGGCTCCCACTCTCCTGGGCTCTAGCACCGGTGCAATCCCGCTGTACTGTGCTGTCGCTCTCCTGGGCTCTCACTCTCCTGGTCTCCCGCTCTCCTGTGCTCTCACTATCCTGGGCTCCCGCTCTCCTGGGCTCTCGCTCCTGTGGGACCCCGCTCTACTGGGCACTCGCTCCCGTGGGATCGCTCTCTCCAGCTGCTCTCGCTCTCCTGGGCTACTGCTCTCCTGGGCTCTCGCTCTCATGGGCTCTCGCTCCCGTGGGATCGCGCTCTACTGGGCACTCGCTCCCATGGGATCGCGCTCTCCAGCTGCTCTCCCTCTCCTGGGCTCTCGCTCTCCTGGGCTGTCGCTCTCCTGGGCTCTCACTCTCCTGGGCTCCCGCTCTCCTGTGCTCTCACTATCCTGGGCTCTCACTCTCCTGGGCTTCCACTCTCCTGGGCTCTCGCAACCGTGCGATCCCGCTCTACTGTGCTGTCGCTCTCCTGGGCTACCACTCTCCTAGGCTCTCACTTCCGTGCGATCCCGCTCTCCTGGGCTCCCGCTCTCCTGGGCTCTCGCTCTCCTGGGCTCTCGCTTTACTAGGCTCTCGCTCTCCTGGGCTGACGCTCCCGTGGGACCCCGCTCTATTGGCACTCACTCCCGTGGGATCGCTCTCTCCAGCTGCTCTCGCTCTCCTGTGCTCCCGCTCTCCTGGGCTCGCGCTCTATTGAGCTCTCGCTCTCATGGGCTCTCGCTCCCGTCGGAACCCGCTCTACTGGGCACTCGCTCCCATGGGATCACGCTCTCCAGCTGCTCTCGCTCTCCTGGGCTCCCGCTCTCCTGGGCTCTCACTCTCCTGGGCTCTCACTCGCCTGGGCTCTCGCTCTCCTGGGCTCTCGCTCTCCTGGGCTCCCGCTCTCCTGGGCTCCCGCTCTCCTGGGCTCTCACTCTCCTGGGCTCTCGCTCTCATGGGCTCCCCCTCTCCAGGGCTCTCGCACCCCTGCAATCCCGCTCTCCTCGGCTGTCGCTCTCCTGGGCTCCCGCTCTCCTGGGCTCTCGCTCTCCTGGGCTCCCATGGGATTGTGATTTCCTGGGACCCCGCTCTCCTGGGCTCTCGCTCTCCTGGGCTCTTGCTCTCCTGGGCACACGCTCTCCTGGTCTCCCTGTCTCCGGGGCTCTCACTCGCCTGGACTCTCGCTCTACTGGGCTCTCGAACTCCTGGCTCTCACTCTCCTGGGCTCCCGCTCTCCTGTGCTCTCACTATCCTGGGCTCTCACTCTCCTGGGCTACCACTCTCCTAGGCTCTCGCTCCCGTGCGATCCCGCTCTCCTGGGCTCCCGCTCTCCTGGGCTCTCGCTCTCCTGGCCTCTCGCTTTACTAGGCTCTCACTCTCCTGGGCTCATGCTCCCGTGGGACCCCGCTCTACTGGGCACTCGCTCCCGTGGGATCGCTCTCTCCAGCTGCTCTCGCTCTCCTGTGCTCCCGCTCTCCTGGGCTCTCGCTCTATTGAGCTCGCGCTCTCATGGGCTCTCGCTCCCGTCGGATCCCGCTCTACTGGGCACTCGCTCCCATGGGATCGCGCTCTCCAGCTGCTCTCGCTCTCCTGGGCTCCCGCTCTCCTTGGCTCTCACTCTCCTGGGCTCCCACTCTCCTGGGCTCCCGCTCTCCTGGGCTCTCACTCTCCTGGGCTCCCGCTCTCCTGGGATCCCCCTCTCCAGGGCTCTCGCACCCGTGCGATCCCGCTCTCCTCCGCTCTCGCTCTCCTGGGCTCCCGCTCTCCTGGGCTCTCGCTCTCCTGGGCTCTCGCTCTCCTGTGCTCTCACTCTCCTGACTCCCGCTCTCCTGCGCTGCTGCACTCCTGGGCTCCCGCTCTCCTGGGCTCTTGCACGCCTGGGCTTCAGCTCTCCTGGGCTCTTGCTCTCCTGGGCTCCCATGGGATCGTGCTTTCCTGGACTCTCGCTCTCCTGGGCTCCTGTGGCATCCTGCTCTCCTGGGCTCTCAGTCCCGTGGGATCCCACTCTACTGGGCTCTCGCACCACTGGTATACCGCTCTCCTGGGCTCTCGCTCTCCTGGGCTCTCGCTCTCCTGGGCTCCCATGGGATTGTGCTTTCCTGGGCCCCTGCTCTCCTGGGCCCCCGCTCTCCTGGGCACACGCTCTCCTGGGCTCCATTTCTCCGGGGCTCTCCCTTGCCTGGGCTCTCGCTCTCCTGGGCTCTCGCTCTCCTGGGCTCTCGCTCTCCTGCGCCCTCGCTCTCCTGGGCTCCCGCTCTCCTGGGCTTTCACTCTCCTGGGCTCCCGCTCTCCTGGGCTCTCACTATCCTGGGCTCTCACTCTCCTGGGCTCTCGCACCCGTGCGATCCCGCTCTACTGGGCTGTCGCTCTCCTGGGCTCCCACTTTCCTGGGCTTTCGCTCCCGTGCGATCCCGCTCTCCTGCGCTCCCGCTCTCCTGGGCTCTCACTCTCCTGGGCTCTCACTCTCCTGAGCTCTCGCTCTCCTGGGCTCTTGCTCTCCTTGACTCCCGCTCTCCTGGGCTCCTGCTCTCCTGGGCTCCCGCTCTCCTGGGCTCTTGCATGCCTGGGCTCCAGCTCTCCTTGGCTCTCACTCTCCTGGGCTCTCGCTCCCGTGGGATCGCGCTCTCCAGCTGCTCTCGCTCTCCTGGACTCCCGCTCTCCTTCTCCTGGGATCTCGCTCTCCTGGGCTCTTGCTCTCCTGGGCTCTCGCTCTCCTGGGCCCTCGCTCTCCTGGGCTCTCACTCTCCTGGGCTCTCACTCTCCTGGGCTCCTGCTCTCCTGTGCTCTCACTATCCTGGGCTCCCGCTCTCCTGGGCTCTCGCTCCTGTGGGACCCCGCTCTACTGGGCACTCGCTCCCGTGGGATCGCTCTCTCCAGCTGCTCCCGCTCTCCTGGGCTACCGCTCTCCTGGGCTCCCGCTCTCCTGGGCTCTTGCATGCCTGGGCTCCAGCTCTCCTTGGCTCTCACTCTCCTGGGCTCTCGCTCCCGTGGGATCGCGCTCTCCAGCTGCTCTCGCTCTCCTGGACTCCCGCTCTCCTTCTCCTGGGATCTCGCTCTCCTGGGCTCTTGCTCTCCTGGGCTCTCGCTCTCCTGGGCCCTCGCTCTCCTGGGCTCTCACTCTCCTGGGCTCTCACTCTCCTGGGCTCCTGCTCTCCTGTGCTCTCACTATCCTGGGCTCCCGCTCTCCTGGGCTCTCGCTCCTGTGGGACCCCGCTCTACTGGGCACTCGCTCCCGTGGGATCGCTCTCTCCAGCTGCTCCCGCTCTCCTGGGCTACCGCTCTCCTGGGCACTCGCTCTATTGAGCTCTCGCTCTCATGGGCTCTCGCTCCCATGGGATCGCGCTCTACTGGGCACTCGCTCCCATGGGATCGCGCACTCCAGCTGCTCTCGCTCTCCTGCGCTCTCACTCTCCTGGGCTCTCGCTCTCCTGGGCTCTCACTCTCCTGGGCTCCCGCTCTCCTGTGCTCTCACTATCCTGGGCTCTCGCTCTCCTGGGCTTCCACTCTCCAGGGCTCTCGCACCCGTGCGATCCCGCTCAACTGTGCTGTCGCTCTCCTGGGCTACCACTCTCCTAGGCTCTCGCTCCCGTGCGATCCCGCTCTGCTGGGCTCCCGCTCTCCTGGGCTCTCGCTCTCCTGGGCTCTCGCTTTACTAGGCTCTCGCTCTCCTGGGCTCATGCTCCTGTGGGACCCGCTCTACTTGGCACTCACTCCCGTGGGATCGCTTTCTCCAGCTGCTCTCGCTCTCCTATGCTCCCGCTCTCCTGGGCTCTCGCTCTATTGAGCTCTCGCTCTCATGGGCTCTCGCTCCCGTCGGATCCCGCTCTTCTGGGCACTCGCTCCCATGGGATCGCGCTCTCCAGGTGCTCTCGCTCTCCTGGGCTCCCGCTCTCCTGGGCTCTCACTCTCCTGGGCTCTCGCTCTCCTGGGCTCTCGCTCTCCTGTGCTCTCACTCTCCTGACTCCCGCTCTCCTGCGCTGCTGCACTCCTGGGCTCCCGCTCTCCTGGGATCTTGCACTCCTGGGCTTCAGCTCTCCTGGGCTCTTGCTCTCCTGGGCTCCCATGGGATCGTGCTTTCCTGGGCTCTCGCTCTCCTGGGCTCCTGTGGCATCCTGCTCTCCTGGGCTCTCACTCCCGTAGGATCCCGCTCTACTGCGCTCTCACACCCCTGGTATACCGCTCTCCTGGGCACTCGCTCTCCTGGGCTCTCGCTCTCCTGGGCTCCCATGGGATTGTGCTTTCCAGGGCCCCTGCTCTCCTGGGCCCCCGCTCTCCTGGGCTCTCGCTCTCTTGGGCTCTCGCTCTCCTGGGCACACGCTCTCCTGGGCTCCCTGTCTCCGGGGCTTTCCCTCGCCTGGGCTCTCGCTATCCTGGGCTCTCGCTCTACTGCGCTCTCGCACCCCTGGTATACCGCTCTCCTGGGCTCTCGCTCTCCTGGGCTCTCGCTCTCCTGGGCTCCCATGGGATTGTGCTTTCCTGGGCCTCTGCTCTCCTGGGCCCCCGCTCTCCTGGGCTCTCGCTCTCTTGGGCTCTCACTCTCCTGGGCACACGCTCTCCTGGGCTCCCTGTCTCCGGGGCTTTCCCTCGCCTGGGCGCTCGCTCTCCTGGGCTCTCGCTCTCCTGGACTCTCGCTCTCCTGGGCCCTCGCTCTCCTGGGCTCCCGCTCTCCTGGGCTTTCACTCTCCTGGGCTCCCGCTCTCCTGGGCACTCACTATCCTGGGCTCTCACTCTCCTGGGCTCTCGCACCCGTGCGATCCCGCTCTACTGGGCTGTGGCTCTCCTGGGCTCCCACTTTCCTGGGCTTTCGCTCCCGTGCGATCCCGCTCTCCTGGGCTCCCGCTCTCCTGGGCTCTCGCGCTCCTGGGCTCTCACTCTCCTGGGCTCTCGCTCCCGTGGGATCGCGCTCTCCAGCTGCTCTCACTCTCCTGGACTCCCGCTCTCCTTCTCCTGGGCTCTCGCTCTCCTGGGCTCTCGCTCTCCTGGGCTCCCATGGGATCGCGCTTTCCTGGGCTCTCGCTCTCCTGGGCTACCGTGGGATTCTGTTCTCCTGGGCTCTCATTCTCCTGGGCTCGCGCTCTCCTGGGCTCTCGCTCTCCTGGGCTCCCATGGGATTGTGCTTTCCTGGGCCCCCGCTCTCCTGGGATCTCGCTCTCCTGGGCTGTTGCTCTCCTGGGCTCTCGCTCTCCTGGGCTCTCACTCTCCTGGGCTCCCGCTCTCCTGTGCTCTCACTATCCTGGGCTCTCACTCTCCTGGGCTCCCACTCTCCTGGGCTCTAGCACCGGTGCGATCCTGCTGTACTGTGCTGTCGCTCTCCTGGGCTCTCACTCTCCTGGGCTCCCGCTCTCCTGTGCTCTCACTATCCTGGGCTCCCGCTCTCCTGGGCTCTCGCTCCTGTGGGACCCCGCTCTACTGGGCACTCGCTCCCGTGGGATCGCACTCTCCAGCTGCTCTCGCTCTCCTGGGCTACCGCTCTCCTGGGCTCTCGCTCTATTGAGCTCTCGCTCTCATAGGCTCTCGCTCCCGTGGGATCGCTCTCTACTGGGCACTCGCTCCCATGGGATCGCGCTCTCCAGCTGCTCTTGCCCTCCTGGGCTCCCGCTCTCCTGGGCTCTCGCTCTCCTGGGCTCTCACACGCCTGGGATCTCGCTCTCCTGGGCTCTCACTCTCCTGGGCTCTCGCTCTCCTGGGCTCCCGCTCTCCTGTGCTCTCACTATCCTGGACTCTCACTCTCCTGGGCACCCACTCTCCAGGGCTCTCGCACCCGTGCGATCCCGCTCTCCTCGGCTCTCGCTCTCCTGGGCTCTCGCTCTCCTGTGCTATCACTCTCCTGGGCTCTCGCTCTCCTGGGCTCTCGCTCTCGTGGGCTCCCGCTTTCCTGGGCTCCCGCTCCCGTGGGATCCCGCTCTCCTGGGCTCTCCCTCTCCTGGGCTCTCGCTCTCCTGGTCTCTCTCTCTCCTGTGCTCCCGCTCTTCTGTGCTCCCGCTCTACTGTGCTCCTGCTCTCCTGGGCTCTCGCTCTCCGGGGCTCTCGCTCTCCTGGGCTCTCGCTCTCCTGGGCTCTCCTCGGCTCTCGCTCTCCTGGGCTCTCTCTCTCCTGGGCTCTCGCTCTCCTGGGCTCCCGCTCTCCTGGGCTCTCCCTCTCCTTGGCTCCCGCTCTCCTGGGCTCCTGCTCTACTGGGCTCCCACTCTCCTGGGCTCTTGCACCACTGGGCTCCAGATCTCCTGGGCTCTCACTCTCCTGGGCTCTCGCTCCCGTGGGATCGCGCTCTCCAGCTGCTCTCACTCTCCTGGGCTCCCGCTCTCCTTCTCCTGGGCTCTCGCTCTCCTGGGCTCTCGCTCTCCTGGGCTACCTGTCTCCGCGGCGCTCACTCTCCTGGGGTCTCGCTCTCCTGGTCTCTCACTCTCCTGGGCGTTCGCTCTCCTGGGCTCTCGCTCTCCTGGGCTCTCGCTCTCATGGGCCCTCGCTCTCCTGGGCTCTCGCTCTCCTGGGCTCTCTATCCTGTGCTCTCACTCTCGTGGGCTCCCACTCTCCTGGGCTCTCGCACCCGTGCGATCCCGCTCTACTGTGCTGTCGCTCTCCTGAGCTCCCACTCTCCTGGGCTCTCGCTCCCGTGCGATCCCGCTCTCCTGGGCTCCCGCTCTCCCGTGCTCTCGCTCTCCTGGGCTCTTTCTCTCCTGGGCTCTCGCTTTACTAGGCTCTCGCTCTCCTAGGCTCACGCTCCCGTGGGACCCCGCTCTACTGGGCACTCGCTCCCGTGGGATCACTCTCTCCAGCTGCTCTCGCTCTCCTGGGCTCCCGCTCTCCTGGGCTCTCGCTCTATTGAGCTCTCGCTCTTCTGGGCTCTCGCTCCTGTGGGATCGCACTCTACTGGGCACTTGCTCCCATGGGATCGCGCTCTCCAGCTGCACTCACTCTCCTGGGCTCCTGCTTTCCTGGGCTCTCGCTGTCCTAGGCGCTCACTCGCCTGGGCTCTCGCTCTCCTGGGCTCTCGCTCTCCTGGGTTCCCGCTCTCCTGGGCTCCCGCTCTCCTGGGCTCTCACTCTCCTGGTCTCCCGCTCTCCTGCACTGTCACTATCCTGGGCTCTCACTCTCCTGGGCTCCCACTCTCCAGGGCTCTCGCACCCGTGCGATCCCGCTCTCCTGGTCTCTCGCTCTCCTGGGCTCTCGCTCTCCTGTGCTATCACTCTCCTGGGCTCTCGCTCTCCTGGGCTCTCGCTCTCCTGGGCTCCCGCTTTCCTGGGCTCTCGCTCCCGTGGGATCCCGCTGTCCGGGCTCTCGCTCTCCTGGGCTCTCGCTCTCCTGGTCTCTCTCTCTCCAGTGCTCCCGCTCTTCTGTGCTCCCGCTTGTAGTGTATGTACCCGTTTACCTTTAAGGGAACTATTGAATGTAACCGTTCACCTTTAAGAGAACTACTTTAGGTGTGGCACTATTTGTTTGGCTTCTGTATACTGTAATACCGATAATGACCACACCAGTATATAAGTGTTGTGGCAGGATTGCTGGGCGCGATTCGCCCTGACCTTCGAATAGTAAAGGCCTCTTTGTTTGTTACTCCTGAAGTCTGTGTCGTTATTAACCGTACAACCCACAGACTTTACAGTGGCGACGAGTCCGATCGTACCCTGCGGCAAGGCTACCAAAGCAACGAAGAGCGTCGAAGAGAGGCAACCGCCCTCGTCGTGCTGCTGAAAGAAAACACGAGGCTGCAGCAGGAGGAAGGAGGAAGACTTTAGCAATAAAAGCTTCAATCTGCAACAGGCACTGACTACCCTTCTACCACGGTGCGGAGTGAGCCGATCAGCTGGAAACAAGGCGGCCGCGGAGACTGTGAGTAGGGGAAGGTGTAGAGAATATCTGGAGGATAAGGGCTGTGCACTCGACCACGGTCGAGGGGGAACGGAGCCGGTCAGAAAGTCGGGTCCAACGGCGTCGTGAGACAGTCGGACCTCGATCGGCGGGAAAAGCCGGGCAGCGACCGCAGCCACGAAGCGCTGAGACTGGGAGTAGGCGCGGGAAGAGAAACCCAGCTGCAGCCGGGGAGGGAAACACCGGTCTGCGAGAGGGCTGGGAGGCGAACAGGAACCGTGCGGGTGGGAGAGAGAGACAGAGCCGAGCAAGGGGAGAGAGACTGCGCGAGAGCCAGTCCAGCGGCTGAGCTGTTCTCCACCAACGGGGTACCCAGAGCCGGTAGAACCGAACGTGCGGGAGAGGGAGAGACAGAGCCAAGCAAGGGGAGAGAGACTGTGCGAGAGCCAGTCCAGCGGCTGAACTGTTCTCCACCAACGGGGTACCCAGGGCCGGTAGAACCGAACGTGCGGGAGAGAGAGCGACAGAGCCGGGTACGGAGAGAGAGACTGCGCGAGAGCCAGTCCAGCGGCTGAACTGTCCTCCGTTAACGGGGTGTACCCAGCGCCGGTAGAGCCGTGCGGGCGGGAGGAAAAGACAGAGCCGAGTAAGGGGAGCTGTGCGAGAGCCAGCCCAGCGGCTGAACCTGTCCGCTGTGGGGAAAGCGTACCCCTTCCACCAGGAAGAAACGCGGGAAGCCGCCATTAGGCGGAGGAGACGACAGAAGCGGGAAACCGCCATTGAAGTGGGCGGGGAGAGAAAGGAAGAGCGGGAAACCGCCATTTTTGCGGGAAAACCACCATCTTAACGGACATACCGCCATTGAAGTGGGCGGGGAGAGAAGGAAAGAGCGGGAAACCGCCGATTTCGCGGGAAAACCGCCATCTTAGAAATAAACAAATAAATAAGAATACTTAAAGAAATACTGGTGCTGCTCCCAAGGGAAGAAAGATGCCTAAGCGAGGGAATATTAACGACTTTAATTCTGAAATAGAAGACTGGGCCACGTACGTGGAACGCATAGAGATCTCTTGCGAAGCCAACAAAATAGAGGAAGACGACAAGGCGATAACATTGCTAAACTCGATGGGGGCAAAAACATACGGGCTCTTGAAGCATCTAATAGCACCAGATAAACCAGCGGATCAGACCTTCGAAGAGATTGTGGCTGTGCTGAAGGACCACTTGAACCCCACACCGTTGATGCTGGCTGAACGATTCAAATTCTACGCAAGAACGCAGAGGAAAGACGAAAGCAATGCGGAGTACTTGGTCGAACTGCGTAGGCTAGCGAAATACTGCCAGTTCGGAGGGAATCTGACAGAAGCACTGCGGGACAAGTTCGTATGCGGATTGTCCAAAGAAGGGACGCAGAAGCGACTACTGGAAGAGAACGACCTCACACTGGACAGGGCTGTCCTTATAGCTGCATCGCACGAAGCCGCAGCGAAAGGAACGGCGGAAATGCAACTAAAGGCGGCGGCACTCGGGGTGGACCAAATTACTTCAAGCACAACAAAATGCTACCGTTGTGGGAAGACAACGCATGACCAGAATCAATGCTGGTTTAAGAACCAAGAGTGTAGGAAATGTGGCAAACTGGGTCACATCGCGAAGGTATGCCGGTCAGGGAAGAAGACCAACAATCAAAGGAAGCCACCACAAGAAAAGTACAACAAGGTACACAAGGTGGCTGAGAAGAGTTCAGACGAACAGAATTCAGACTCAGACCCAAACAACCAGGAGCTGGGTAGTCTGAGAATCCACAATGTGGGTAAAGAAACGGATCTACAAACCATCTGGGTCATACTAAAAATAGCTGGAGTCCAAGTAAGGATGGAGCTGGACACTGGATCAGCGCTATCAGTCATCAACCGAAGGGACTACCACCGGCTATTCTCTCACATACCTTTAAGAAATACCAAGTTCGTATTACAGACATACACGGGGCATAACGTATACCCCATGGGGAAAATAAGAGTCAAGGTGAGAGATAGGGGTAAAGAACACCCAAGAATGAACTTGTACGTATTACCTGAAGGAGGACCACCACTCCTAGGATGGGAGTGGATTAAGAAAATAGATATGGAATGGCACTACCTAAAAGCCATAATGAGGGAGGACTCGGTGCAAGCTATCAGCTCAGATTCTGAAATGGATGACGATAAGACCAATTCAAATATGGAAGACAAGGCTAAAAGGGACTTGCCAACGATGGGGAAGGAAACGAAGACATGCAGAAGGACTTATGTTACCAAGAAGAATAAAGCTGCAGAGCAGAACTTCAGGTTGACAGAGAATTCTGAGCCTGTTCAAGCAAAGGATTCATCCACGACGGAAGAACACCGAGTTCGGACTCAAACTTATGTCAAAGTACGACAACAATTAGAACAGTTGAGTGACCGTCTCGTACAAGAGATGAAAAATATGGAAAAGTTCTGGGACACCGAATGGGAGAACCTGGAAAGACAACAGAGACAGCTAGCTCAAGCAGAGAGCGACCATAGAGCCATCGTGGCCAAATATCAATCACATTCCCCTGATGCTGTTCAGGAACTAGAATATTTGCAGAACGAACCAAAGGAAGAGGAATCTTCAGGAAGCCAGGATTTTATCCCAGTTCATCTCTACAACTCGTAGAGTGTAACAAGTTGAAAGAACAGTATGAACAGGCCCAGACTACAATCCTGGAAGGGGTTAACTCGGCAACCTCCGAACTCGGCAACCTCCGAAAAGCTAGTTTTAGTGAAAGCATCTGAACAGCTAAAGGTTGAACATGAGCGAGAATTACAAAGGCTGCAGGAAATGTTTGATGAGCTCCAGGCCAAGACAGACTCATCGGTAGAGATTCCATCCATCGATGAAAAATTAGAGGTGGAAGACATAGCAGAACATGAAATTCAAGATGTCCAAGAACTCATTAAATTATTGAAGGCAACCCAGGACAAATATGAGGCGGCAATGCTGAGGTTCAACAACTTGAAGAACATATTCAACTAGGAATCCGGGCAGTGGAAGGAAAGGCAACTGGAAGGATCACAGAGACTGTAGGAATGGCCCCTGAACAGGAGTTAGAGAACATCAAGGCGCAACTTCTTCGAGCGCTTAAAACCAAAGTACCGGAGGAAAGGAAGGTGAAAACATTGGAGGGAAAGGTGGATGAAATGGAGAAGACTCTAATCCACAGTGTCCCCGTAGAAGAGTTAACGGCCAGCCAACTCTTACACACGCTGAGGGACAAGACTCCAAAATGGGAACACGAGTTTCAGGGTTCAAAGGGAAAGAATTCGGAGCTTCCAAAAGTCACGGAGGTAGCTGAGGTGGCAACACAGCTTTTACAAGGATGCCAAAAGTACGCTGAATTGCGTCAAGGGGAACAGAAGGGGGTGGAAACAGATACTCCAGTAGAAGGATTAAATAGCCTGACAACGAAATCCCCGATGGAAGGGAAGGTATTGAACTCACAAATGAGGCCAGTAGTGAAGGAATGGCAGACATCCCCGGAAGAGCGGAATGAATATGAATGTTTGAAGAAGTCTTTTCAAGAAAGATGGTTAGGGAAGGAACCACCGTCGGCTAACGTCCAGATGGATAAGAAGGAAGTAGAAGGGCCTCTCACTGGCCTAACTCAGGACGACCCCGAATATTACCATGACCTGTTGAGTGACACTGAATATTACGAGGATCTGGTCTGCTCAGTTTGTGATGAAAACTCCCAAAGTGCTGAAATCCGGATGAAGCACTTAAGGTCTAAGGAACATAGAGAGTTGGTGGCGCTACAGCTGGCAGCCGAGAAAGGAGCTCCGAGAGTGTCAAAAAGGCAGAAAAGAAAAAGAAGAAGCAGAAGATAATAACTGTCTAAAATATTAGCACTTCTACCATCTCAGGCGGGACACTACGAAAGGAACTAAATTAGTTGAAAAACTGGGAAATATCAAGACAGCCAGTTGGTTGTAAAAGTTCGCACTGCTGGTTCAACAGGACGAAAGTTCAAGCTGTTACGTCAAGAAAAAGGCTATGGAGGAGTCACACTAGCCATGTGAACTGGCTACACCAAAGAGATGTTGTTTGGAACGAGTCAAGATCAGAGACTGAATCTATGAACTGTTTCCGCAGAGACTGAACCTGTGAACTGTTCCCACCAAGATTATATCTGTAAATTGTTTTATATGACATTGACTCCACTGAGATTATATCTGTAATTTGTTTTATAGGAAGTTGAAGATATGTATGTTTAACTCTGTAAGTAATAAGCTAAAAAGGGAGGATTGTAGTGTATGTACCCGTCTACCTTTAAGGGAACTATTGAATGTAACCGTTCACCTTTAAGAGAACTACTTCAGGTGTGGCACTATTTGTTTGGCTTCTGTATACTGTAATACCGATAGTGACCACACCAGTATATAAGCGTTGTGGCAGGATTGCTGGGGAAGATTCGCCCTGACCTTCGAATAGTAAAGACCTGTTTGTTTGTTACTCCTGAAGTCTGTGTCGTTATTAACCGTACAACCCACAGACTTTACACCGCTCTACTGTGCTCCTGCTCTCCTGGGCTCTCGCTCTCCGGGGCTCTCGCTCTCCTGTGCTCTCACTCTCCTGGTCTCTCCCTCTCCTGTGCTACCGCTCTCCTGTGCTCCCGCTCTCCTGTGCTCCTGCTCTCCTAGGCTCTCGCTCTCCTGGTCTCTCCCACTCCTGTGCTCCCGCTCTCCTGTGCTACCGCTCTCCTGTGCTCCCGCTCTCCTGTGCTCCCGCTCTCCTGTGCTCCTGTTCTTCTGGGCTCTCGCTCTCCTGGTCTCTCGCTCTCCTGGGCTCTCGCTCTCCTGGACTCTCGCTCTCCTGGGCTCTCCCTCTCCTTGACTCCCGCTCTCCTGGGCTCCTGCTCTCCTGGGCTCCCACTCTCCTGGACTCTTGCACTCCTGGGCTCCAGCTCTCCTGGGCACTCACTCTCCTGGGCTCTCGCTGCCGTGGGATCGCGCTCTCCAGCTGCTCTCATTCTCCTGGGCTCCCGCTCTCCTTCTCCTGGGCTCTCGCTCTCCTGGGCTCTCGCTCTCCTGGGCTCCCTGTCTCCGGGGTGCTCACTCTCCTGGGTTCTCGCTCTCCTGGGCTCTCGCTCTCCTGAGCTCTCGCTCTACTGGGCTCTCGCACTCCTGGGCTCGCTCTCCTGGGCTTCCGCTCGCCTGGGCTCTCGCTCTCCTGGGCTCCCGATCTCCTGGGCTCCCTGTCTCCGGGGCTCTCACTCTCCTGGGTTCTCACTCTCCTGAGCTGTCGCTCTACTGGGCTCTCGCTCTCCTGGGCTTTTGCTCTCCTTGACTCCCGCACTCCTGGGCTGCTGCACTCCTGGGCTCCCGCTCTCCTGGGCTCCTGCACTCCTGGGCTCCAGCTCTCCTGGGCTCTTGCTCTCCTGGGCTCCCATGGGATCGTGCTTTCCTGGGCTCTCGCTCTCCTGGACTCCCGCTCTCCTGGGCTCCTGTGTCATCCTGCTCTCCTGGGCTCTCACTCCCGTGGGATCCCGCTCTACTGGGCTCTCGCACCCCTGGGATCCCGCTCTCCTGGGCTCTCGCTCTCCTGGGCTCTCGCTCTCCTGTGCTCTGACTCTCCTGTGCTCTCGCTCTCCTGGGCTCTCGCTCTCCTGGGCTGTCGCTCTCGTGGGCTCCCGCTCTCCTGTGCTCTCACTCTCCTCTGCTCTGGCTCTCCTGGGCTCTCGCTCTCGTGGGCTCCCGCTCTCCTGTGCTCTCACTCTCCTGTGCTCTGGCTCTCCTGGGCTCTAACTATCCTGGGCTCTCACTCTCCTGGGCTCTCGCACCCGTGCGATCCCGCTCTACTGGGCTGTCGCTCTCCTGGGCTCTCACTCTCCTGTGCTCTCGCTCTCCTGGGCTCTAACTATCCTGGGCTCTCACTCTCCTGGGCTCCCACTCTCCTGGGCTCTCGCACCCGTGCGATCCCGCTCTACTGGGCTGCCGCTCTCCTGGGCTCCCACTCTCCTGGGCTCTCGCTCTCCTGGGCTCTTGCTTTACTAGGCTCTCGCTCTCCTGGGCTCCTGCTCTCCAGGGCTCTCGCTCTCCTGGGCTCTCGCTTTACTAGGCTCTCGCTCTCCTAGGCTCCTGCTCTCCAGGGCTCTCACTCTCCTGGGCTCTCGCTCTCCTGGGCTCTCGCTCTCGTGGGCTCCCGCTCTCCTGTGCTCTCACTATCCTGGGCTCTCACCCTCCTGGGCTCCCACTCTCCTGGGCTTTCGCACCCGTGCGATCCCGCTCTACTGGGCTGTCGCTCTCCTGGGCTCTCACTCTCCTGGGCTCTCCCTCCCGTGCGATCCTGCTCTCCTGGGCTCCCACTCTCCTGGGCTGTCGCTCTCCTGGTCTCTTGCTTTAATAGGCTCTCGCTCTCCTGGGCTCCCGCTCTCCAGGGCTCTCGGTCTCCTGGGCACTCGCTCTCCTGGGCTCTCGCTCCAGTGGGATCCCGCTCTACTGGGCAGTCGCTCCCGTGGGATCGCTCTCTCCAGCTGCTGTCGCTCTCCTTGGCTCCCGCTCTCCTGGGCTCTCGCTCTCCTGGGCTCTCACTCGCCTGGGCTCTCGCTCTCCTGTTCTCTCGCTCTCCTGGGCTCTCGCTCTCCTGGGCACTCGCTCTCCTGGGCTCTATCTCTCCTGGGCTCCCGCTCTCCTGTGCTCTCACTATCCTGGGCTCCCACTCTCCTGGGCTCTCGCTCTCTTGGCCTCTCGCTCTCCTGGGCTCTTGCTCTCCTGGGCTCCTGTGGCATCCTGCTTTCCTGGGCTCTCACTCCCGTGGGATTCCGCTCTACTGGGCTCTCGCACCCCTGGGATACCGCTCTCCTGGGCTCTCGCTCTCCTGGGCTCTCGCTCTCCTGTGCTCTCAAATCAAATCAAATCAATCATATCAACTTTTATTGTCATTGTTAGTGCACAAGTGCAGTACAACGAAATGTAGGCTTGCGGCTCCCGAGAGTGTACAATTTGGATTCGGACACTTAATCATTTCAACATACATTTGTACATATATATTAGCATAAATATGACCATAATAAAGTGCATCGGCAGATGTGCAGGCTTTAGTGTTTATTTGTGGAGTTCAGTAGGATGACAGCCCTGGGAAAGAAGCTGTTCCTAAATCTGGTCGTACGGGTGCGAATGCATCTGTAGCGTCTTCCAGGTGGTAGGAGGGCAAACAGACTGTGGCTGGGGTGGGTAGGGTCTTTGATGATGGACCGTGCCCTCCGTAGGCAGCGTTTCTGATATATATGTTCTATGGTCGGTAGCCGGGTGCCGGTAATGCGTTGGGCAGTTTTGACTACCCGCTGCAGGGCTTTCCGGTCATGGGAGCTACAGCTGCCGTACCATACCGTGATACAGTTTGTCAGGATGCTCTCTATAGTGCAGCGGTAGAAGTTAGAGAGGATCGGGGGTGACAGATTACATCCCTTCAGCCGCCTCAAGAAATATAGGCGCTGCTGGGCCTTCTTCGCCAGAGAGGAGGTGTTGAGGGACCAGGAGAGGTCTTCCGTGATGTGGACTCCGAGGAACTTAAAGCTGGCCACCCTTCTCACCTCCGCCCCATTGATGTGGATGGGGGTGTGACTTCCGCCTTTGGACTTCCTGAAGTCCACGATTATTTCCTTCGTTTTCTTGGTGTTAAGGGCCAGGTTGTTGTCGGCGCACCACTTCACGAGATGCTGGACCTCCTCCCTGTAGGCTGACTCATCGTTGTTGGTGATCTGGCCTACTACCGTGGTGTCATCTGCAAACTTGATGATGGTGTTGGAACCATTAACAGCCACACAGTCGTGGGTGAAGAGGGAGTAGAGGAGGGGGCTCAGCACACATCCTTGTGGGGCCCCCGTGTTCAGGGTCAGGTGGGGGGAAGTGTGGTTGCCTAATTTGATAGACTGGGGTCTGTTTGTTAGGAAGTCCAGGGTCCAGTTGCAGAGGGAAGTGTTCAGGCCAAGAGTTTGGAGTTTGGTGGCCAGCTTGTTGGGGACGATAGTGTTGAATGCTGAGCTGTAGTCTATAAACAACATTCTGATGTAGGTCTCCTTACCATCTAGGTGATTCAGTGCCGAGTATAGAGCTCGAGCTCTCCTGGGCTCTCGCTCTCCTGGGCTGTCGCTCTCCTGGTCTCTCGCTCTCCTGGGCTCTCGCTCTCCTGGGCTGTCGCTCTCCTGGTCTCTCGCTCTCCTGGGCTCTCGCTCTCCTGGGCTGTCGCTCTCCTGGGCTCCTGCTCTCCTGTGCTCTCGCTCTCCTGGGCTCCCGCTTTCCTGGGCTCTCGCTCCCGTGGGATCCCGCTCTCCTGGGCTCTGGCTCTCCTGGGCTCTCGCACCCGTGCGATCCCGCTCTTCTGGGCTGTCGCTCTCCTGGTCTCCCATTCGCCTGGGCTCTCCCTCCCGTGCGATCCCGCTCTCCTAGGCTCCCGCTCTCCTGGGCTCTCGCTCTCCTGGGCTCTCGCTTTACTAGGCTCTCGCTCTCCTGTGCTCCCGCTCTCCAGGGCTCTCGCTCTCCTGTGCTCTCGCTCTCCTGGGCTCTCGCTCTCCTGGGCTCTCGCTCTCCTGGGCTGTCGCTCTCCTGTGCTCCATCTCTCCTGTGCTACTGCTCTCCTGTGCTCCCGCTCTCCTGTGCTCCCGCTCTCCTGTGCTCCTGTTCTTCTGGGCTCTCGCTCTCCTGGGCTCTGGCTCTCCTCGGCTCTCGCTCTCCTGGGCTCTCGCTCTCCTGGGCTACCGCTCTCCTGGGCTCTCCCTCTGCTTGACTCCCGCTCTCCTGGGCTCCTGCTCTCATGGGCTCCCGCTCTCCTGGGCTCTTGCACTCCTGGGCTCCAGCTCTCCTGGGCTCTCACTCTCCTGGGCTCTCGCTCCCGTGGGATCGCGCTCTCCAGCTGCTCTCACTCTCCTGGGCTCCCGCTCTCCTCCGCCTGGGCTCTCGCTCTCCTGGGCTCTCGCTCTCCTGGGCACTCCCTCTCCTGGGCTCCCACTCTCCTGAGCTCTCACACCCGTGCGATCCCACTCTCCTGGGCTGCCGCTCTCCTGGGCTCTCGCTCTCCTGGGCTCTCGCTTTACTAGGCTCTCGCTCTCCTGGGCTCACGCTCCCGTGGGACCCCGCTCTACTGGGCACTCACTCCCGTGGGATCGCTCTCTCCAGCTGCTCTCGCTCTCCTGGGCTCCCGCTCTCCTGGGCACTCGCTCTATTGAGCTCTCGCTCTCATGGGCTCTCGCTCCCGTGGGATCGCGCTCTACTGGGCACTTGCTCCCATGGGATCGCGTTCTACAGCTGCTCTTGCTCTCCTGGGCTCCAGCTCTCCTGGGCTCTCGCTCTCCTGGGCTGTCACTCGCCTGGGCTCTCGCTCTCCTGGGCTCTCGCTCTCCTGGTCTCTCGCTCTCCTGGGCTCACGCTCTCCTGGGCTCTCACTCTTCTGGGCTCCCGCTCTCCTGTGCTCTCACTATCCTGTGCTCTCACTCTCCTGGGCTCCCACTCTCCTGGGCTATCGCACCCGTGCGATCCCGCTCTACTGTGCTGTCGCTCTCCTGGGCTCCACTCTCCTGGGCTCTCGCTCTCCTGGGCTCTCGCTCCCGTGGGGCCCCGCTCTACTGGGCACTCGCTCCCATGGGATCGCGCTCTCCAGCTGCTCTCGCTCTCCTGGGCTCCCGCTCTCCTGGGCTCTCGCTCTCCTGGGCTCTCACTCGCCTGTGCTCTCGCTCGCCTGGGCTCTCGCTCTACTGGGCTCCCGCTCTCCTGGGCTCTCACTCTCCTGGGCTCTCGCTCTCCTGGGCTCTCGCTCTCCTGGGCTCTCACTCGCCTGGGTTCTCACTCTCCAGCTGCTCTCGCTCTCCTGGGCTCCCGCTCTCCTGCGCTCTCGCTCTCCTGGGCTCCCACTATCCTGGGCTAGCGCTCTCCTGGGCTCTCACTCTCCTGGGCTCCCGCTCTCCTGTGCTCTCACTATCCTGGGCTCTCACTCTCCTGGGCTCCCACTCTCCAGGGCTCTCGCACCCGTGCGATCCCGCTCCCCTCGGCTCTCGCTCTACTGGGCTCTCGCTCTCCTGGTCTCTCGCTCCCCTGGGCTCTCGCTCTCCTGGGCTCTCGCTCTCCTGGGCTCCTGCTCTCCTGGGCTCCCGCTCTCCTGGGCTCTAACTCTCCTGGGCTCCCGCTCTCCTGTGCTCTCACTATCCTGGGCTCCCGCTCTCCTGGGCTCTAACTCTCCTGGCCTCTCGCTCTCCTGGGCTCTTGCTCTCCTGGGCTCCTGTAGCATTGTGCTTTCCTGGGCTCCCACTCTCGTGGGATCCCGCTCGACTGGGCTCTCGCTTTACTAGGCTCTCGCTCTCCTGGGCTCCCGCTCTCCAGGGCTCTCGCTCTCCTGGGCTCTCGCTCTCCTGTGCTCGGTCTCTCCTGTGCTCTCGCTCTCCTGGGCTCTCGCTCTCCTGGGCTCTCGCTCTCCTGGGCTGTCGCTCTCCTGTGCTCCCTCTCTCCTGTGCTACTGCTCTCCTGTGCTCCCGCTCTCCTGTGCTCCCGCTCTCCTGTGCTCCTGTTCTTCTGGGCTCTCGCTCTCCTGGGCTCTGGCTCTCCTCGGCTCTCGCTCTCCTGGGCTCTCGCTCTCCTGGGCTACCGCTCTCCTGGGCTCTTGCACTCCTGGGCTCCAGCTCTCCTGGGCTCTCACTCTCCTGGGCTCTCGCTCCCGTGGGATCGCGCTCTCCAGCTGCTCTCACTCTCCTGGGCTCTCACTCTCCTGGGCTCCCACTCTCCTGGGCTATCGCACCCGTGCGATCCCGCTCTACTGTGCTGTCGCTCTCCTGGGCTCCACTCTCCTGGGCTCTCGCTCTCCTGGGCTCTCGCTCCCGTGGGGCCCCGGTCTACTGGGCACTCGCTCCCATGGGATCGCGCTCTCCAGCTGCTCTCGCTCTCCTGGGCTCCCGCTCTCCTGGGCTCTCGCTCTCCTGGGCTCTCACTCACCTGTGCTCTCGCTCTCCTGGGCTCTCGCTCTACTGGGCTCCCGCTCTCCTGTGCTCCCACTCTCCTGGGCTCTCGCGCCCGTGCGATCCCGCTCTACTGGGCTGTCGCTCTCCTGGGCTCCCAGTCTCCTGGGCTCTCGCTCCTGTGCGATCAAGCTCTCCTGGGCTCCCGCTCTCCTGGGCTCTCGCTCTCCTGGGCTCTCACTCTCCTGGGCTCTCGCTCCCGTGGGATCGCGCTCTCCAGCTGCTCTCACTCTCCTGGGCTCCCGCTCTCCTTCTCCTGGGTTCTCGCTCTCCTGGGCTCTCGCTCTCCTGGGCTCCCATGGGATCGTGCTTTCCTGGGCTCTCGCTCTCCTGGGCTACCGTGGGATCCTGTTCTCCTGGGCTCTCGTTCTCCTGGGCTCTCGCTCTCCTGGGCTTTCGCTCTCCTGGGCTCCCATGGGATTGTGCTTTCCTGGGCCCCCGCTCTCCTGGGCTTTCGCTCTCCTGGGCTCTCGCTCTCCTGGGCACATGCTCTCCTGGGCTCCCTGTCTCCGGGGCCCTCACTCGCCTGGGCTCTCGCTCTCCTGGGCTCTCGCTCTCCTGGGCTGTCGCTCTCCTGGGCTCTCGCTTTACTCGGCTCTCGCTCTCCTGGGCTCACGCTTCCGTGGGACACCGCTCTACTGGGCACTCGCTCCCGTGGGATCGCTCTCTCCAGCTGCTCTCGCTCTCCTGGGCTCCCGCTCTCCTGGGCTCTCGCTCTCCTGAGCTCTCGCTCTCATGGGCTCTCGCTCCGATGGGATCCCGCTTGACTGGGCACTCGCTCCCATGGGATCACGCTCTCCAGCAGCTCTCGATCTCCTGGGCTCCCGCTCTCCTGGGCTCTCGCTCTCCTGGGCTCTCGCTCTCCTGGTCTCTACCTCTCCTGTGCTCCCTGTCTCCGGGGCTCTCACTCGCCTGGGCTCTCGCTCTCCTGGGCTCTCGCTCTCCTGGGCTTTCACTCTCCTGGGCTCCCGCTCTCCTGTGCTCTCACTATCCTGGACTCTCACTCTCCTGGGCTCCCACTCTCCTGGGCTCTCGCACCCGTGCGATCCCGCTCTACGGGGCTGTCGCTCTCCTGGGCTCCCACCCTCCTGGGCTCTCGCTCCTGTGCGATCAAGCTCTCCTGGGCTCCCGCTCTCCTGGGCACTCGCTCTCCTGGGCTCTCACTCTCCTGGGCTCTCGCTCCCGTGGGATCGCGCTCTCCAGCTGCTCTCACTCTCCTGGGCTCAGGCTCTCCTTCTCCTGGGTTCTCGCTCTCCTGGGCTCTCGCTCTCCTGGGCTCCCATGGGATCGTGCTTTCCTGGGCTGTCGCTCTCCTGGGCTACCGTGGGATCCTGTTCTCCTGGGCTCTCGTTCTCCTGGGCTCTCGCTCTCCTGGGCTCTCGCTCTCCTGGGCTCCCATGGGATTGTGCTTTCCTGGGCCCCCGCTCTCCTGGGCTTTCGCTCTCCTGGGCTCTCGCTCTCCTGGGCACATGCTCTCCTGGGCTCCCTGTCTCCGGGGCTCTCACTCGCCTGGGCTCTCGCTCTCCTGGGCTCTCGCTCTCCTGGGCTCTCGCTCTCCTGGGCTCTCGCTCTCCTGGGCCCTCGCTCTCCTGGGCTCTCGCTCTACTGGGCTCTCGCTTTACTAGGCCCTCGCTCTCCTGGGCTCACGCTCTCCTGGGCTCTCGCTCTCCTGGGCTCCCATGGGATTGTGCTTTCCTGGGCCCCCGCTCTCCTGGGCTTTCGCTCTCCTGGGCTCTCGCTCTCCTGGTCACATGCTCTCCTGGGCTCCCTGTCTCCGGGGCTCTCACTCGCCTGGGCACTCGCTCCCGTGGGATCGCTCTCTCCAGCTGCTCTCACTCTCCTGGGCTCCCGCTCTCCTTGGCTCTCGCTCTCCTGGGCTCTCGCTCACCTGGGCTCCCGCTCACCTGGGCTCCCGCTCTCCTGGGCTCTCACTCTCCTGGGCTCCCGCTCTCCTGTGCTCTCACTATCCTGGACTCTCACTCTCCTGGGCTCCCACTCTCCAGGGCTCTCGCACCCGTGCGATCCCGCTTTCCTCGGCTCTCGCTCTCCTGGGCTCCCACTCTCCTGTGCGATCACTCTCCTGGGCTCTCGCTGTCCTGCGCTCGCGCTCTCCTGGGCTCCCGCTTTCCTAGGCTCTCGCTCCCGTGGGATCCCACTCTCCTGGGCTCTCGCTCTCCTGGGCTCTCGCTCTCCTGGTCTCTCTCTCTCCTGTGCTCCCGCTCTTCTGTGCTCCCGCTCTACTGTGCTCCTGCTCTCCTGGGCTCTCGCTCTCCGGGGCTCTCGCTCTCCTGGGCTTTCGCTCTCCTGGGCTCTCGCTCTCCTGGTCTCTCCCTCTCCTCTGCTCCCGCTCTCCTCTGCTCCCGCTCTCCTGTGCTCCTGCTCTCCTGGGCTCCCGCTCTCCTGGGCTCTCGCTCTCCTGGGCTCTCGCTCTCCTGGTATCTCCCTCTCCTGTGCTCCCGCTCTCCTGTGCTACTGCTCTCCTGTGCTCCTGCTCTCCTGTGCTCCCACTCTCCTGTGCTCCTGTTCTCCTGGGCTCTCGCACTCCTGGGCTCTCGCTCTCCTGGGCTTTCGCTCTCCTGGGCTCTCGCTCTCCTGGGCTCCCGCTCTCCTGGGCTCTCCCTCTCCTTGACTCCCACTCTCCTGTGCTCCTGCTTTCCTGGGCTCCTGCTCTCCTGGGCTCTTGCACTCCTGGGCTCCAGCTCTCCTGGGCTCTCACTCTCCTGGGCTCTCGCTCCCGTGGGATCGCGCTCTCCAGCTGCTCTCACTCTCCTGGGCTCCCGCTCTCCTTCTCCAGGGCTCTCGCTCTCCTGGGCTCCCTGTCTCCGGGGCTCTCACTCTCCTGGGTTCTCGCTCTCCTGGACTCTCGCTCTCCTGAGCTCTCGCTCTACTGGGCTCTCGCACTCCTGAGCTCGCTCTCCTGGGCTTCCGCTCGCCTGGGCTCTCGCTCTCCTGGGCTCCCGATCGCCTGGGCTACCTGTCTCTGGGGCTCTCTCTCCTGGGTTCTCGCTCTCCTGGGCTCTCGCTCTCCTGAGCTCTCGCTCTACAGGGCTCTCGCTCTCCTGTGCTCTCACTCTCCTGAGCTCTCGCTCTCCTGGACTCTTGCTCTCCTTGACTCCCGCTGTCCTGGGCTGCTGCACTCCTGGGCTCCCGCTCTCCTGGGCTCTTGCACTCCTGGGCTCCAGCTCTCTTGAGCTCTTGCTCTCCTGGGCTCCCATGGGATCGTGCTTTCCTGGGCTCTCGGTCTCCTGGACTCCCGCTCTCCTTGGCTCCTGTGGCATCCTGCTCTCCTGGGCTCTCACTCCCATGGGATCCCGCTCTACTGTGCTGTCACTCTCCTGGGCTCTCGCTCTCGTGCGATCCCGCTCTCCTGGGCTCCCGCTCTCCTGGGCTCTCGATCTCCTGGGCTCTCGCTTTACTAGGCCCTCGCTCTCCTGGGCTCACGCTCCCGTGGGACCCCGCTCTACCTGGCACTCGCTCCCGTGGGATCGCTCTCTCCAGCTGCTCTCGCTCTCCTGGGCTCTCACTATCCTGGGCTCCCGCTCTCCTGGGCTCTCACTCTCCTGGGCTCCCGCTCTCCAGGGCTCTCGCTCTTATGGGCACTCGCTCTCCTGGGCTCTCGCTCTCCTGTGCTCTGACTCTCCTGTGCTCTCGCTCTCCTGGGCTCTCGCTCTCCTGGGCTCTCGCTCTCGTGGGCTCCCTCTCTACTGGGCTCTCGCACACCTGGGATCCCGCTCTCCTGGGCTCTCGCTCTCCTGGGCTGTCGCTCTCCTGTGCTCTGACTCTCCTGTGCTCTCACTCTCCTGGGCTCTCCCTCTCCTGGGCTCTTGCTCTCCTGGGCTCTCGCTCTCCTGGGCTATCGCTCTCGTGGGCTCCCGCTCTCCTGTGCTCTCACTCTCCTGTGCTCTGGTTCTCCTGGGCTCTCACTCTCCTGGGCTCCCACTCTCCTGGGCTCTCGCACCCGTGCGATCCCGCTCTACTTGTCTGTCGCTCTCCTGGGCTCCCACTCTCCTGGGCACTCCCTCCCGTGCGATCCCGCTCTCCTGGGCTACCGCTCTCCTGGGCTCTCGCTCTCCTGGGCTCTCGCTCTCCTGGGCTCTCGCTCCCGTGGGATGCCGCTCTACTGGGCACTCGCTACCGTGGGATCGTTCTCTCCAGCTGCTCTCGCTCTCCTGGGCTCCCGCTCTCCTGGGCTCTCGCTCTCCTGAGCTCTCGCTCTCATGGGCTCTCGCTCCGATGGGATCCCGCTCTACTGGGCACTCGCTCCCATGGGATCACGCTCTCCAGCTGCTCTCGATCTCCTGGGCTCCCGCTCTCCTGGGCTCTCGCTCTCCTGGGCTCTCACTCGCCTGGGCTCTTGCTCTCCTGGGCTCTCGCTCTCCTGGGCTCTCGCTCTCCTGGGCTCTCGCTCTCCTGGGCTCCCGGTCTCCTGGGCTCCTGTGGCATCCTGCTCTCCTCGGCTCTCACTCCCGTGGGATCCCGCTCTACTGGGGTCTCGCACCACTGGGATACCGCTATCCTGGGCTCTCGCTCTCCTGGGCTCTCGCTCTCCTGGGCTCTCGCTCTCCTGGGCTTTCGCTCTCCTGGGCTCTCGCTCTCCTGGGCACATGCTCTCCTGGGCTCCCTGTCTCCGGGGCTCTCACTCGCCTGGGCTCTCGCTCTCCTGGGATCGTGCTTTCCTGGGCTCTCGCTCTCCTGGACTCCCGCTCTCCTGGGCTCCTGTGTCATCCTGCTCTCCTGGGCTCTCACTCCCGTGGGATCCCGCTCTACTGGGCTCTCGCACCCCTGGGATCCCGCTCTCCTGGGCTCTCGCTCTCCTGGGCTCTCGCTCTCCTGTGCTCTGACTCTCCTGTGCTCTCGCTCTCCTGGGCTCTCGCTCTCCTGGGCTGTCGCTCTCGTGGGCTCCCGCTCTCCTGTGCTCTCACTCTCCTCTGCTCTGGCTCTCCTGGGCTCTCGCTTTACTAGGCTCTCGCTCTCCTGGGCTCATGCTCCCGTGGGACACCGCTCTACTGGGCACTCGCTCCCGTGGGATCACTCTCTCCAGCTGCTCTCGCTCTCCTGGGCTCCCGCTCTCCTTGGCTCTCGCTCTCCTGGGCTCTCGCTCGCCTGGGATCTCGCTCTCCTGGGCTCTCACTCTCCTGGGCTCCCGCTCTCCTTCTCCAGGGCTTTCGCTCTCCTGGGCTCCCTGTCTCCAGGGCTCTCACTCTCCTGGGTTCTCGCTCTCCTGGACTCTCGCTCTCCTGAGCTCTCACTCTACTGGGCTCTCGCACTCCTGAGCTCGCTCTCCTGGGCTTCCGCTCGCCTGGGCTCTCGCTCTCCTGGGCTCCCGATCTCCTGGGCTACCTGTCTCTGGGGCTCTCACTCTCCTGGGTTCTCGCTCTCCTGGGCTCTCGCTCTCCTGAGCTCTTGCTCTACAGGGCTCTCGCTCTCCTGTGCTCTCACTCTCCTGAGCTCTCGCTCTCCTGGACTCTTGCTCTCCTTGACTCCCGCTGTCCTGGGCTGCTGCACTCCTGGGCTCCCGCTCTCCTGGGCTCTTGCACTCCTGGGCTCCAGCTCTCTTGGGCTCTTGCTCTCCTGGGCTCCCATGGGATCGTGCTTTCCTGGGCTCTTGGTCTCCTGGACTCCCGCTCTCCTTGGCTCCTGTGGCATCCTGCTCTCCTGGGCTCTCACTCCCATGGGATCCCGCTCTACTGGGCTCTCACACCCCTGGGCTCTCGCTCTCCTGGGCCCTCGCTCTCCTGGGCTCTCGCTCTCCTGGGCTCTCGCTCTCCTGGGCTCTCCCACTCCTGTGCTCCCGCTCTCCTGTGCTACCGCTCTCCTGTGCTCCCGCTCTCCTGTGCTCCCGCTCTCCTGTGCTCCTGTTCTTCTGGGCTCTCGCTCTCCTGGTCTCTCGCTCTCCTGGGCTCTCGCTCTCCTGGACTCTCGCTCTCCTGGGCTCTCCCTCTCCTTGACTCCCGCTCTCCTGGGCTCCTGCTCTCCTGGGCTCCCACTCTCCTGGACTCTTGCACTCCTGGGCTCCAGCTCTCCTGGGCACTCACTCTCCTGGGCTCTCGCTGCCGTGGGATCGCGCTCTCCAGCTGCTCTCATTCTCCTGGGCTCCCGCTCTCCTTCTCCTGGGCTCTCGCTCTCCTGGGCTCTCGCTCTCCTGGGCTCCCTGTCTCCGGGGTGCTCACTCTCCTGGGTTCTCGCTCTCCTGGGCTCTCGCTCTCCTGAGCTCTCGCTCTACTGGGCTCTCGCACTCCTGGGCTCGCTCTCCTGGGCTTCCGCTCGCCTGGGCTCTCGCTCTCCTGGGCTCCCGATCTCCTGGGCTCCCTGTCTCCGGGGCTCTCACTCTCCTGGGTTCTCACTCTCCTGAGCTGTCGCTCTACTGGGCTCTCGCTCTCCTGGGCTTTTGCTCTCCTTGACTCCCGCACTCCTGGGCTGCTGCACTCCTGGGCTCCCGCTCTCCTGGGCTCCTGCACTCCTGGGCTCCAGCTCTCCTGGGCTCTTGCTCTCCTGGGCTCCCATGGGATCGTGCTTTCCTGGGCTCTCGCTCTCCTGGACTCCCGCTCTCCTGGGCTCCTGTGTCATCCTGCTCTCCTGGGCTCTCACTCCCGTGGGATCCCGCTCTACTGGGCTCTCGCACCCCTGGGATCCCGCTCTCCTGGGCTCTCGCTCTCCTGGGCTCTCGCTCTCCTGTGCTCTGACTCTCCTGTGCTCTCGCTCTCCTGGGCTCTCGCTCTCCTGGGCTGTCGCTCTCGTGGGCTCCCGCTCTCCTGTGCTCTCACTCTCCTCTGCTCTGGCTCTCCTGGGCTCTCGCTCTCGTGGGCTCCCGCTCTCCTGTGCTCTCACTCTCCTGTGCTCTGGCTCTCCTGGGCTCTAACTATCCTGGGCTCTCACTCTCCTGGGCTCCCACTCTCCTGGGCTCTCGCACCCGTGCGATCCCGCTCTACTGGGCTGTCGCTCTCCTGGGCTCTCACTCTCCTGTGCTCTCGCTCTCCTGGGCTCTAACTATCCTGGGCTCTCACTCTCCTGGGCTCCCACTCTCCTGGGCTCTCGCACCCGTGCGATCCCGCTCTACTGGGCTGCCGCTCTCCTGGGCTCCCACTCTCCTGGGCTCTCGCTCTCCTGGGCTCTTGCTTTACTAGGCTCTCGCTCTCCTGGGCTCCTGCTCTCCAGGGCTCTCGCTCTCCTGGGCTCTCGCTTTACTAGGCTCTCGCTCTCCTAGGCTCCTGCTCTCCAGGGCTCTCACTCTCCTGGGCTCTCGCTCTCCTGGGCTCTCGCTCTCGTGGGCTCCCGCTCTCCTGTGCTCTCACTATCCTGGGCTCTCACCCTCCTGGGCTCCCACTCTCCTGGGCTTTCGCACCCGTGCGATCCCGCTCTACTGGGCTGTCGCTCTCCTGGGCTCTCACTCTCCTGGGCTCTCCCTCCCGTGCGATCCTGCTCTCCTGGGCTCCCACTCTCCTGGGCTGTCGCTCTCCTGGTCTCTTGCTTTAATAGGCTCTCGCTCTCCTGGGCTCCCGCTCTCCAGGGCTCTCGGTCTCCTGGGCACTCGCTCTCCTGGGCTCTCGCTCCAGTGGGATCCCGCTCTACTGGGCAGTCGCTCCCGTGGGATCGCTCTCTCCAGCTGCTGTCGCTCTCCTTGGCTCCCGCTCTCCTGGGCTCTCGCTCTCCTGGGCTCTCACTCGCCTGGGCTCTCGCTCTCCTGTTCTCTCGCTCTCCTGGGCTCTCGCTCTCCTGGGCACTCGCTCTCCTGGGCTCTATCTCTCCTGGGCTCCCGCTCTCCTGTGCTCTCACTATCCTGGGCTCCCACTCTCCTGGGCTCTCGCTCTCTTGGCCTCTCGCTCTCCTGGGCTCTTGCTCTCCTGGGCTCCTGTGGCATCCTGCTTTCCTGGGCTCTCACTCCCGTGGGATTCCGCTCTACTGGGCTCTCGCACCCCTGGGATACCGCTCTCCTGGGCTCTCGCTCTCCTGGGCTCTCGCTCTCCTGTGCTCTCAAATCAAATCAAATCAATCATATCAACTTTTATTGTCATTGTTAGTGCACAAGTGCAGTACAACGAAATGTAGGCTTGCGGCTCCCGAGAGTGTACAATTTGGATTCGGACACTTAAACATTTCAACATACATTTGTACATATATATTAGCATAAATATGACCATAATAAAGTGCATCGGCAGATGTGCAGGCTTTAGTGTTTATTTGTGGAGTTCAGTAGGATGACAGCCCTGGGAAAGAAGCTGTTCCTAAATCTGGTCGTACGGGTGCGAATGCATCTGTAGCGTCTTCCAGGTGGTAGGAGGGCAAACAGACTGTGGCTGGGGTGGGTAGGGTCTTTGATGATGGACCGTGCCCTCCGTAGGCAGCGTTTCTGATATATATGTTCTATGGTCGGTAGCCGGGTGCCGGTAATGCGTTGGGCAGTTTTGACTACCCGCTGCAGGGCTTTCCGGTCATGGGAGCTACAGCTGCCGTACCATACCGTGATACAGTTTGTCAGGATGCTCTCTATAGTGCAGCGGTAGAAGTTAGAGAGGATCGGGGGTGACAGATTACATCCCTTCAGCCGCCTCAAGAAATATAGGCGCTGCTGGGCCTTCTTCGCCAGAGAGGAGGTGTTGAGGGACCAGGAGAGGTCTTCCGTGATGTGGACTCCGAGGAACTTAAAGCTGGCCACCCTTCTCACCTCCGCCCCATTGATGTGGATGGGGGTGTGACTTCCGCCTTTGGACTTCCTGAAGTCCACGATTATTTCCTTCGTTTTCTTGGTGTTAAGGGCCAGGTTGTTGTCGGCGCACCACTTCACGAGATGCTGGACCTCCTCCCTGTAGGCTGACTCATCGTTGTTGGTGATCTGGCCTACTACCGTGGTGTCATCTGCAAACTTGATGATGGTGTTGGAACCATTAACAGCCACACAGTCGTGGGTGAAGAGGGAGTAGAGGAGGGGGCTCAGCACACATCCTTGTGGGGCCCCCGTGTTCAGGGTCAGGTGGGGGGAAGTGTGGTTGCCTAATTTGATAGACTGGGGTCTGTTTGTTAGGAAGTCCAGGGTCCAGTTGCAGAGGGAAGTGTTCAGGCCAAGAGTTTGGAGTTTGGTGGCCAGCTTGTTGGGGACGATAGTGTTGAATGCTGAGCTGTAGTCTATAAACAACATTCTGATGTAGGTCTCCTTACCATCTAGGTGATTCAGTGCCGAGTATAGAGCTCTCGCTCTCCTGGGCTCTCGCTCTCCTGGGCTGTCGCTCTCCTGGTCTCTCGCTCTCCTGGGCTCTCGCTCTCCTGGGCTGTCGCTCTCCTGGTCTCTCGCTCTCCTGGGCTCTCGCTCTCCTGGGCTGTCGCTCTCCTGGGCTCCTGCTCTCCTGTGCTCTCGCTCTCCTGGGCTCCCGCTTTCCTGGGCTCTCGCTCCCGTGGGATCCCGCTCTCCTGGGCTCTGGCTCTCCTGGGCTCTCGCACCCGTGCGATCCCGCTCTTCTGGGCTGTCGCTCTCCTGGTCTCCCATTCGCCTGGGCTCTCCCTCCCGTGCGATCCCGCTCTCCTAGGCTCCCGCTCTCCTGGGCTCTCGCTCTCCTGGGCTCTCGCTTTACTAGGCTCTCGCTCTCCTGTGCTCCCGCTCTCCAGGGCTCTCGCTCTCCTGTGCTCTCGCTCTCCTGGGCTCTCGCTCTCCTGGGCTCTCGCTCTCCTGGGCTGTCGCTCTCCTGTGCTCCCTCTCTCCTGTGCTACTGCTCTCCTGTGCTCCCGCTCTCCTGTGCTCCCGCTCTCCTGTGCTCCTGTTCTTCTGGGCTCTCGCTCTCCTGGGCTCTGGCTCTCCTCGGCTCTCGCTCTCCTGGGCTCTCGCTCTCCTGGGCTACCGCTCTCCTGGGCTCTCCCTCTGCTTGACTCCCGCTCTCCTGGGCTCCTGCTCTCATGGGCTCCCGCTCTCCTGGGCTCTTGCACTCCTGGGCTCCAGCTCTCCTGGGCTCTCACTCTCCTGGGCTCTCGCTCCCGTGGGATCGCGCTCTCCAGCTGCTCTCACTCTCCTGGGCTCCCGCTCTCCTCCGCCTGGGCTCTCGCTCTCCTGGGCTCTCGCTCTCCTGGGCTCTCACTCTCTTGGGTCTCGCTCTCCTGGGCACTCGCTCTCCTGGGCCCTCGCTCTCCTGGGCTCTCGCTCTCCTGGGCACTCCCTCTCCTGGGCTCCCACTCTCCTGAGCTCTCACACCCGTGCGATCCCACTCTCCTGGGCTGCCGCTCTCCTGGGCTCTCGCTCTCCTGGGCTCTCGCTTTACTAGGCTCTCGCTTTCCTGGGCTCACGCTCCCGTGGGACCCCGCTCTACTGGGCACTCACTCCCGTGGGATCGCTCTCTCCAGCTGCTCTCGCTCTCCTGGGCTCCCGCTCTCCTGGGCACTCGCTCTATTGAGCTCTCGCTCTCATGGGCTCTCGCTCCCGTGGGATCGCGCTCTACTGGGCACTTGCTCCCATGGGATCGCGTTCTACAGCTGCTCTTGCTCTCCTGGGCTCCAGCTCTCCTGGGCTCTCGCTCTCCTGGGCTGTCACTCGCCTGGGCTCTCGCTCTCCTGGGCACTCGCTCTCCTGGGCTCTCGCTCTCCTGGGCTCCCGCTCACCTGGGCTCCCGCTCTCCTGGGCTCTCACTCTCCTGGGCTCCCGCTCTCCTGTGCTCTCACTATCCTGGGCTCTCACCCTCCTGGGCTCCCACTCTCCTGGGCTTTCGCACCCGTGCGATCCCGCTCTACTGGGCTGTCGCTCTCCTGTGCTCTCACTATCCTGGGCTCTCACCCTCCTGGGCACTCGCTCTCCTGGGCTCTATCTCTCCTGGGCTCCCGCTCTCCTGTGCTCTCACTATCCTGGGCTCCCACTCTCCTGGGCTCTCGCTCTCTTGGCCTCTCGCTCTCCTGGGCTCTTGCTCTCCTGGGCTCCTGTGGCATCCTGCTTTCCTGGGCTCTCACTCCCGTGGGATCCCGCTCTACTGGGCTCTCGCACCCCTGGGATACCGCTCTCCTGGGCTCTCGCTCTCCTGGGCTCTCGCTCTCCTGTGCTCTCAAATCAAATCAAATCAATCATATCAACTTTTATTGTCATTGTTAGTGCACAAGTGCAGTACAACGAAATGTAGGCTTGCGGCTCCCGAGAGTGTACAATTTGGATTCGGACACTTAAACATTTCAACATACATTTGTACATATATATTAGCATAAATATGACCATAATAAAGTGCATCGGCAGATGTGCAGGCTTTAGTGTTTATTTGTGGAGTTCAGTAGGATGACAGCCCTGGGAAAGAAGCTGTTCCTAAATCTGGTCGTACGGGTGCGAATGCATCTGTAGCGTCTTCCAGGTGGTAGGAGGGCAAACAGACTGTGGCTGGGGTGGGTAGGGTCTTTGATGATGGACCGTGCCCTCCGTAGGCAGCGTTTCTGATATATATGTTCTATGGTCGGTAGCCGGGTGCCGGTAATGCGTTGGGCAGTTTTGACTACCCGCTGCAGGGCTTTCCGGTCATGGGAGCTACAGCTGCCGTACCATACCGTGATACAGTTTGTCAGGATGCTCTCTATAGTGCAGCGGTAGAAGTTAGAGAGGATCGGGGGTGACAGATTACATCCCTTCAGCCGCCTCAAGAAATATAGGCGCTGCTGGGCCTTCTTCGCCAGAGAGGAGGTGTTGAGGGACCAGGAGAGGTCTTCCGTGATGTGGACTCCGAGGAACTTAAAGCTGGCCACCCTTCTCACCTCCGCCCCATTGATGTGGATGGGGGTGTGACTTCCGCCTTTGGACTTCCTGAAGTCCACGATTATTTCCTTCGTTTTCTTGGTGTTAAGGGCCAGGTTGTTGTCGGCGCACCACTTCACGAGATGCTGGACCTCCTCCCTGTAGGCTGACTCATCGTTGTTAGTGATCTGGCCTACTAACGTGGTGTCATCTACAAACTTGATGATGGTGTTGGAACCAGTAACAGCCACACAGTCGTGGGTGAAGAGGGAGTAGAGGAGGGGGCGCAGCACACATCCTTGTGGGGCCCCCGTGTTCAGGGTCAGGTGGGGGGAGGTGTGGTTGCCTAATTTGACAGACTGGGGTCTGTTTGTTAGGAAGTCCAGGGTCCAGTTGCAGAGGGAAGTGTTCAGGCCAAGAGTTTGGAGTTTGGTGGCCAGCTTGTTGGGGACGATAGTGTTGAATGCTGAGCTGTAGTCTATAAACAACATTCTGATGTAGGTCTCCTTACCATCTAGGTGATTCAGTGCCGAGTATAGAGCTCTCGCTCTCCTGGGCTCTCGCTCTCCTGGGCTGTCGCTCTCCTGGTCTCTCGCTCTCCTGGGCTCTCGCTCTCCTGGGCTGTCGCTCTCCTGGTCTCTCGCTCTCCTGGGCTCTCGCTCTCCTGGGCTGTCGCTCTCCTGGGCTCCTGCTCTCCTGTGCTCTCGCTCTCCTGGGCTCCCGCTTTCCTGGGCTCTCGCTCCCGTGGGATCCCGCTCTCCTGGGCTCTGGCTCTCCTGGGCTCTCGCACCCGTGCGATCCCGCTCTTCTGGGCTGTCGCTCTCCTGGTCTCCCATTCGCCTGGGCTCTCCCTCCCGTGCGATCCCGCTCTCCTAGGCTCCCGCTCTCCTGGGCTCTCGCTCTCCTGGGCTCTCGCTTTACTAGGCTCTCGCTCTCCTGTGCTCCCGCTCTCCAGGGCTCTCGCTCTCCTGTGCTCTCGCTCTCCTGGGCTCTCGCTCTCCTGGGCTCTCGCTCTCCTGGGCTGTCGCTCTCCTGTGCTCCCTCTCTCCTGTGCTACTGCTCTCCTGTGCTCCCGCTCTCCTGTGCTCCCGCTCTCCTGTGCTCCTGTTCTTCTGGGCTCTCGCTCTCCTGGGCTCTGGCTCTCCTCGGCTCTCGCTCTCCTGGGCTCTCGCTCTCCTGGGCTACCGCTCTCCTGGGCTCTCCCTCTGCTTGACTCCCGCTCTCCTGGGCTCCTGCTCTCATGGGCTCCCGCTCTCCTGGGCTCTTGCACTCCTGGGCTCCAGCTCTCCTGGGCTCTCACTCTCCTGGGCTCTCGTTCCCGTGGGATCGCGCTCTCCAGCTGCTCTCACTCTCCTGGGCTCCCGCTCTCCTCCGCCTGGGCTCTCGCTCTCCTGGGCTCTCGCTCTCCTGGGCTCTCACTCTCTTGGGTCTCGCTCTCCTGGGCACTCGCTCTCCTGGGCCCTCGCTCTCCTGGGCTCTCGCTCTCCTGGGCACTCCCTCTCCTGGGCTCCCACTCTCCTGAGCTCTCACACCCGTGCGATCCCACTCTCCTGGGCTGCCGCTCTCCTGGGCTCTCGCTCTCCTGGGCTCTCGCTTTACTAGGCTCTCGCTCTCCTGGGCTCACGCTCCCGTGGGACCCCGCTCTACTGGGCACTCACTCCCGTGGGATCGCTCTCTCCAGCTGCTCTCGCTCTCCTGGGCTCCCGCTCTCCTGGGCACTCGCTCTATTGAGCTCTCGCTCTCATGGGCTCTCGCTCCCGTGGGATCGCGCTCTACTGGGCACTTGCTCCCATGGGATCGCGTTCTACAGCTGCTCTTGCTCTCCTGGGCTCCAGCTCTCCTGGGCTCTCGCTCTCCTGGGCTGTCACTCGCCTGGGCTCTCGCTCTCCTGGGCTCTCGCTCTCCTGGTCTCTCGCTCTCCTGGGCTCACGCTCTCCTGGGCTCTCACTCTTCTGGGCTCCCGCTCTCCTGTGCTCTCACTATCCTGTGCTCTCACTCTCCTGGGCTCCCACTCTCCTGGGCTATCGCACCCGTGCGATCCCGCTCTACTGTGCCGTCGCTCTCCTGGGCTCCACTCTCCTGGGCTCTCGCTCTCCTGGGCTCTCGCTCCCGTGGGGCCCCGCTCTACTGGGCACTCGCTCCCATGGGATCGCGCTCTCCAGCTGCTCTCGCTCTCCTGGGCTCCCGCTCTCCTGGGCTCTCGCTCTCCTGGGCTCTCACTCGCCTGTGCTCTCGCTCGCCTGGGCTCTCGCTCTACTGGGCTCCCGCTCTCCTGGGCTCTCACTCTCCTGGGCTCTCGCTCTCCTGGGCTCTCGCTCTCCTGGGCTCTCACTCGCCTGGGTTCTCACTCTCCAGCTGCTCTCGCTCTCCTGGGCTCCCGCTCTCCTGCGCTCTCGCTCTCCTGGGCTCCCACTATCCTGGGCTAGCGCTCTCCTGGGCTCTCACTCTCCTGGGCTCCCGCTCTCCTGTGCTCTCACTATCCTGGGCTCTCACTCTCCTGGGCTCCCACTCTCCAGGGCTCTCGCACCCGTGCGATCCCGCTCCCCTCGGCTCTCGCTCTACTGGGCTCTCGCTCCCCTGGTCTCTCGCTCCCCTGGGCTCTCGCTCTCCTGGGCTCTCGCTCTCCTGGGCTCCTGCTCTCCTGGGCTCCCGCTCTCCTGGGCTCTAACTCTCCTGGGCTCCCGCTCTCCTGTGCTCTCACTATCCTGGGCTCCCGCTCTCCTGGGCTCTAACTCTCCTGGCCTCTCGCTCTCCTGGGCTCTTGCTCTCCTGGGCTCCTGTAGCATTGTGCTTTCCTGGGCTCCCACTCTCGTGGGATCCCGCTCGACTGGGCTCTCGCTTTACTAGGCTCTCGCTCTCCTGGGCTCCCGCTCTCCAGGGCTCTCGCTCTCCTGGGCTCTCGCTCTCCTGTGCTCGGTCTCTCCTGTGCTCTCGCTCTCCTGGGCTCTCGCTCTCCTGGGCTCTCGCTCTCCTGGGCTGTCGCTCTCCTGTGCTCCCTCTCTCCTGTGCTACTGCTCTCCTGTGCTCCCGCTCTCCTGTGCTCCCGCTCTCCTGTGCTCCTGTTCTTCTGGGCTCTCGCTCTCCTGGGCTCTGGCTCTCCTCGACTCTCGCTCTCCTGGGCTCTCGCTCTCCTGGGCTACCGCTCTCCTGGGCTCTTGCACTCCTGGGCTCCAGCTCTCCTGGGCTCTCACTCTCCTGGGCTCTCGCTCCCGTGGGATCGCGCTCTCCAGCTGCTCTCACTCTCCTGGGCTCTCACTCTCCTGGGCTCCCACTCTCCTGGGCTATCGCACCCGTGCGATCCCGCTCTACTGTGCTGTCGCTCTCCTGGGCTCCACTCTCCTGGGCTCTCGCTCTCCTGGGCTCTCGCTCCCGTGGGGCCCCGGTCTACTGGGCACTCGCTCCCATGGGATCGCGCTCTCCAGCTGCTCTCGCTCTCCTGGGCTCCCGCTCTCCTGGGCTCTCGCTCTCCTGGGCTCTCACTCACCTGTGCTCTCGCTCTCCTGGGCTCTCGCTCTACTGGGCTCCCGCTCTCCTGTGCTCCCACTCTCCTGGGCTCTCGCGCCCGTGCGATCCCGCTCTACTGGGCTGTCGCTCTCCTGGGCTCCCAGTCTCCTGGGCTCTCGCTCCTGTGCGATCAAGCTCTCCTGGGCTCCCGCTCTCCTGGGCTCTCGCTCTCCTGGGCTCTCACTCTCCTGGGCTCTCGCTCCCGTGGGATCGCGCTCTCCAGCTGCTCTCACTCTCCTGGGCTCCCGCTCTCCTTCTCCTGGGTTCTCGCTCTCCTGGGCTCTCGCTCTCCTGGGCTCCCATGGGATCGTGCTTTCCTGGGCTCTCGCTCTCCTGGGCTACCGTGGGATCCTGTTCTCCTGGGCTCTCGTTCTCCTGGGCTCTCGCTCTCCTGGGCTTTCGCTCTCCTGGGCTCCCATGGGATTGTGCTTTCCTGGGCCCCCGCTCTCCTGGGCTTTCGCTCTCCTGGGCTCTCGCTCTCCTGGGCACATGCTCTCCTGGGCTCCCTGTCTCCGGGGCCCTCACTCGCCTGGGCTCTCGCTCTCCTGGGCTCTCGCTCTCCTGGGCTGTCGCTCTCCTGGGCTCTCGCTTTACTCGGCTCTCGCTCTCCTGGGCTCACGCTTCCGTGGGACACCGCTCTACTGGGCACTCGCTCCCATGGGATCGCTCTCTCCAGCTGCTCTCGCTCTCCTGGGCTCCCGCTCTCCTGGGCTCTCGCTCTCCTGAGCTCTCGCTCTCATGGGCTCTCGCTCCGATGGGATCCCGCTTGACTGGGCACTCGCTCCCATGGGATCACGCTCTCCAGCAGCTCTCGATCTCCTGGGCTCCCGCTCTCCTGGGCTCTCGCTCTCCTGGGCTCTCGCTCTCCTGGTCTCTACCTCTCCTGTGCTCCCTGTCTCCGGGGCTCTCACTCGCCTGGGCTCTCGCTCTCCTGGGCTCTCGCTCTCCTGGGCTTTCACTCTCCTGGGCTCCCGCTCTCCTGTGCTCTCACTATCCTGGACTCTCACTCTCCTGGGCTCCCACTCTCCTGGGCTCTCGCACCCGTGCGATCCCGCTCTACGGGGCTGTCGCTCTCCTGGGCTCCCACCCTCCTGGGCTCTCGCTCCTGTGCGATCAAGCTCTCCTGGGCTCCCGCTCTCCTGGGCACTCGCTCTCCTGGGCTCTCACTCTCCTGGGCTCTCGCTCCCGTGGGATCGCGCTCTCCAGCTGCTCTCACTCTCCTGGGCTCAGGCTCTCCTTCTCCTGGGTTCTCGCTCTCCTGGGCTCTCGCTCTCCTGGGCTCCCATGGGATCGTGCTTTCCTGGGCTGTCGCTCTCCTGGGCTACCGTGGGATCCTGTTCTCCTGGGCTCTCGTTCTCCTGGGCTCTCGCTCTCCTGGGCTCTCGCTCTCCTGGGCTCCCATGGGATTGTGCTTTCCTGGGCCCCCGCTCTCCTGGGCTTTCGCTCTCCTGGGCTCTCGCTCTCCTGGGCACATGCTCTCCTGGGCTCCCTGTCTCCGGGGCTCTCACTCGCCTGGGCTCTCGCTCTCCTGGGCTCTCGCTCTCCTGGGCTCTCGCTCTCCTGGGCCCTCGCTCTCCTGGGCTCTCGCTCTACTGGGCTCTCGCTTTACTAGGCCCTCGCTCTCCTGGGCTCACGCTCTCCTGGGCTCTCGCTCTCCTGGGCTCCCATGGGATTGTGCTTTCCTGGGCCCCCGCTCTCCTGGGCTTTCGCTCTCCTGGGCTCTCGCTCTCCTGGTCACATGCTCTCCTGGGCTCCCTGTCTCCGGGGCTCTCACTCGCCTGGGCACTCGCTCCCGTGGGATCGCTCTCTCCAGCTGCTCTCACTCTCCTGGGCTCCCGCTCTCCTTGGCTCTCGCTCTCCTGGGCTCTCGCTCACCTGGGCTCCCGCTCACCTGGGCTCCCGCTCTCCTGGGCTCTCACTCTCCTGGGCTCCCGCTCTCCTGTGCTCTCACTATCCTGGACTCTCACTCTCCTGGGCTCCCACTCTCCAGGGCTCTCGCACCCGTGCGATCCCGCTTTCCTCGGCTCTCGCTCTCCTGGGCTCCCACTCTCCTGTGCGATCACTCTCCTGGGCTCTCGCTGTCCTGGGCTCGCGCTCTCCTGGGCTCCCGCTTTCCTAGGCTCTCGCTCCCGTGGGATCCCACTCTCCTGGGCTCTCGCTCTCCTGGGCTCTCGCTCTCCTGGTCTCTCTCTCTCCTGTGCTCCCGCTCTTCTGTGCTCCCGCTCTACTGTGCTCCTGCTCTCCTGGGCTCTCGCTCTCCGGGGCTCTCGCTCTCCTGGGCTTTCGCTCTCCTGGGCTCTCGCTCTCCTGGTCTCTCCCTCTCCTCTGCTCCCGCTCTCCTCTGCTCCCGCTCTCCTGTGCTCCTGCTCTCCTGGGCTCCCGCTCTCCTGGGCTCTCGCTCTCCTGGGCTCTCGCTCTCCTGGTATCTCCCTCTCCTGTGCTCCCGCTCTCCTGTGCTACTGCTCTCCTGTGCTCCTGCTCTCCTGTGCTCCCACTCTCCTGTGCTCCTGTTCTCCTGGGCTCTCGCACTCCTGGGCTCTCGCTCTCCTGGGCTTTCGCTCTCCTGGGCTCTCGCTCTCCTGGGCTCCCGCTCTCCTGGGCTCTCCCTCTCCTTGACTCCCACTCTCCTGTGCTCCTGCTTTCCTGGGCTCCTGCTCTCCTGGGCTCTTGCACTCCTGGGCTCCAGCTCTCCTGGGCTCTCACTCTCCTGGGCTCTCGCTCCCGTGGGATCGCGCTCTCCAGCTGCTCTCACTCTCCTGGGCTCCCGCTCTCCTTCTCCAGGGCTCTCGCTCTCCTGGGCTCCCTGTCTCCGGGGCTCTCACTCTCCTGGGTTCTCGCTCTCCTGGACTCTCGCTCTCCTGAGCTCTCGCTCTACTGGGCTCTCGCACTCCTGAGCTCGCTCTCCTGGGCTTCCGCTCGCCTGGGCTCTCGCTCTCCTGGGCTCCCGATCGCCTGGGCTACCTGTCTCTGGGGCTCTCTCTCCTGGGTTCTCGCTCTCCTGGGCTCTCGCTCTCCTGAGCTCTCGCTCTACAGGGCTCTCGCTCTCCTGTGCTCTCACTCTCCTGAGCTCTCGCTCTCCTGGACTCTTGCTCTCCTTGACTCCCGCTGTCCTGGGCTGCTGCACTCCTGGGCTCCCGCTCTCCTGGGCTCTTGCACTCCTGGGCTCCAGCTCTCTTGAGCTCTTGCTCTCCTGGGCTCCCATGGGATCGTGCTTTCCTGGGCTCTCGGTCTCCTGGACTCCCGCTCTCCTTGGCTCCTGTGGCATCCTGCTCTCCTGGGCTCTCACTCCCATGGGATCCCGCTCTACTGTGCTGTCACTCTCCTGGGCTCTCGCTCTCGTGCGATCCCACTCTCCTGGGCTCCCGCTCTCCTGGGCTCTCGCTCTCCTGGGCTCTCGCTTTACTAGGCCCTCGCTCTCCTGGGCTCACGCTCCCGTGGGACCCCGCTCTACCTGGCACTCGCTCCCGTGGGATCGCTCTCTCCAGCTGCTCTCGCTCTCCTGGGCTCTCACTATCCTGGGCTCCCGCTCTCCTGGGCTCTCACTCTCCTGGGCTCCCGCTCTCCAGGGCTCTCGCTCTTATGGGCACTCGCTCTCCTGGGCTCTCGCTCTCCTGTGCTCTGACTCTCCTGTGCTCTCGCTCTCCTGGGCTCTCGCTCTCCTGGGCTCTCGCTCTCGTGGGCTCCCTCTCTACTGGGCTCTCGCACACCTGGGATCCCGTTCTCCTGGGCTCTCGCTCTCCTGGGCTGTCGCTCTCCTGTGCTCTGACTCTCCTGTGCTCTCACTCTCCTGGGCTCTCCCTCTCCTGGGCTCTTGCTCTCCTGGGCTCTCGCTCTCCTGGGCTATCGCTCTCGTGGGCTCCCGCTCTCCTGTGCTCTCACTCTCCTGTGCTCTGGTTCTCCTGGGCTCTCACTCTCCTGGGCTCCCACTCTCCTGGGCTCTCGCACCCGTGCGATCCCGCTCTACTTGTCTGTCGCTCTCCTGGGCTCCCACTCTCCTGGGCACTCCCTCCCGTGCGATCCCGCTCTCCTGGGCTACCGCTCTCCTGGGCTCTCGCTCTCCTGGGCTCTCGCTCTCCTGGGCTCTCGCTCCCGTGGGATGCCGCTCTACTGGGCACTCGCTACCGTGGGATCGTTCTCTCCAGCTGCTCTCGCTCTCCTGGGCTCCCGCTCTCCTGGGCTCTCGCTCTCCTGAGCTCTCGCTCTCATGGGCTCTCGCTCCGATGGGATCCCGCTCTACTGGGCACTCGCTCCCATGGGATCACGCTCTCCAGCTGCTCTCGATCTCCTGGGCTCCCGCTCTCCTGGGCTCTCGCTCTCCTGGGCTCTCGCTCTCCTGGGCTCTCGCTCTCCTGGGCTCCCGGTCTCCTGGGCTCCTGTGGCATCCTGCTCTCCTCGGCTCTCACTCCCGTGGGATCCCGCTCTACTGGGGTCTCGCACCACTGGGATACCGCTATCCTGGGCTCTCGCTCTCCTGGGCTCTCGCTCTCCTGGGCTCTCGCTCTCCTGGGCTTTCGCTCTCCTGGGCTCTCGCTCTCCTGGGCACATGCTCTCCTGGGCTCCCTGTCTCCGGGGCTCTCACTCGCCTGGGCTCTCGCTCTCCTGGGCTCTCGCTCTCCTGGGCTCTCGCTTTACTAGGCTCTCGCTCTCCTGGGCTCATGCTCCCGTGGGACACCGCTCTACTGGGCACTCGCTCCCGTGGGATCACTCTCTCCAGCTGCTCTCGCTCTCCTGGGCTCCCGCTCTCCTTGGCTCTCGCTCTCCTGGGCTCTCGCTCGCCTGGGATCTCGCTCTCCTGGGCTCTCACTCTCCTGGGCTCCCGCTCTCCTTCTCCAGGGCTTTCGCTCTCCTGGGCTCCCTGTCTCCAGGGCTCTCACTCTCCTGGGTTCTCGCTCTCCTGGACTCTCGCTCTCCTGAGCTCTCACTCTACTGGGCTCTCGCACTCCTGAGCTCGCTCTCCTGGGCTTCCGCTCGCCTGGGCTCTCGCTCTCCTGGGCTCCCGATCTCCTGGGCTACCTGTCTCTGGGGCTCTCACTCTCCTGGGTTCTCGCTCTCCTGGGCTCTCGCTCTCCTGAGCTCTTGCTCTACAGGGCTCTCGCTCTCCTGTGCTCTCACTCTCCTGAGCTCTCGCTCTCCTGGACTCTTGCTCTCCTTGACTCCCGCTGTCCTGGGCTGCTGCACTCCTGGGCTCCCGCTCTCCTGGGCTCTTGCACTCCTGGGCTCCAGCTCTCTTGGGCTCTTGCTCTCCTGGGCTCCCATGGGATCGTGCTTTCCTGGGCTCTCGGTCTCCTGGACTCCCGCTCTCCTTGGCTCCTGTGGCATCCTGCTCTCCTGGGCTCTCACTCCCATGGGATCCCGCTCTACTGGGCTCTCGCACCCCTGGGCTCTCGCTCTCCTGGGCCCTCGCTCTCCTGGGCTCTCGCTCTCCTGGGCTCTCGCTCTCCTGGGCTCTCACTCTCCTGGGCTCTCGCTCTCCTGGGCCCTCGCTCTCCTGGGCTCTCGCTCTCCTGGGCTCTCACTCTCCTGGGCTCCCGCTCTCCTGTGCTCTCACTATCCTGGGCTCTCACTCTCCTGGGCTCCCACTCTCCTGGGCTCTCGCACCCGTGCGATCCGATCCGCTCTACTGTGCTGTCGCTCTCCTGGGCTCCCACTCTCCTGGACTCTCGCTCCCATGCGATCCCGCTCTCCTGGGCTCCCGCTCTCCTGGGCTCTCGCTCTCCTGGGCTCACGCTCTCCTGGGCTCCCGCTCTCCTGGGCTCTCACTCTCCTGGGCTCCCGCTCTCCTGTGCTCTTACTATCCTGGGCTCTCACTCTCCTGGGCTCCCACTCTCCAGGGATCTCGCACCCGTGCGATCCCGCTCTCCTGGGCTCTCACTCTCCTGGGCTCCCGCTCTCCTGGGCTCTCACTCTCCTGGGCTCCCGCACTCCAGGGCTCTCGCTCTCATGGGCACTCGCTCTCCTGGGCTCTCGCTCTCCTGTGCTCTGACTCTCCTGTGCTCTCGCTTTCCTGGGCTCTCGCTCTCCTGGGCTCTCGCTCTCGTGGACTCCCGCTCTACTGGGCTCTCGCACCCCTGGGATCCCGCTCTCCTGGGCTCTCGCTCTCCTGGGCTCTCGCTCTCCTGTGCTCTGACTCTCCTGTGCTCTCACTCTCCTGGGCTCTCGCTCTCCTGGACTGTCGCTCTCCTGGGTTCCCGCTCTCCTGCTCTCTCACTCTCCTGTGCTCTCGCTTTCCTGGGCTCTCACTATCCTGGGCTCTCACTCTCCTGGGCTCCCACTCTCCTGGGCTCTCGCACCCGTGCGAACCCGCTCTACTTGTCTGTCGCTCTCCTGGGCTCCCACTCTCCTGGGCACTCCCTCCCGTGCGATCCCGCTCTCCTGGGCTACCGCTCTCCTGGGCTCTCGCTCTCCTGGGCTCTCGCTTTACTAGGCTCTCGCTCTCCTGGGCTCCCGCTCTACAGGGCTCTCGCTCTCCTGTGCTCTCACTAACCTAGCCTCTCACTCTCCTGGGCTCTCGCTCCCGTGGGATGCCGCTCTACTGGGCACTCGCTCCCGTGGGATCGTTCTCTCCAGCTGCTCTCGCTCTCCTGGGCTCCCGCTCTCCTGGGCTCTCGCTCTCCTGAGCTCTCGCTCTCATGGGCTCTCGCTCCGATGGGATCCCGCTCTACTGGGCACTCGCTCCCATGGGATCACGCTCTCCAGCTGCTCTCGCACCCCTGGGATCCCGCTCTCCTGGGCTCTCGCTCTCCTGGGCTCTCGCTCTCCTGTGCTCTGACTCTCCTGTGCTCTCACTCTCCTGGGCTCTCCCTCTCCTGGGCTCTTGCTCTCCTGGGCTCTCGCTCTCCTGGGCTGTCGCTCTCCTGGGTTCCCGCTCTCCTGCTCTCTCACTCTCCTGTGCTCTCGCTCTCCTGGGCTCTCACTATCCTGGGCTCTCACTCTCCTGGGCTCCCACTCTCCTGGGCTCTCGCACCCGTGCGAAGCCGCTCTACTTGTCTGTCGCTCTCCTGGGCTCCCACTCTCCTGGGCACTCCCTCCCGTGCGATCCCGCTCTCCTGGGCTACCGCTCTCCTGGGCTCTCGCTCTCCTGGGCTCTCGCTTTACTAGGCTCTCGCTCTCCTGGGCTCCCGCTCTACAGGGCTCTCGCTCTCCTGTGCTCTCACTAACCTAGCCTCTCACTCTCCTGGGCTCTCGCTCTCCTGGGCTGTCGCTCTCCTGGGTTCCCGCTCTCCTGCTCTCTCACTCTCCTGGGCTCTCACTCTCCTGTGCTCTGACTCTCCTGTGCTCTCGCTCTCCTTGGCACTCGCTCTCCTGGGCTCTCGCTCTCCTGTGCTCTGACTCTCCTGGGCTCTCGCTCTCCTGGGCTCTCGCTCTCCTGGGCTCTCGCTCTCCTGGGCTCCCGCTCTCCTGGGCTCTCGCTCTCCTGGGCTCTCGCTTTACTAGGCTCTCGCTCTCCTGGGCTCACGCTCCCGTGGGACCCCGCTCTACCTGGCACTCGCTCCCGTGGGATCGCTCTCTCCAGCTGCTCTCGCTCTCCTGGGCTCCCGCTCTCCTGGGGCTCCCGCTCTCCTGGGCTCTCACTCTCCTGGGCTCCCGCTCTCCTGTGCTCTCACTATCCTGGGCTCTCACTCTCCTGGGCTCCCACTCTCGAGGGCTCTCGCACCCGTGCGATCCTGCTCTCCTGGGCTCTCACTCTCCTGGGCTCCCGCTCTCCTGGGCTCTCACTCTCCTGGGCTCCCGCTCTCCAGGGCTCTCGCTCTCATGGGCACTCGCTCTCCTGGGCTCTCACTCTCCTGTGCTCTGACTCTCCTGTGCTCTCGCTCTCCTTGGCACTCGCTCTCCTGGGCTCTCGCTCTCCTTTGCTCTGACTCTCCTGGGCTCTCGCTCTCCTGGGCTCTCGCTTTACTAGGCTCTCGCTCTCCTGGGCTCACGCTCCCGTGGGACACCGCTCTACTGGGCACTCGCTCCCGTGGGATCGCTCTCTCCAGCTGCTCTCGCTCTCCTGGGCTCCCGCTCTCCTGGGCTCCCGCTCTCCTTGGCTCTCGCTCTCCTGGGCTCTCGCTCTCCTGGGCTCCCGCTCACCTGGGCTCCCACTCTCCTGGGCTCTCACTCTCCTGGGCTCCCGCTCTCCTGTGCTCTCACTATCCTGGACTCTCACTCTCCTGGGCTCCCACTCTCCAGGGCTCTCGCACCCGTGCGATCCCGCTTTCCTCGGCTCTCGCTCTCCTGGGCTCCCGCTCTCCTGTGCTATCACTCTCCTGGGCTCCTGCTTTCCTTGGCTCTCGCTCCCGTGGGATCCCGCTCTCCTGGGCTCTCGCTCTCCTGGGCTCTCGCTCTCCTGGGCTCTCGCTCTCCTGGTCTCTCTCTCTCCTGTGCTCCCGCTCTTCTGTGCTCCCGCTCTACTGTGCTCCTGCTCTCCTGGGCTCTCGCTCTCCTGGGCTCTCGCTCTCCTGGTCTCTCCCTCTCCTCTGCTCCCGCTCTCCTCTGCTCCCGCTCTCCTGTGCTCCTGCTCTCCTGGACTCCCGCTCTCCTGGGCTCTCGCTCTCCTGGGCTCTCGCTCTCCTGGTCTCTCCCTCTCCTGTGCTCCCGCTCTCCTGTGCTACTGCTCTCCTGTGCTCCTGCTCTCCTGTGCTCCCACTCTCCTGTGCTCCTGTTCTCCTGGGCTCTCGCTCTCCTGGGCTCTCGCTCTCCTGTGCTCTCGCTCTCCTGGGCTCTCGCTCTCCTGGGCTCCCGCTCTCCTGGGCTCTCCCTCTCCTTGACTCCCACTCTCCTGTGCTCCTGCTTTCCTGGGCTCCTGCTCTCCTGGGCTCTTGCACTCCTGGGCTCCAGCTCTCCTGGGCTCTCACTCTCCTGGGCTCTCGCTCCCGTGGGATCGCGCTCTCCAGCTGCTCTCACTCTCCTGGGCTCCCGCTCTCCTTCTCCAGGGCTCTCGCTCTCCTGGGCTCCCTGTCTCCAGGGCTCTCACTCTCCTGGGTTCTCGCTCTCCTGGACTCTCGCTCTCCTGAGCACTCGCTCTACTGGGCTCTCGTACTCCTGAGCTCGCTCTCCTGGGCTTCCGCTCGCCTGGGCTCTCGCTCTCCTGGGCTCCCGATCGCCTGGGCTACCTGTCTCTGGGGCTCTCTCTCCTGGGTTCTCGCTCTCCTGGGCTCTCGCTCTCCTGAGCTCTCGCTCGACAGGGCTCTCGCTCTCCTGTGCTCTCACTCTCCTGGACTCTTGCTCTCCTTGACTCCCGCTGTCCTGGGCTGCTGCACTCCTGGGCTCCCGCTCTCCTGGGCTCTTGCACTCCTGGGCTACAGCTCTCTTGAGCTCTTGCTCTCCTGGGCTCCCATGGGATCGTGCTTTCCTGGGCTCTCGGTCTCCTGGAGTCCCGCTCTCCTTGGCTCCTGTGGCATCCTGCTCTCCTGGGCTCTCACTCCCATGGGATCCCGCTCTACTGTGCTGTCACTCTCCTGGGCTCACGCTCTCGTGCGATCCCGCTCTCCTGGGCTCCCGCTCTCCTGGGCTCTCGCTCTCCTGGGCTCTCGCTATCCTGGGCTCTCACTCTCCTGGGCTCCCACTCTCGAGGGCTCTCGCACCCGTTCGATCCTGCTCTCCTGGGCTCTCACTCTCCTGGGCTCCCACTCTCCTGGGCTCTCACTCTCCTGGACTCCCGCTCTCCTGGGCTCTCGCTCTCCTGGGCTCTCGCTCTCCTGGTCTCTCCCTCTCCTGTGCTCCCGCTCTCCTGTGCTCCCGCTCTCCTGTGCTACTGCTCTCCTGTGCTCCTGCTCTCCTGTGCTCCCACTCTCCTGTGCTCCTGTTCTCCTGGGCTCTCGCTCTCCTGGGCTCTCGCTCTCCTGTGCTCTCGCTCTCCTGGGCTCTCGCTCTCCTGGGCTCCCGCTCTCCTGGGCTCTCCCTCTCCTTGACTCCCACTCTCCTGTGCTCCTGCTTTCCTGGGCTCCTGCTCTCCTGGGCTCTTGCACTCCTGGGCTCCAGCTCTCCTGGGCTCTCACTCTCCTGGGCTCTCGCTCCCGTGGGATCGCGCACTCCAGCTGCTCTCACTCTCCTGGGCTCCCGCTCTCCTTCTCCAGGGCTCTCGCTCTCCTGGGCTCCCTGTCTCCAGGGCTCTCACTCTCCTGGGTTCTCGCTCTCCTGGACTCTCGCTCTCCTGAGCTCTCGCTCTACTGGGCTCTCGCTCTCCTGGTCTCTCCCTCTCCTGTGCTCCCGCTCTCCTGTGCTACTGCTCTCCTGTGCTCCTGCTCTCCTGTGCTCCCACTCTCCTGTGCTCCTGTTCTCCTGGGCTCTCGCTCTCCTGGGCTCTCGCTCTCCTGTGCTCTCGCTCTCCTGGGCTCTCGCTCTCCTGGGCTCCCGCTCTCCTGGGCTCTCCCTCTCCTTGACTCCCACTCTCCTGTGCTCCTGCTTTCCTGGGCTCCTGCTCTCCTGGGCTCTTGCACTCCTGGGCTCCAGCTCTCCTGGGCTCTCACTCTCCTGGGCTCTCGCTCCCGTGGGATCGCGCACTCCAGCTGCTCTCACTCTCCTGGGCTCCCGCTCTCCTTCTCCAGGGCTCTCGCTCTCCTGGGCTCCCTGTCTCCAGGGCTCTCACTCTCCTGGGTTCTCGCTCTCCTGGACTCTCGCTCTCCTGAGCTCTCGCTCTACTGGGCTCTCGTACTCCTGAGCTCGCTCTCCTGGGCTTCCGCTCGCCTGGGCTCTCGCTCTCCTGGGCTCCTGATCGCCTGGGCTACCTGTCTCTGGGGCTCTCTCTCCTGGGTTCTCGCTCTCCTGGGCTCTCGCTCTCCTGAGCTCTCGCTCTACAGGGCTCTCGCTCTCCTGTGCTCTCACTCTCCTGGACTCTTGCTCTCCTTGACTCCCGCTGTCCTGGGCTGCTGCACTCCTGGGCTCCCGCTCTCCTGGGCTCTTGCACTCCTGGGCTACAGCTCTCTTGAGCTCTTGCTCTCCTGGGCTCCCATGGGATCGTGCTTTCCTGGGCTCTCGGTCTCCTGGAGTCCCGCTCTCCTTGGCTCCTGTGGCATCCTGCTCTCCTGGGCTCTCACTCCCATGGGATCCCGCTCTACTGTGCTGTCACTCTCCTGGGCTCTCGCTCTCGTGCGATCCCGCTCTCCTGGGCTCCCGCTCTCCTGGGCTCTCGCTCTCCTGGGCTCTCGCTTTACTAGGCCCTCGCTCTCCTGGGCTCACGCTCCCGTGGGACCCCGCTCTACCTGGCACTCGCTCCCGTGGGATCGCTCTCTCCAGCTGCTCTCGCTCTCCTGGGCTCCCGCTCTCCTGGGGCTCCCGCTCTCCTGGGCTCTCACTCTCCTGGGCTCCCGCTCTCCTGTGCTCTCACTATCCTGGGCTCTCACTCTCCTGGGCTCCCACTCTCGAGGGCTCTCGCACCCGTGCGATCCTGCTCTCCTGGGCTCTCACTCTCCTGGGCTCCCGCTCTCCTGGGCTCTCACTCTCCTGGGCTCCCGCTCTCCAGGGCTCTCGCTCTCATGGGCACTCGCTCTCCTGGGCTCTCACTCTCCTGTGCTCTGACTCTCCTGTGCTCTCGCTCTCCTTGGCACTCGCTCTCCTGGGCTCTCGCTCTCCTGTGCTCTGACTCTCCTGGGCTCTCGCTCTCCTGGGCTCTCGCTCTCCTGGGCTCTCGCTCTCCTGGGCTCCCGCTCTCCTGGGCTCTCGCTCTCCTGGGCTCCCGCTCTCCTGTGCTCTGACTCTGCTGTGCTCTCGCTCTCCTGGGCACTCGCTCTCCTGGGCTCTCGTTCTCCTGGGCTCTCGCTCTCCTGGGCTCCCATGGGATTGTGCTTTCCTGGGCCCCCGCTCTCCTGGGCTCTCGCTCTCCTGGGCTCTCTCTCTCCTGGGCACACGCTCTCCTGGGCTCCCTGTCTCCGGGGCTCTCACTCGCCTGGGCTCTCGCTCTCCTGGGCTCTCGCTCTCCTGGGCTCTCGCTCTCCTGTGCTCTCGCTCACCTGGGCTCTCGCTCTCCTGGGCTCTCGCTCTCCTGGGCTGTCGCTCTCGTGGGCTCCCGCTCTCCTGTGCTCTCACTCTCCTGTGCTCTCGCTCTCCAAGGCTCTCGCTCTCCTGGGCTCCCGCTCTCCTGGGCTCTCGCACCCGCTTTCGCTCTCCTGGGCTCTCACTATCCTGGGCTCTCACTCTCCTGGGCTCCCACTATCCTGGGCTCTCCCTCCCGTGCGATCCCGCTCTCCTGGGCTCCCGCTCTCCTGGGCTCTTGCTCTCCTGGGCTCTCGCTTTACTAGGCTCTCGCTCTCCTGGGCTCCCGCTCTCCAGGGCTCTCGCTCTCCTGGGCACTCGCTCTCCTGTGCTCTGACCCTCCTGTGCTCTCGCTCTCCTGTGCTCTTGCTCTAATTGACTCCCGCTCTCCTGGGCTGCTGCACTCCTGGGCTCCCGCTCTCCTGGGCTCTTGCACTCCTGGGCGCCAGCTCTCTTGGGCTCTTGCTCTCCTGGGCTCCCATGGGATCGTGCTTTCCTGGGCTCTCGCCCTCCTGGACTCCCGCTCTCCTGGGCTCCAGTGGCATCCTGCTCTCCTGGGCTCTCACTCCCGTGGGATCCCACTCTACTGGGCTCTCGCACACCTGGGCTCTCGCTCTCCTGGGCCCTCGCTCTCCTGGGCTCTCGCTCTCCTGGGCTCTCGCTCTCCTGGGCTCCCGCTCTCCTGGGCTCTCGCACCCGTGTGATCCTGCTCTCCTCGGCTCTCGCTCTCCTGGGCTCCCGCTCTCCTGTGCTATCACTCTCCTGGGCTCTCGCTCTCCTGGGCTCCCGCTCTCCTGTGCTGTCACTCTCCTGGGCTCTCGCTCTCCTGGGCCCTTGCTCTCCTGGGCTCTCGCTCTCCTGGGCTCTCGCTCTCCTGGGCTCCCGCTCTCCAGGACTCTCGCACCCGTGTGATCCTGATATCCTCGGCTCTCGCTCTCCTGGGCTCCCGGTCTCCTGTGCTATCACTCTCCTGGGCTCTCGTTCTCCGGGGCTCTCGCTCTCCTGGGCTTTCGCTCTCCTGGGCTCTCGGTCTCCTGGTCTCTCCCTCTCCTCTGCTCCCGCTCTCCTGGGCTCCCGCTGTCCTGTGCTCCCGCTCTCCTGGGCTCCCGCTCTCCTGTGCTCCTGCTCTCCTGGGCTCCCACTCTCCTGGGCTCTCGCTCTCCTGGGCTCTCGCTCTCCTGGTCTCTCCCTCTCCTGTGCTCCTGCTCTCCTGTGCTCCCGCTCTCCTGTGCTCCTGCTCTCCAGGGCTATCGCTCTCCTGGTCTCTCCCTGTCCTGTGCTCCTGCTCTCCTGTGCTCCCGCTCTCCTGTGCTCCTGTTCTCCTGGGCTCTCGCTCTCCTGGGCTCTCGCTCTCCTGGGCTCTCGCTCTCCTGGGCTCCTGCTCTCCTGGGCTCCTGCTCTCCTGGGCTCCTGCTCCCGTGGGATCGCGCTCTCCAGCTGCTCTCGCTCTCCTGGGCTCTCGCTCTCCTGTGCTCTCACTCACCTGAGCTCCCGCTCTCCTGGGCTCTTGCACTCCTGGGCTCCAGCTCTCCTGGGCTCTCACTCTCCTGGGCTCTCGCTCCCATGGGATCACGCTCTCTATCTGCTCTCACTCTCCTGGGATCCCGCTCTCCTTCTCCTGGGCTCTCGCTATCCTGGGCTCTCGCTCTCCTGGGCACACGCTCTCCTGGGCTCCCTGTCTCCGGGGCTCTCACTCGCCTGGGCTCTCACTCTCCTGGGCTCTCGCTCTCCTGGGCTCTCGCTCTCCTGGGCCCTCGCTCTCCTGGGCTCACGCTCTCCTGGGCTCTCACTCTCCTGGGCTCCCGCTCTCCTGTGCTCTCACTATCCTGGGCTCTCACTCTCCTGGGTTCCCACTCTCCTGGGCTCTCGCACCCGTGCGATCCCGCTCTACTGGGCTGTCGCTCTCCTGGACTCCCACTGTCCTGGGCTCTCGCTCCCGTGCGATCCCGCTCTCCTGGGCTCCCGCTCTCCTGGGCTCTCGCTCTCCTGGGCTCTCGCTTTACTAGGCTCTCGCTCTCCTGGGCTCACGCTCCCGTGGGACCCCGCTCTACTGGGCACTCGCTCCCGTAGGATCGCTCTCTCCAGCTACTCTCGCTTTCCTGGGCTCTCGCTCTCCTGGGCTCTCGCTCTACTGAGCTCTCGCTCTCATGGGCTCTCGCTCCTGTGGGATCCCGCTCTACTGGGCACTCGCTCCCATGGGATCGCGCTCTCCAGCTGCTCTCGCTCTCCTGGGCTCCCGCTCTCCTGGGCTCTCACTCTCCTGGGCTCTCACTCACCTGGGCTCTCGCTCTCCTGGGCTCTCGCTCTCCTGGGCTCTCGCTCTCCTGGGCCCTCGCTCTCCTGGGCTCCCGCTCTCCTGGGCTACCGCTCTCCTGGGCTCTCACTCTCCTGGGCTCCCACTCTCCTGTGCTCTCGCTCTCCTGGGCTCGCGCTCTCCTGGGCTCTCGCTCTCCTGGGCTCCCTCTCTCCTGGGCTCTCCCTCTCCTTGACTCCCGCTCTCCTGGGCTCCTGCTCTCCTGAGCTCCTGCCCTACTGGGCACTCGCACTCCTGGGCTCGCTCGCCTGGGCTTCTGCTCGCCTGGGTTCTCGCTCTCCTGGGCTCCCGATCTCCTGGGCTACCTGTCTCCGGGGCTCTCACTCTCCTGGGTTCTCGCTCTCCTGAGCTCTCGCTATCCTGAGCTCTCGCTCTACTGGGCTCTCGCTCTCCTGTGCTCTCACTCTCCTGAGCTCCCGCTCTCCTGGGCTCTTGCACTCCTGGGCTCCAGCTCTCCTGGGCTCTCACTCTCCTGGCCTCTCGCTCCCATGGGATTGCGCTCTCCAGCTGCTCTCACTCTCCTGGGCTCCCGCTCTCCTGGGCTCTCACTCTTCTGGGCTCCCTGTCTCCGGGGCGCTCACTCTCCTGGGTTCTCGCTCTCCTGGACTCTCGCTCTCCTGAGCTCTCGCTCTCCTGGGCTCTCGCTCTCCTGTGCTCTCACTCACCTGAGCTCCCGCTCTCCTGGGCTCTTGCACTCCTGGGCTCCAGCTCTCCTGGGCTCTCACTCTCCTGGGCTCTCGCTCCCATGGGATCACGCTCTCTATCTGCTCTCACTCTCCTGGGATCCCGCTCTCCTTCTCCTGGGCTCTCGCTCTCCTGGGCTCTCGCTCTCCTGGGCTCCCATGGGATCGTGCTTTCCTGGGCTCCCGCTCTCCTGGGCTCTCGCTCTCCTGGGCTCTCGCTCTCCTGGGCACACGCTCTCTTGGGCTCCCTGTCTCCGGGGCTCTCACTCGCCTTGGCTCTCGCTCTCCTGGGCTCTCGCTCTCCTGGGCTATCGCTCTCCTGGGCCCTCGCTCTGCTGGGCCCTCGCTCTCCTGGGCTCTCGCCCTCCTGGGCTCTCACTCTCCTGTGCTCCCGCTCTGCTGTGCTCTCACTATCCTGGGCTCTCACTCTCCTGGGCTCCCACTCTCCTGGGCTCCCACTCTCCTGGGCTCTCGCAACCGTGCGATCCCGCTCTACTGGGCTGTCGCTCTCCTGGGCTCCCACTCTCCTGGGCTCTCGCTCCCGTGCGATCCCGCTCTCCTGGGCTCCCGCTCTCCTGGGCTCTCGCTCTCCTGGGCTCTCCCTCTCCTGTGCTCCCGCTCTCCTGCGCTCCTGCTCTCCTGGGCTCTTGCTCTCCTGGGCTCTTGCACTCCTGGGCTCCAGCTCTCCTGGGCTCTCACTCTCCTGGGCTCTCGCTCCCGTGGGATCGCGCTCTCCAGCTGCTCTCACTCTCCTGGGCTCCCGCTCTCCTTCTCCTGGGCTCTCGCTCTCCTGGGCTCTCGCTCTCCTGGGCTCCCTGTCTCCGGGGCGCTCACTCTCCTGGGTTCTCGCTCTCCTGGGCTCTCGCTCTCCTGAGCTCAAGCTCTACTGATCTCTCGCACTCCTGGGCTCCTGCTCGCCTGGGCTCTCGCTCTCCTGGGCTCCCGATCTCCTGTGCTCCCTGTCTCCTGGGCTCTCGCTCTCCTGGGCTCTCGCTCTCCTGGACTCCCGCTCTCCTAGGCTCTCGCTCTCCTGGGCTGTCGCTCTCATGGGCTCCCGCTCTCCTGTGCTCTCACTCTGCTATGCTCTCGCTCTCCTGGTCTCTCCCTCTCCTGGTCTCCCGCTCTCCTGTACTCTCACTATCCTGGGCTCTCACTCTCCTGTGCTCCCACTCTCCTGGGCTCCCACTCTCCTGGGCTCTCGCACCCGTGCGATCCCGCTCTACTGGGCTGTCGCTCTCCTGGGCACCCACTCTCCTGGGCTCTCCCTCCCATTCGATCCCGCTCTCCTGGGCTCCCGCTCTCCTGGGCTCTCGCTCTCCTGGGCTCTCGCATTACTAGGCTCTCGCTCTCCAGGGCTCCCGCTCTCCAGGGCTCTCGCTCTCCTGGGCACTCGCTCTCCTGGGCTCTCGCTCCCGTGGGATCCCGCTCTACTGCGCACTCGCTCCCGTGGGATCGCTCTCTCCAGCTGCTCTCGCTCTCCTGGGCTCCCGCTCTCCTGGGCTTTCACTCTCCTGAGCTCTCGCTCTCATGGGCTCTCGCTCCGGTGGGATCCGGCTCTGCTGGGCACTCGCTCCCATGGGATCGCGCTCTCCAGCTGCTCTCGCTCTCCTGGGCTCTTGCTCTCCTGGGCTCCCACTCTCCTGGGCTCCCTCTCTCCTGGGCTCTCACGCTCCTGGGCTCCCGCTCTCCTGTGCTCTCACTATCCTGGGCTCACACTCTCCTGGGCTCCTACTCTCCTGGGCTCTCGCTCTCCTGGACTACCGCTCTCCTGGGCTCCTGTGGCATCCTGCTCTCCTGGGCTCTCACTCCCATGGGATCCTGCTCTACTGGGCTCTCGCACCCCTGGGATACCGCTCTCCTGGGCTGTCGCTCTCCTGGGCTCCCACTCTCCTGGGCTCTCGCTCCAGTGCGATCCCGCTCTCCTGGGCTCCCGCTCTCCTGGGCTCTCGCTCTCCTGGGCTCTCACTCTCCTGAGCTCTCGCTCTCCTGGGCTCCTGCTCTCCTGGGCTCCCGCTCTGCTGATCTCTTGCACGCCTGTGCTCCAGCTCTCCTGGGCTCTCACTCTCCTGGGCTCTCGCTCCCGTGGGATCGCGCTCTCCAGCTGCTCTCACTCTGCTGGGATCCCGCTCTCCTTCTACTGGGCTCTCGCTCTCCTGGGCTCCCATGGGATGGTGCTTTCCTGGGCTCTCGCTCTCCTGGGCTACCGTGTGATCCTGTTCTCCTGGGCTCTCGTTCTCCTGGGCTCTCGCTCTCCTGGGCTCTCGCTCTCCTGGGCTCCCATGGGATTGAGCTTTCCTGGGCCCCCGCTCTCCTGGGCTCTCGCTGTCCTGGGCTCTCGCTCTCCTGGGCACACGCTCTCCTGGGCTCCCTGTCTCCGGGGCTCTCATTCGCCTGGGCTCTTACTCTCCTGGGCTCTCGCTCTCCTGGGCTCTCGCTCTCCTGGGCCCTCGCTCTCCTGGGCTCTCACTATCCTGGGCTCTCACTCTCCTGGGCTCCCGCTCTCCTGTGCTCTCACTATCCTGGGCTCTCACTCTCCTGGGCTCTCGCACCCGTGCGATCCCGCTCTACTGGGCTGTCGCTCTCCTGGACTCCCACTGTCCTGGGCTCTCGCTCCCGTGCGATCCCGCTCTCCTGGGCTCCCGCTCTCCTGGGCTCTCGCTCTCCTGGGCTCTCGCTTTACTAGGCTCTCGCTCTCCTGGGCTCACGCTCCCGTGGGACCCCGCTCTACTGGGCACTCGCTCCCGTAGGATCGCTCTCTCCAGCTACTCTCGCTCTCCTGGGCTCTCGCTCTCCTGGGCTCTCGCTCTACTGAGCTCTCGCTCTCATGGGCTCTCGCTCCTGTGGGATCCCGCTCTACTGGGCACTCGCTCCCATGGGATCGCGCTCTCCAGCTGCTCTCGCTCTCCTGGGCTCCCGCTCTCCTGGGCTCTCACTCTCCTGGGCTCTCACTCACCTGGGCTCTCGCTCTCCTGGGCTCTCGCTCTCCTGGGCTCTCGCTCTCCTGGGCCCTCGCTCTCCTGGGCTCCCGCTCTCCTGGGCTACCGCTCTCCTGGGCTCTCACTCTCCTGGGCTCCCACTCTCCTGTGCTCTCGCTCTCCTGGGCTCGCGCTCTCCTGGGCTCTCGCTCTCCTGGGCTCCCTCTCTCCTGGGCTCTCCCTCTCCTTGACTCCCGCTCTCCTGGGCTCCTGCTCTCCTGAGCTCCTGCCCTAATGGGCACTCGCACTCCTGGGCTCGCTCGCCTGGGCTTCTGCTCGCCTGGGTTCTCGCTCTCCTGGGCTCCCGATCTCCTGGGCTACCTGTCTCCGGGGCTCTCACTCTCCAGGGTTCTCGCTCTCCTGAGCTCTCGCTATCCTGAGCTCTCGCTCTACTGGGCTCTCGCTCTCCTGTGCTCTCACTCTCCTGAGCTCCCGCTCTCCTGGGCTCTTGCACTCCTGGGCTCCAGCTCTCCTGGGCTCTCACTCTCCTGGCCTCTCGCTCCCATGGGATTGCGCTCTCCAGCTGCTCTCACTCTCCTGGGCTCCCGCTCTCCTTCTCCTGGGCTCTCGCTCTCCTGGGCTCTCACTCTTCTGGGCTCCCTGTCTCCGGGGCGCTCACTCTCCTGGGTTCTCACTCTCCTGGACTCTCGCTCTCCTGAGCTCTCGCTCTCCTGGGCTCTCGCTCTCCTGTGCTCTCACTCACCTGAGCTCCCGCTCTCCTGGGCTCTTGCACTCCTGGGCTCCAGCTCTCCTGGGCTCTCACTCTCCTGGGCTCTCGCTCCCATGGGATCACGCTCTCCAGCTGCTCTCACTCTCCTGGGCTCCCGCTCTCCTTCTCCTGGGCTCTCGCTCTCCTGGGCTCTCACTCTCCTGGGCTCCCACTCTCCTGTGCTCTCACTATCCTGGGCTCTCACTCTCCTGGGTTCCCACTCTCCTGGGCTCTCGCACCCGTGCGATCCCGCTCTACTGGGCTGTCGCTCTCCTGGACTCCCACTGTCCTGGGCTCTCGCTCCCGTGCGATCCCGCTCTCCTGGGCTCCCGCTCTCCTGGGCTCTCGCTCTCCTGGGCTCTCGCTTTACTAGGCTCTCGCTCTCCTGGGCTCACGCTCCCGTGGGACCCCGCTCTACTGGGCACTCCCTCCCGTAGGATCGCTCTCTCCAGCTACTCTCGCTCTCCTGGGCTCTCGCTCTCCTGGGCTCTCGCTCTCCTGAGCTCTCGCTCTCATGGGCTCTCGCTCCTGTGGGATCCCGCTCTACTGGGCACTCGCTCCCATGGGATCGCGCTCTCCAGCTGCTCTCGCTCTCCTGGGCTCCCGCTCTCCTGGGCTCTCACTCTCCTGGGCTCTCACTCACCTGGGCTCTCGCTCTCCTGGGCTCTCGCTCTCCTGGGCTCTCGCTCTCCTGGGCCCTCGCTCTCCTGGGCTCCCGCTCTCCTGGGCTACCGCTCTCCTGGGCTCTCACTCTCCTGGGCTCCCACTCTCCTGTGCTCTCGCTCTCCTGTGCTCTCGCTCTCCTGGGCTCGCGCTCTCCTGGGCTCTCGCTCTCCTGGGCTCCCTCTCTCCTGGGCTCTCCCTCTCCTTGACTCCCGCTCTCCTGGGCTCCTGCTCTCCTGAGCTCCTGCCCTACTGGGCACTCGCACTCCTGGGCTCGCTCGCCTGGGCTTCTGCTCGCCTGGGTTCTCGCTCTCCTGGGCTCCCGATCTCCTGGGCTACCTGTCTCCGGGGCTCTCACTCTCCTGGGTTCTCGCTCTCCTGAGCTCTCGCTATCCTGAGCTCTCGCTCTACTGGGCTCTCGCTCTCCTGTGCTCTCACTCTCCTGAGCTCCCGCTCTCCTGGGCTCTTGCACTCCTGGGCTCCAGCTCTCCTGGGCTCTCACTCTCCTGGCCTCTCGCTCCCATGGGATTGCGCTCTCCAGCTGCTCTCACTCTCCTGGGCTCCCGCTCTCCTTCTCCTGGGCTCTCGCTCTCCTGGGCTCTCACTCTTCTGGGCTCCCTGTCTCCGGGGCGCTCACTCTCCTGGGTTCTCGCTCTCCTGGACTCTCGCTCTCCTTAGCTCTCGCTCTCCTGGGCTCTCGCTCTCCTGTGCTCTCACTCACCTGAGCTCCCGCTCTCCTGGGCTCTTGCACTCCTGGGCTCCAGCTCTCCTGGGCTCTCACTCTCCTGGGCTCTCGCTCCCATGGGATCACGCTCTCTATCTGCTCTCACTCTCCTGGGATCCCGCTCTCCTTCTCCTGGGCTCTCGCTCTCCTGGGCTCTCGCTCTCCTGGGCTCTCGCTCTCCTGGGCTCCCATGGGATCGTGCTTTCCTGGGCTCCCGCTCTCCTGGGCTCTCGCTCTCCTGGGCTCTCGCTCTCCTGGGCACACGCTCTCTTGGGCTCCCTGTCTCCGGGGCTCTCACTCGCCTTGGCTCTCGCTCTCCTGGGCTATCGCTCTCCTGGGCCCTCGCTCTGCTGGGCCCTCGCTCTCCTGGGCTCTCACTCTCCTGTGCTCCCGCTCTGCTGTGCTCTCACTATCCTGGGCTCTCACTCTCCTGGGCTCCCACTCTCCTGGGCTCCCACTCTCCTGGGCTCTCGCACCCGTGCGATCCCGCTCTACTGGGCTGTCGCTCTCCTGGGCTCCCACTCTCCTGGGCTCTCGCACCCGTGCGATCCCGCTCTCCTGGGCTCCCGCTCTCCTGGGCTCTCGCTCTCCTGGGCTCTCCCTCTCCTGTGCTCCCGCTGTCCTGCGCTCCTGCTCTCCTGGGCTCTTGCTCTCCTGGGCTCTCGCTCTCCTGGGCTCTTGCACTCCTGGGCTCCAGCTCTCCTGGGTTCTCGCTCTCCTGGGCTCTCGCTCTCCTGAGCTCTCGCTCTACTGGGATCTCGCTCTCCTGTGCTCTCACTCTCCTGAGCTCTCGCTCTCCTCGGCTCTTGCTCTGCTTGACTCCCGCTCTCCTGGGCACTTGCTCTCCTGGGCTCCAGTTCTCCTGGGCTCTTGCTCTCCTGGGCTCCCATGGGATCGTGCTTTCCTGGGCTCTCGCTCTCCTGGGCTCCAGTTCTCCTGGGCTCTTGCTCTCCTGGGCTCCCATGGGATCGTGCTTTCCTGGGCTCTCGCTCTCCTGGGCTCTCGCTCTCGTGGGCTCCCGCTCTCCTGTGCTCTCACTCTCCTGTGCTCTCACCCTCCTGGGCTCTCGCTCTCCTGGGCTCCCGCTCTCCTGCGCTCTCACTCTCCTGTGCTCTTGCTCTCCTGGGCTATCCCTCTCCTGGGCTCCCGCTGTCCTGTGCTCTCACTATCCTGGGCTCTCACTCTCCTGGGCTCCCACTCTCCTGGGCTCCCACTCCCCTGGGCTCTCGCACCCGTGCGATCCCGCTCTACTGGGCTGTCGCTCTCCTGGGCTCCCACTCTCCTGGGCTCTCCCTCCCGTGCGATCCCGTTCTCCTGGGCTCCCGCTCTCCTGGGCTCTCGCTCTCCTGGGCTCTCGCTCTCCTGGGCTCGCGCTCTCCTGGGCTCTCCCTCTCCTTGGCTCCCGCTCTCCTGGGCTCCTGCTCTCCTGAGCTCCTGCTCTACTGGGCTCTTGCACTCCTGGGCTCGCTCGCCTGGGCTTCCGCTTGCCTGGGTTCTCGCTCTCCTGGGCTCCCAATCTCCTGGGCTACCTGTCTCCGGGGCTCTCACTCTCCTGGGTTCTCGCTCTCCTGGGCTCTCGCTCCCCTGAGCTCTCGCTCTACTGGGCTCTCGCTCTCCTGTGCTCTCACTCTCCTGAGCTCTCGCTCTCCTGGGCTCTTGCTCTGCTTGACTCCCGCTCTCCTGGGCTGCTGCACTCCTGGGCTCCCGCTCTCCTGGGCACTTGCTCTCCTGGGCTCCAGTTCTCCTGGGCTCTTGCTCTCCTGGGCTCCCATGGGATCGTGCTTTCCTGGGCTCTCGCTCCCCTGAGCTCTCGCTCTACTGGGCTCTCGCTCTCCTGTGCTCTCACTCTCCTGAGCTCCCGCTCTCCTGGGCTCTTGCACTCCTGGGCTGCAGCTCTCCTGGGCTCTCACTCTCCTGGGCTCTCGCTCCCATGGGATCGCGCTCTCCAGCTGCTCTCACTCTCCTGGGCTCCCGCTCTCCTTCTCCTGGGCTCTCGCTCTCCTGGGCTCTCGCTCTTCTGGGCTCCCTGTCTCCGGGGCGCTCACTCTCCTGGGTTCTCGCTCTCCTGGACTCTCGCTCTCCTGAGCTCTCGCTTTACTGAGCTCTCGCTCTCCTGTGCTCTCACTCTCCTGAGCTCTCGCTCTCCTGGGCTCTTGCTCTCCTTGACTCCCGCTCTCCTGGGCTGCTGCACTCCTGGGCTCCCGCTCTCCTGGGCTCCTGTGGCATCCTGCTCTCCTGGGCTCTCACTCCCGTGGGATCCCGCTCTACTGGGCTCTCGCACCCCTGGGATCCCGCTCTCCTGGGCTCTCGCTCTCCTTGGCTCTCACTCTCCTGGGCTGTCACTCTCGTGGGCTCCCGCTCTCCTGTGCTCTCACTCTCCTGTGCTGTCGCTATCCTGGTCTCTCGCTCTCCTGGGCTCCCGCTCTCCTGCGCTCTCACTCTCCTGGGCTCTCGCTCTCCTGGGCTCTCGCTCTCCTGGTCTCTCCCTCTTCTGTGCTCCTGCCCTCCTGTGCTCCGGCTCTCCTGTGCTTTCGCTCTCCTGGGCTCTCGCTCTCCTGGGCTGTCGCTCTCGTGGGCTCCCGCTCTCCTGTGCTCTCACTCTCCTGTGCTCTCGCCCTCCTGGGCTCTCGCTCTCCTGGGCTCCCGCTCTCCTGCGCTCTCACTCTCCTGTGCTCTTGCTCTCCTGGGCTTTCCCTCTCATGGGCTCCCGCTGTCCTGTGCTCTCACTATCCTGGGCTCTCACTCTCCTGGGCTCCCACTCTCCTGGGCTCCCACTCTCCTGGGCTCTCGCACCCGTGCGATCCCGCTCTACTGGGCTGTCGCTCTCCTGGGCTCCCACTCTCCTGGGCTCTCCCTCCCGTGCGATCCCGCTCTCCTGGGCTCCCGCTCTCCTGGGCTCTCGCTCTCCTGGGCTGTCGCACTACTGGGCTCTCGCACCCCTGGGATCCCGCTCTCCTGCGCTCTCACTCTCCTGGACTCTCGCTCTCCTGGGCTCTCGCTCTCCTGGTCTCTCCCTCTCCTGTGCTCCTGCTCTCCTGTGCTCCCGCTCTCCTGTGCTCCTGCTCTCCTGGGCTCTCGCTCTCCTGGTCTCTCCCTCTCCTTTGCTCCCACTCTCCTGTGCTACTGCTCTCCTGTGCTCCCGCTCTCCTGTGCTCCCGCTCTCCTGTGCTCCTGTTCTCCTGGGCTCTCTCTCTCCTCGGCTCTCGCTCTCCTGGGCTCTCGCTCTCCAGGGCTCACGCTCTCCAGGGCTCTCACTCTCCTGGGTTCTCGCACTCCTGGACTCTCGCTCTCCTGAGCTCCCGATCTACTGGGCTCTCGCACTCCTGGGCTCGCTCTCCTGGGCTTCCGCTCGCCTGGGCTCTCGCTGTCCTGGGCTCCCGATCTCCTGGGCTACCTGTCTCCGGGGCTTTCACTCTCCTGGGTTCTCGCTCTCCTGTGCTCTCACTCACCTGAGCTCTCGCTCTCCTGGGCTCTCGCTCTTCTGGGCTCCCTGTCTCCGGGGCGCTCACTCTCCTGGGTTCTCGTTCTCCTGGACTCTCGCTCTCCTGAGCTCTCGCTTTACTGAGCTCTCGCTCTCCTGTGCTCTCACTCTCCTGAGCTCTCGCTCTCCTGGGCTCTTGCTCTCCTTGACTCCCGCTCTCCTGGGCTGCTGCACTCCTGGGCTCCCGCTCTCCTGGGCTCCTGTGGCATCCTGCTCTCCTGGGCTCTCACTCCCGTGGGATCCCGCTCTACTGGGCTCTCGCACCCCTGGGATCCCGCTCTCGTGGGCTCCCGCTCTCCTGTGCTCTCACTCTCCTGTGCTGTCGCTATCCTGGTCTCTCGCTCTCCTGGGCTCCCGCTCTCCTGCGCTCTCACTCTCCTGGGCTCTCGCTCTCCTGGGCTCTCGCTCTCCTGGTCTCTCCCTCTTCTGTGCTCCTGCCCTCCTGTGCTCCCGCTCTCCTGTGCTTTCGCTCTCCTGGGCTCTCGCTCTCCTGGGCTGTCGCTCTCGTGGGCTCCCGCTCTCCTGTGCTCTCACTCTCCTGTGCTCTCGCCCTCCTGGGCTCTCGCTCTCCTGGGCTCCCGCTCTCCTGCGCTCTCACTCTCCTGTGCTCTTGCTCTCCTGGGCTTTCCCTCTCATGGGCTCCCGCTGTCCTGTGCTCTCACTATCCTGGGCTCTCACTCTCCTGGGCTCCCACTCTCCTGGGCTCCCACTCTCCTGGGCTCTCGCACCCGTGCGATCCCGCTCTACTGGGCTGTCGCTCTCCTGGGCTCCCACTCTCCTGGGCTCTCCCTCCCGTGCGATCCCGCTCTCCTGGGCTCCCGCTCTCCTGGGCTCTCGCTCTCCTGGGCTGTCGCACTACTGGGCTCTCGCACCCCTGGGATCCCGCTCTCCTGCGCTCTCACTCTCCTGGACTCTCGCTCTCCTGGGCTCTCGCTCTCCTGGTCTCTCCCTCTCCTGTGCTCCTGCTCTCCTGTGCTCCCGCTCTCCTGTGCTCCTGCTCTCCTGGGCTCTCGCTCTCCTGGTCTCTCCCTCTCCTTTGCTCCCACTCTCCTGTGCTACTGCTCTCCTGTGCTCCCGCTCTCCTGTGCTCCCGCTCTCCTGTGCTCCTGTTCTCCTGGGCTCTCTCTCTCCTCGGCTCTCGCTCTCCTGGGCTCTCGCTCTCCAGGGCTCACGCTCTCCAGGGCTCTCACTCTCCTGGGTTCTCGCACTCCTGGACTCTCGCTCTCCTGAGCTCCCGATCTACTGGGCTCTCGCACTCCTGGGCTCGCTCTCCTGGGCTTCCGCTCGCCTGGACTCTCGCTGTCCTGGGCTCCCGCTCTCCTGTGCTCTCACTATCCTGGGCTCCCACTCTCCTGGGCTCCTACTCTCCTGGGCTCTCGCTCTCCTGGACTACCGCTCTCCTGGGCTCCTGTGGCATCCTGCTCTCCTGGGCTCTCACTCCCATGGGATCCTGCTCTACTGGGCTCTCGCACCCCTGGGATACCGCTCTCCTGGGCTGTCGCTCTCCTGGGCTCCCACTCTCCTGGGCTCTCGCTCCAGTGCGATCCCGCTCTCCTGGGCTCCCGCTCTCCTGGGCTCTCGCTCTCCTGGGCTCTCACTCTCCTGAGCTCTCGCTCTCCTGGGCTCCTGCTCTCCTGGGCTCCCGCTCTGCTGATCTCTTGCACGCCTGTGCTCCAGCTCTCCTGGGCTCTCACTCTCCTGGGCTCTCGCTCCCGTGGGATCGCGCTCTCCAGCTGCTCTCACTCTGCTGGGATCCCGCTCTCCTTCTACTGGGCTCTCGCTCTCCTGGGCTCTCGCTCTCCTGGGCTCCCATGGGATGGTGCTTTCCTGGGCTCTCGCTCTCCTGGGCTACCGTGTGATCCTGTTCTCCTGGGCTCTCGTTCTCCTGAGCTCTCGCTCTCCTGGGCTCTCGCTCTCCTGGGCTCCCATGGGATTGAGCTTTCCTGGGCCCCCGCTCTCCTGGGCTCTCGCTGTCCTGGGCTCTCGCTCTCCTGGGCACACGCTCTCCTGGGCTCCCTGTCTCCGGGGCTCTCACTCGCCTGGGCTCTCACTCTCCTGGGCTCTCGCTCTCCTGGGCTCTCGCTCTCCTGGGCCCTCGCTCTCCTGGGCTCACGCTCCCCTGGGCTCTCACTCTCCTGGGCTCCCGCTCTCCTGTGCTCTCACTATCCTGGGCTCTCACTCTCCTGGGTTCCCACTCTCCTGGGCTCTCGCACCCGTGCGATCCCGCTCTACTGGGCTGTCGCTCTCCTGGACTCCCACTGTCCTGGGCTCTCGCTCCCGTGCGATCCCGCTCTCCTGGGCTCCCGCTCTCCTGGGCTCTCGCTCTCCTGGGCTCTCGCTTTACTCGGCTCTCGCTCTCCTGGGCTCACGCTCCCGTGGGACCCCGCTCTACTGGGCACTCGCTCCCGTAGGATCGCTCTCTCCAGCTACTCTCGCTCTCCTGGGCTCTCGCTCTCCTGGGCTCTCGCTCTACTGAGCTCTCGCTCTCATGGGCTCTCGCTCCTGTGGGATCCCGCTCTACTGGGCACTCGCTCCCATGGGATCGCGCTCTCCAGCTGCTCTCGCTCTCCTGGGCTCCCGCTCTCCTGGGCTCTCACTCTCCTGGGCTCTCACTCACCTGGGCTCTCGCTCTCCTGGGCTCTCGCTCTCCTGGGCTCTCGCTCTCCTGGGCCCTCGCTCTCCTGGGCTCCCGCTCTCCTGGGCTACCGCTCTCCTGGGCTCTCACTCTCCTGGGCTCCCACTCTCCTGTGCTCTCGCTCTCCTGGGCTCGCGCTCTCCTGGGCTCTCGCTCTCCTGGGCTCCCTCTCTCCTGGGCTCTCCCTCTCCTTGACTCCCGCTCTCCTGGGCTCCTGCTCTCCTGAGCTCCTGCCCTACTGGGCACTCGCACTCCTGGGCTCGCTCGCCTGGGCTTCTGCTCGCCTGGGTTCTCGCTCTCCTGGGCTCCCGATCTCCTGGGCTACCTGTCTCCGGGGCTCTCACTCTCCTGGGTTCTCGCTCTCCTGAGCTCTCGCTATCCTGAGCTCTCGCTCTACTGGGCTCTCGCTCTCCTGTGCTCTCACTCTCCTGAGCTCCCGCTCTCCTGGGCTCTTGCACTCCTGGGCTCCAGCTCTCCTGGGCTCTCACTCTCCTGGCCTCTCGCTCCCATGGGATTGCGCTCTCCAGCTGCTCTCACTCTCCTGGGCTCCCGCTCTCCTTCTCCTGGGCTCTCGCTCTCCTGGGCTCTCACTCTTCTGGGCTCCCTGTCTCCGGGGCGCTCACTCTCCTGGGTTCTCGCTCTCCTGGACTCTCGCTCTCCTGAGCTCTCGCTCTCCTGGGCTCTCGCTCTCCTGTGCTCTCACTCACCTGAGCTCCCGCTCTCCTGGGCTCTTGCACTCCTGGGCTCCAGCTCTCCTGGGCTCTCACTCTCCTGGGCTCTCGCTCCCATGGGATCACGCTCTCTATCTGCTCTCACTCTCCTGGGATCCCGCTCTCCTTCTCCTGGGCTCTCGCTCTCCTGGGCTATCGCTCTCCTGGGCTCTCGCTCTCCTGGGCTCCCATGGGATCGTGCTTTCCTGGGCTCCCGCTCTCCTGGGCTCTCGCTCTCCTGGGCTCTCGCTCTCCTGGGCACACGCTCTCTTGGGCTCCCTGTCTCCGGGGCTCTCACTCGCCTTGGCTCTCGCTCTCCTGGGCTCTCGCTCTCCTGGGCTATCGCTCTCCTGGGCCCTCGCTCTGCTGGGCCCTCGCTCTCCTGGGCTCTCGCCCTCCTGGGCTCTCACTCTCCTGTGCTCCCGCTCTGCTGTGCTCTCACTATCCTGGGCTCTCACTCTCCTGGGCTCCCACTCTCCTGGGCTCCCACTCTCCTGGGCTCTCGCACCCGTGCGATCCCGCTCTACTGGGCTGTCGCTCTCCTGGGCTCCCACTCTCCTGGGCTCTCGCTCCCGTGCGATCCCGCTCTCCTGGGCTCCCGCTCTCCTGGGCTCTCGCTCTCCTGGGCTCTCCCTCTCCTGTGCTCCCGCTCCCCTGCGCTCCTGCTCTCCTGGGCTCTTGCTCTCCTGGGCTCTCGCTCTCCTGGGCTCTTGCACTCCTGGGCTCCAGCTCTCCTGGGCTCTCACTCTCCTGGGCTCTCGCTCCCGTGGGATCGCGCTCTCCAGCTGCTCTCACTCTCCTGGGCTCCCGCTCTCCTTCTCCTGGGCTCTCGCTCTCCTGGGCTCTCGCTCTCCTGGGCTCCCTGTCTCCGGGGCGCTCACTCTCCTGGGCTCTCGCTCTCCTGGGCTCTCCCTCTCCTGTGCTCCCGCTCCCCTGCGCTCCTGCTCTCCTGGGCTCTTGCTCTCCTGGGCTCTCGCTCTCCTGGGCTCTTGCACTCCTGGGCTCCAGCTCTCCTGGGCTCTCACTCTCCTGGGCTCTCGCTCCCGTGGGATCGCGCTCTCCAGCTGCTCTCACTCTCCTGGGCTCCCGCTCTCCTTCTCCTGGGCTCTCGCTCTCCTGGGCTCTCGCTCTCCTGGGCTCCCTGTCTCCGGGGCGCTCACTCTCCTGGGTTCTCGCTCTCCTGGACTCCCGCTCTCCTGGGCTCTCGCTCTCCTGGGCTGTCGCTCTCATGGGCTCCTGCTCTCCTGTGCTCTCACTCTGCTATGCTCTCGCTCTCCTGGTCTCTCCCTCTCCTGGGCTCCCGCTCTCCTGTACTCTCACTATCCTGGGCTCTCACTCTCCTGTGCTCCCACTCTCCGGGGCTCCCACTCTCCTGGGCTCTCGCACCCGTGCGATCCCGCTCTACTGGGCTGTCGCTCTCCTGGGCACCCACTCTCCTGGGCTCTCCCTCCCATTCGATCCCGCTCTCCTGGGCTCCCGCTCTCCTGGGCTCTCGCTCTCCTGGGCTCTCGCATTACTAGGCTCTCGCTCTCCAGGGCTCCCGCTCTCCAGGGCTCTCGCTCTCCTGGGCACTCGCTCTCCTGGGCTCTCGCTCCCGTGGGATCCCGCTCTACTGCGCACTCGCTCCCGTGGGATCGCTCTCTCCAGCTGCTCTCGCTCTCCTGGGCTCCCGCTCTCCTGGGCTTTCACTCTCCTGAGCTCTCGCTCTCATGGGCTCTCGCTCCGGTGGGATCCGGCTCTGCTGGGCACTCGCTCCCATGGGATCGCGCTCTCCAGCTGCTCTCGCTCTCCTGGGCTACCGCTCTCCTGGGCTCTCACTCTCCTGGGCTCCCTCTCTGCTGATCTCTTGCACGCCTGTGCTCCAGCTCTCCTGGGCTCTCACTCTCCTGGGCTATCGCTCCCGTGGGATCGCGCTCTCCAGCTGCTCTCACTCTGCTGGGATCCCGCTCTCCTTCTACTGGGCTCTCGCTCTCCTGGGCTCTCGCTCTCCTGGGCTCCCATGGGATGGTGCTTTCCTGGGCTCTCGCTCTCCTGGGCTACCGTGTGATCCTGTTCTCCTGGGCTCTCGTTCTCCTGGGCTCTCGCTCTCCTGGGCTCTCGCTCTCCTGGGCTCCCATGGGATTGAGCTTTCCTGGGCCCCCGCTCTCCTGGGCTCTCGCTGTCCTGGGCTCTCGCTCTCCTGGGCACACGCTCTCCTGGGCTCCCTGTCTCCGGGGCTCTCACTTGCCTGGGCTCTCACTCTCCTGGGCTCTCGCTCTCCTGGGCTCTCGCTCTCCTGGGCCCTCGCTCTCCTGGGCTCACGCTCTCCTGGGCTCTCACTCTCCTGGGCTCCCGCTCTCCTGTGCTCTCACTATCCTGGGCTCTCACTCTCCTGGGTTCCCACTCTCCTGGGCTCTCGCACCCGTGCGATCCCGCTCTACTGGGCTGTCGCTCTCCTGGACTCCCACTGTCCTGGGCTCTCGCTCCCGTGCGATCCCGCTCTCCTGGGCTCCCGCTCTCCTGGGCTCTCGCTCTCCTGGGCTCTCGCTTTACTAGGCTCTCGCTCTCCTGGGCTCACGCTCCCGTGGGACCCCGCTCTACTGGGCACTCGCTCCCGTAGGATCGCTCTCTCCAGCTACTCTCGCTCTCCTGGGCTCTCGCTCTCCTGGGCTCTCGCTCTACTGAGCTCTCGCTCTCATGGGATCGCGCTCTCCAGCTGCTCTCGCTCTCCTGGGCTCCCGCTCTCCTGGGCTCTCACTCTCCTGGGCTCTCACTCACCTGGGCTCTCGCTCTCCTGGGCTCTCGCTCTCCTGGGCTCTCGCTCTCCTGGGCCCTCGCTCTCCTGGGCTCCCGCTCTCCTGGGCTACCGCTCTCCTGGGCTCTCACTCTCCTGGGCTCCCACTCTCCTGTGCTCTCGCTCTCCTGGGCTCGCGCTCTCCTGGGCTCTCGCTCTCCTGGGCTCCCTCTCTCCTGGGCTCTCCCTCTCCTTGACTCCCGCTCTCCTGGGCTCCTGCTCTCCTGAGCTCCTGCCCTACTGGGCACTCGCACTCCTGGGCTCGCTCGCCTGGGCTTCTGCTCGCCTGGGTTCTCGCTCTCCTGGGCTCCCGATCTCCTGGGCTACCTGTCTCCGGGGCTCTCACTCTCCAGGGTTCTCGCTCTCCTGAGCTCTCGCTATCCTGAGCTCTCGCTCTACTGGGCTCTCGCTCTCCTGTGCTCTCACTCTCCTGAGCTCCCGCTCTCCTGGGCTCTTGCACTCCTGGGCTCCAGCTCTCCTGGGCTCTCACTCTCCTGGCCTCTCGCTCCCATGGGATTGCGCTCTCCAGCTGCTCTCACTCTCCTGGGCTCCCGCTCTCCTTCTCCTGGGCTCTCGCTCTCCTGGGCTCTCACTCTTCTTGGCTCCCTGTCTCCGGGGCGCTCACTCTCCTGGGTTCTCACTCTCCTGGACTCTCGCTCTCCTGAGCTCTCGCTCTCCTGGGCTCTCGCTCTCCTGTGCTCTCACTCACCTGAGCTCCCGCTCTCCTGGGCTCTTGCACTCCTGGGCTCCAGCTCTCCTGGGCTCTCACTCTCCTGGGCTCTCGCTCCCATGGGATCACGCTCTCCAGCTGCTCTCACTCTCCTGGGCTCCCGCTCTCCTTCTCCTGGGCTCTCGCTCTCCTGGGCTCTCACTCTCCTGGGCTCCCACTCTCCTGGGCTCTCGCATCCGTGCGATCCCACTCTACTGGGCTGTCGCTCTCCTGGGCTCCCACTCTCCTGCGCTCTCGCTCCCCTGCGATCCCGCTCTCCTGGGCTCCCTCTCTCCTGGGCTCCCGCTCTCCTGGGCTCTCACTCTCCTGAGCTCTCGCTCTCCTGGGCTCTTGCTCTACTTGACTCCCGCTCTCCTGGGCTCCTGCTCTCCTGGGCTCCCGCTCTCCTGGGCTCTTGCACTCCCGGGCTCCAGCTCTCCTGGGCTCTCACTCTCCTGGGCTCTCGCTCCCGTGGGATCGCGCTCTCTATCTGCTCTCACTCTCCTGGGATCCCGCTCTCCTTCTCCTGGGCTCTCGCTCTCCTGGGCTCTCGCTCTCCTGGGCTCTCGCTCTCCTGGACTCCCATGGGATCGTGCTTTCCTGGGCTCCCGCTCTCCTGGGCTCTCTCTCTCCTGGGCTCTCACTCTCCTGGGCTCTCGCTCACCATTTGAATCACCCACCAAGGTCTCGCACTCTCGCTCATCTTTTAAATCACCCGCTGAGGTCTCGCACTCTCGCTCACCTTTTAAATCAGCCGCTGAGGTCTCACGCTCTCCATTTGCTCTCGCTCTCCTGTGCTCTCAATTTCCTGGGCTCCTGCTCTCCTGGGCTCTCACTCTCCTGGGCTTTCACTCTCCTGGGCTCATGCTCCCGTAGGATCCCGCTCTCCGTGGCTCTCGCTCTCCTGGGCTCCCGTTCTCCTGGGCTCTCGCTCTCTCCTGGGCTCTCGCTCCCGTGGGATCACGCACTCCTGGGCTCTCGCTTCCAAGGGATCCTGCTCTCCGGGGCTCCCACTCTCCTGGTCTCCCAAACTCCTGGGCTCTCGCTCTCCTGGGATCTCATGGGATCCTGGTCTCCTGCGCTCCCGTGGGATACTGCTCGCCTGGGCTCCCGCTCTCCTGGGTTCTCGTACCCCTGGACTCCCGCTCTCCTGGGCTCCCTTGGAATCCTGCTCTCCAGGGCTCTCGCTCCCATAGGATCCCACTCTCCTGGGCTCTCGTTCCTGTGGGATCCCGCTCTACTGGGCTCTCGCTCCCGTGGGATCGCAAACTCCAGCTGCTCTCGCTCTCCTGGTCTCTTGCTCCCCTTTTCTCCCGCTCTCCTGGGCTCTCTCTCTCCTGGGCTCTCGCTCACCTGGGCTCACGCACTCATGGGCTCCCTATCTCCTGGGCTCTCGCTCTCCTGGGCTCCATATCTCCTGGGCTCTCGCTCTCCTGGGCTCTCGCTCCCATGGGATCCTGCTGTCCTGGGCTCTCGTTCCCCTGGACTCCTGCTCTCCTGGGCTCCTGTGGCATCCTGCTCTCCTGGGCTCTCGCTCCCATGGGATCCCGCTCTACTGGGCTCTCACTCCCATGGGATCCCGCTCTACTGGGCTCTCGCTCCCGTGGGATCGCAAATTCCAGCTTCTCCCGCTCTCCTGGGCTCTTGCTCTCCTCTTCTCCCGCTCTCCTGGGCTCTCGCTCTCCTGGGCTCCCGCTCTCCTGGGCTCCCGCTCTCCTGGCCTATCCTCTCCTGGGCTCTCGCACTCTTGGGCTCCTGCTCTCCTGGGCTCCCATGGGATCGTGCTCTCCTGGGCTCTCGCTCTCCTAGGCTGCAATTGGGATCATGCTGTCCTGGGCTCTCGATCCCCTGGACTCCCGCGCTCCTGGACTCCCATGGAATCCTGCTCTCCAGGGCTCTCACTCCCGTGGGATCCCGCTCTACTGGGCTCTCGCTCCCGTGGGATCGCAAACTCCAGCTGCTCTTGCACTCCTGGGCTCCAGCTCTCCTGGGCTCTCGCTCTTCTGGGCTCCCGCTCTCCTGGGCTCCCGCTCTCCTGGGCTCCCACACTCCTGGGCTCTCGCTCTCCTGGGTTTTCGTTCCCCTGGATTCCCGCTCTCCTGGGCTCCCATGGAATCCTGCTCTCCAGGTCTCTCGCTCCCATAGGATCCCATTCTCCTGGGCTCTCGCTCCTATGGGAACCCGCTCTCCTGGGCTCTCGCTCCCATGGGATCCTGCTGTCCTGGGCTCTCGTTCCTCTGGACTCCCGCTCTTCTTGGCTCCCATGGAATCCTGCTCTCCAGGGCTCTCGCTCCCATAGGATCGCACTCTCCTGGGCTCTCGCTCCCGTGGGATCCCGCTCTACCGGACTCTCGCTCCCGTGGGATCACAAAATTCAGCTGCTCTTGCGCTCCTGGGCTCTTGCTCTCCTTGTCCCCCGTTCTCCTGGGCTCCCGCTCTCCTGGGCTCCCTGTCTCCTGGGCTTCTGCTCTCCTGGGCTCTCGCTCCCATGGGATCCCGCTCTACTGGGCTCTCGCTCCCGTGGGATCACAAATTCCAGCTGCTCTTGCACTCCTGGGCTCCAGCTCTCCTGGGCTCCAGCTCTCCTTGGCTCTCGCTCTCCTAGGCACTCGCACTCCTGGGCTCCCGCTCTCCTGGGCTCTCGCTCTCCTGGGCTCCCGCTCTCCTGGGCTCTCGCTCTCCTAGGCACTCGCTCTCCTGGGCTCTCGCTCTCCTGGGCTCCCGCTCTCCTGGGCTCTCGCTCTCCTGGCCTCTCGCTCTCATGGGCTCCCATGGGATTCTGCTCTCCTGGATCCCGCTCTCCTGGGATCCCATGGGATCCTGCTCTCCTGGGCTCTCGCTCCCATAGGATCCCACTCTCCTGGGCTCTCGCTCCTGTGGGATCCCGCTCTACTGGGCTCTCGCTCTCATGGGCTCCCTATCTCCTGGGCTCCTGCTCTCCTGGGCTCTCACTCCCATGGGATCCTGCTGTCCTGGGCTCTCGTTCCCCTGGACTCCCGCTCTCCTGGGCTCGCATGGAATCCTGCTCTCCACGGCTCTCGCTCCCATAGGATCCCACTCTCCTGGGCTCTCGCTCTCCTGGGCTCCCGCTCTCAAGGACTTTCGCTCTCCTGGGCTCCCGTTCACCTGGACACGCGCTCTCCAGGGCTCACGCTCTTCTGGGCTCTCCCTCCCATGGGATCCTTCTTTCATCGGCTCCCGCTCTCCTGGGCTCCCACTCTCCTGGGCTCTCGCTCCCATGGGATCATGCACTCCTGGGCTCTCGCTTCCAAGAGATCCTGCTCTCCTGGGCTCCCGCTCTCTGGTCTCTCGATCCTGTGGGATCCTGCTCGCCTGGGCTCCCGCTCTCCTGTGTTCTCGCTCTTCTGTGCTGCTGCTCTCCTGCTCTCCTGTTGGATCCTGCTCTCCTGGGCACTCGCTCTCCTGCGCTCTCACTCTCCTGGGCTCTTGCCCTCCTGGGCTCCCGCTCTCCTGGGATACCGCTCTCCTGGGATCCCGCTCTCCTGGGATCCCACTCTCCTGGGTTCTCGCACTCCAGCGCTCCAGCTCTCCTGGGCTCCCGTGGGATCCTGCTCTCCTGGGCTCTCTTTCTCCTGGGCTCTCGCACTCCTGGGCTCCCGCTCTCCTGGGCTCCCATGGGATCGTGCTCTCCTGGGCTCTCGCTCTCCTAGGCTCCCATGGGATCATGCTGTCCTGAGCTCTCGATCCCCTGGGCTTCCGCGCTCCTGGACTCCCGTGGAATCCTGCTCTCCAGGGCTCTCACTCCCGTGGGATCCCGCTCTACTGGGCTCTCGCTCCAGTGGGATCGCAAACTCCAGCTGCTCTTGCACTCCTGGGCTCCAGCTCTCCTGGGCTCTCGCTCTCCTGGGCTCCCGCTCTCCTGGGCTCCCGCTCTCCTGGGCTCTCGCACTCCTGGGCTCCCGCTCTCCTGGGCTCTCGCTCTCCTGGCCTCTCGCTCTCCTGGGTTTTCGTTCCCCTGGACTCCCGCTCTCCTGGTCTCCCGTGGAATCCTGCTCTCCAGCGCTCTCGGTCCCATAGGATCGCACTCTCCTGGGCTCTCGCTCCCGTGGGATCCCACTCTACTGGGCTCTCGCTCCCGTGGGATCGCAAAATTCAGCTGCTCTTGCGCTCCTGGGCTCTTGCTCTCCTTGTCTCCCGCTCTCCTGGGCACCCTGTCTCCTGAGCTCCTGCTCTCCTGGGCTCTCGCTCCCATGGGATCCCGCTCTACTGGGCTCCCGCTCCCGTGGGATCGCAAATTCCAGCTGCTCTTGCACTCCTGGGCTCCAGCTCTCCTGGGCTCCAGCTCTCCTGGGCACTCGCTCTCCTGGGCTCTCGCTCTCCTGTGCTCCCGCTCTCCTGGGCTCCAGCTCTCCTGGGCACTCGCTCTCCTGTGCTCTTGCACTCCTGGGCTCCAGCTCTCCTGGGCTCCAGCTCTCCTAGGCATTCGCTCGCCTGGGCACTCGCTCTCCTGGGTTCCCGCTCTCCTGGGCTCTCGCTCTCCTGGCCTCTCGCTCTCCTGGGCTCCCATGCGATTCTGCTCTCCTTAATCCCGCTCTCCAGGGATCCCATGGGATCCTGCTCTCCTGGGCTCTCGCTTCCATAGGATCCCACTCTCCTGGGCTCTCGCTCCTGTGGGATCCCGCTCTACTGGGCTCTCGCTCTCATGGGCTCCCTATCTCCTGGGCTCCTGCTCTCCCGGTCTCTCGCTCCCATGGGATCCTGCTGTCCTGGGCTCTCGTTCCCCTGGACTCCCGCTCTCCTGGGCTCCCATGGAATCCTGCTCTCCACGGCTCTCGCTCCCATAGGATCCCACTCTCCTGGGCTCTCGCTCTCCTGGGCTCCCGCTCTCAAGGACTTTCGCTCTCCTGGGCTCCCGCTCACCTGGGCTCCCGCTCTCCAGGGCTCCCGCTCTTCTGGGTTCTCCCTCCAGTGGGATCCTTCTTTCCTGGGCTCCCGCTCTCCTGGGCTCCCACTCTCCTGGGCTCTCGCTCCCATGGGATCATGCACTCCTGGGCTCTCGCTTCCAAGAGATCCTGCTCTCCTGGGCTCCCGCTCTCTTGTCTCTCGATCCTGTGGGATCCTGCTCGCCTGGGCTCCCGCTCTCCTGGTTTCTCGCTCTCCTGTGCTGCTGCTCTCCTGTGCTCCCATGGGATCCTGCTCTCCTGGGCACTCGCTCTCCTGCGCTCTCTTTCTCCTGGGCTCTCGTTCTCCTGTGCTCTCGCTCTCCTGGGCTCTCGCTCTCCTGGGCTTTCACTCTCCTGGGCTCATGCTCCCATAGGATCCTGCTCTCCGTGGTTCTCGCTCTCCTGGGCTCCCGTTCTCCTGGGCTCTCGCTCTCCTAGGCTCTCGTTCTCCTGGGCTCTTGCTCCCTTGGGATCCGGTATCCTGGGCTCCCGCTCTCCTGGGCTCTCGCTCTCTCCTGTGCTCTCGCTCCCGTGGGATCACGCACTCCTGGGCTCTCGCTTCCAAGGGATCCTGCTCTCCGGGGCTCCCACTCTCCTGGTCTCCCAAACTCCTGGGCTCTCGCTCTCCTGGGATCTCATGGGATCCTGGTCTCCTGCGCTCCCGTGGGATCCTGCTCGCCTGGGCTCCCGCTCTCCTGGGTTCTCGTTCCCCTGGACTCCCGCTCTCCTGGGCTCCCTTGGAATCCTGCTCTCCAGGGCTCTCGCTCCCATCGGATCCCACTCTCCTGGGCTCTCATTCCTGTGGGACCCCGCTCTACTGGGCTCTCGCTCCCGTGGGATCGCAAACTCCAGCTGCTCTCACTCTCCTGGTCTCTTGCTCCCCTTTTCTCCCGCTCTCCTGGGCTCTCTCTCTCCTGGGCTCTCGCTCTCCTGGGCTCACGCACTCATGGGCTCCCTATCTCCTGGGCTCTCGTTCTCCTGGGCTCCCTATCTCCTGGGCTCTCGCTCTCCTGGGCTCTCGCTCCCATGGGATCCTGCTGTCCTGGGCTCTCGTTCCCCTGGACTCCTGCTCTCCTGGGCTCCCGTGGAATCCTGCTTTCCAGGGCTCTCGCTCCCATAGGATCCCACTCTCCTGGGCTCTCGCTCCTGTGGGATCCTGCTCTACTGGGCTCTCGCTCCCGTGGGATCCCGCTCTACTGGGCTCTCGCTCCCATGGGATCGCGCTCTACTGGGCTCTCGCTCCCATGGGATCGCAAATTCCAGCTGCTCTTGCACTCCTGGGCTCCAGCTCTCCTGGGCTCCCGCTCTCCTGTGCTCTCGCTCTCCTGGACACTCACTCTCCTGGGCTCTCGCTCTCCTGGCATCTCGCTCTCCTGGGCTCCCATGGGATCCTGCTCTCCTGGATCCCGCTCTCATAGAATCATAGAGTCATAGAGTTATACAGCACAGAAAGAGGCCCTTCGGCCCATCGTGTCTGCGCCGTCCATCAATCCCTGTCCAGTCTAATCCCATTTTCCAGCATTTGGTGCAATGGCATTTCAAGTGCTCATCCAAATGCTTCTTGAATGTTATGAGGGTTCCTGCCTCTACCACCCTTTCAGGCAGTGAGTTCCAGATTCCAACCACCCTCTGGGTGAAAAAGTTCCTCCTCAAATCCCCTCTAAACCTCCTGCCCCTTACCTTGAATCTATGCCCCCTTGTTATTGACCCCCCTACTAAGGGGAAAAGTTCCTCTTTATCTACCCTATCTATGCCCCTCATCATTTTGTACACCTCAATCAGGTCCCCCCTCAGCCTTCTTTGCTCCAAGGACAACAACCCCAGCCTGTTTAGTCTTTCTTCATAGCTGAGGCGCTCCATCCCAGGAAACATCCTGGTGAATCTTCTCTGCACCCTCTCCAAAGCAATCACATCCTTCCTATAGTGAGGCGACCAGAACTGCACACAGTACTCCAGCTGTGGCCTCACCAGCATTTTGTACAGCTCCATCATAACCTCCCTGCTCTTATATTCTATGCCTCGGCTAATGAAGGCAAGTATCCCATATGCCTTTTTAACCACCTTATCTACGTGTTCCGCTGCCTTCAGGGATCTATGTACATGTACACCAAGGTCCCTCTGACCCTCTGTACTTCCTAGGGTCCTACCACTCATTGTGTATTCCCTTGCCTTATTTGTCCGTCCAAAATGCATCACCTCGCACTTTTCAGGGTTAAATTCCATTTGCCACTTTCCGCCCATCTGACCAACCGCTTATATCGTCCTGTAGCCTGAGGCTTTCCTCCTCGCAATTTACCACCCCACCAATTTTCGTGTCATCTGCGAACTTACTGATCATACCTTTTACATTCTCATCCAAATCATTTATGTAGATCACAAACAGCAAGGGTCCCAGCACCGATCCCTGAGGTACCCCACTGGACACAGGCTTCCAGTCACAAAAGCAACCTTCGACCATCACCCTCTGCCTCCTGCCACTCAGCCAGTTTAGGATCCAACGCGCCAAGGCACCCTGGATCCCATGGGCTCTTACCTTCTTGACCAGTCTCCTATGCGGGACTTTGTCAAAAGCTTTACTGAAATCCATGTAAACCACATCCACAGCATTTCCCTCATCCACACACCTAGTCACCCCCTCGAAAAATTCAATCAGATTGGTCAGACGTGATTTACCCTTGATAAAGCCATGCTGACTATCCCCGATTAATCCTTCCCTCTCCAAGTGGAGACTAATTTTGTCCCTCAGAATTTTTTCCAATAATTTCCCTACCACAGATGTTAGACTCACTGGCCTGTAATTCCCTGGTTTATCCCTGCTACCCTTCTTGAATAATGGTACTACGTTAGCTGTTCTCCAGTCCTCTGGTACATCCCCTGTGGCCAGAGAGGTTCTGAAAATTTGTGTCATAGCCCCTGCAATCTCCTCCTTTGCCTCACACAACAGCCTGGGATACATCTCGTCCGGGCCTGGGGATTTATCCACTTTTTGGCCTGCTAAAACTGCTAGTACCTCCTCCCTCTCGATGCTAATATGTTCAAGTATGTCACAGTCCCCTTGCCCGATTTCTATGTCTACATCGTCTTTCTCCATAGTGAACACAGATGCAAAAAATTCATTTAAAACCCCGCCTAGATCATCTGGCTCTACACACAGATTGCCACTTTGGTCCCTAATGGGCCCTACCCTTTCCCTGGTTATCCTCTTGCCCTTAATATACTTATAAAGCATCTTAGGATTTTCCTTTATTTTGCTCGCCAGTGTTATTTCATGGCCCCTCCTCGCCCTCCTAATTTCTTTTTTAAGTATGCCCCTGCACTTTTTATACTCCTCTAGGGCTTCCTCCGTCTTTAGTCTTTTGTAACTGCCAAAAGCCCCCCTTTTTTTCCTAATGCATTTTTGTATATCCCTTGTCATCCAAGGTTCCCTTTGCTTGTTGGTCCCACCCTTGACCTTTACAGGAACATGTTGGCGTTGTACTCTCTCTATTTCCCTTCTGAAAGTCTCCCACTGCTTTGATGTGGATTTTCCTATAAGTAGCTGCTCCCAGTCCACTTTGGCCAGATCCTGCCTTATCATATTAAAATCGGCCTTCCCCCAATTTAGAACCCTTATTTCTGGGCCGTCTTTGTCTTTTTCCATGACCACCTTAAATCTCACCGAATTATGGTCACTGTCGCCAAAATGCTCTCCTACTGACACTTCCACCACTTGCCCGGCTACATTCCCTAGAATTAGGTCCAGTACCGCCCCCTCTCTTGCAGGACTTTCTACATGTTGGCTCAAAAAGCTCTCCTGGATGCACTTTAAGAATTCTGCACCCTCTAAGCCTTTCACACTCTGACTATCCCAATTAATATTGGGGAAGTTGAAATCCCCCACTATTATTACCCTATTATTTTCGCACTTCTCTGAGATTTGCCTACATATCTGTTCCTCTATCTCCCCCTGACTGTTTGGGGGCCTATAGTACACTCCCAGCAAAGTGCTTGCCCCCTTTTTGTTTTTAAGTTCTACCCATATGGCCTCATTAGAGGAACCTGCTAATATATCATCCCTCCTTACAGCAGTAATTGATTCCTTAATTAATATTGCAACACCCCCTCCCCTTTTACACCCCCCTCTGTCTCGCCTGAAGATTCTATACCCCAGAATATTGAGCTGCCAGTCCTGACCCTCCCTTAACCATGTCTCCGTGATAGCAACAATATCGTACTCCCATGTGTTCAACAACAACTTCAGTTCATCCACCTTATTTGCAAGACTCCTTGCATTAAAATAAATGCCTTCCAGCCCTGCCATATTCCCTTTTGCCTTCACATATTTGCTCTGTCTTCCCAGCTGACTTGTTTTTTCCTCCGTATTTGGCTGTAAATCACCCCCTACTATAGTTCCACTCTGTATCCCATCCCCCTGCCAAGTTAGTTTAAACCCCCCCCAGCAGTGCTAGCAAACCTCCCCGCAAGGATATTGGTCCCCCTCTGGTTCAGGTGTAAACCGTCCGACTTGTACAAGTCCCACCTTTCCCAGAAGCAGACCCAGTGATCCAGGAAACTAAAGCCCTCCCTCCTGCACCATCCCTTTAGCCACGCATTCATCTGTTCTATCTTCCTATTCCTATACTCACTAGCACGTGGCACCGGGAGTAATCCAGAGATTACAACCTTTGAGGTCCTGCTCTTTAATCTTCCACCTAGCTCCCTAAATTCTTGCTGCGGGACCTCGTCCCTCTTTTTACCTATGTCGTTGATACCAATGTGGACCACATCCTCTGGCTTTTCACCCTCCCCCTCCAGAATGCCCTGCAGCCGCTCAGTGACATCCTTGACCCTGGCACCAGGGAGGCAACAAACCATCCTGGATTCACGTCTACGGCCACAGAAACGCCTATCTGTTCCCCTTACTATAGAATCCCCTACCATTATTGCTCTCCCACTCTTTTTCCTCCCTTCCTGGGCAGCAGGAGCACCCCCAGTGCCAGGAAGTTGGCTGCTGCTGCCTTCCCCTGGTGAGTCATCCCCCTCAACAGTATCCAAATCGGTATACCTGTTTGAGAGGGGAATGGTCACAGGGGTCTCCTGCACTACCTGCCTGCTTCTATTGCTCCACCTGGTGGTCACCCATTTCCTTTCTTCCTGTGCAGCCCTTACCTGCAGTTTGACCAACTCACTAAACGTGCTATCCACGACCCTCTCAGCATCGTGAATGCTCCACAACCCATCCACCCGCAGCTCCAGCGCCTCAATGCGGTCTGCTAGTAGCCGCAGCTGGTTGCATTTCCGGCACACGTGGTCATCAGGGGCACCGGCAGTGTCCCTGAATTCCCACATAGAGCAAGAGGAGCATAACACGGGGCTGGGCTCTCCTGGCATGACTTACCCTTTAATTAATTTAAATTAATTCGCTATCACCAATTAAAGATATCTCTAAGCGTATACAAGCGTATAGTCTACCAACAGTCCCTGCTACACCAGAAAAGACCCCAGTAACTATAAACTACAGAGTTAAAGTTTAAAAAAGAGAAATACTCACCAACCAATCACTTACCTGCTCCCTGGTGACGTCACCCTCTGATTACTTTTTACCTCTCTCCCCGCTGCTGAGTTGGTATGCCTCGCTGCTTGCGCCGGTTTTTATACCGGGCTCACCTCGCTGCTCCCTGCTCCGAACTGGTCGGGCCTCGCTGCTTGCGCCGGTTTTTATACCGGGCTCACTTCGCTGCTCCCTGCTCCAAACTGGTCGGGCCTCGCTGCTTGTGCCAGTTTTTATACCGGGCTCACCTCGCTGCTCCCTGCTCCGAACTGGTCGGGCCTCGCTGCTTGCGCCGGTTTTTATACCGGGCTCACCTCGCTGCTCCCTGCTCCGAACTGGTCGGGCCTCGCTGCTTGCGCCGGTTTTTATACCGGGCTCACCTCGCTGCTCCCTGCTCCGAACTGGTCGGGCCTCGCTGCTTGCGCCAGTTTTTATACCGGACTCTCCTGGGATCCCGTGGGATCCTGCTCTCCTGGGCTCTCGCTCCCATAGGATCCCACTCTCCCGGGCTCTCGCTCCTGTGGGATCCCACTCTACTGGGCTCTCGCTCCCGTGGGATCGCAAACTTCAGCTGCTCTCGCTCTCCTGGTCTCTTGCTCTCCTTTTCTACCACTCTCCTGGGCTCTTGCACTACTGGGCTCCAGCTCTCCTGGGCTCCCTCACTCCTGGGCTCCCGTTCTCCTGGGCTCATGCTCTCATGGGTTCCCTATCTCGTAGGCTCCTGCTCTCCTGGGCTCTCGCTCCCATGTGATCCTGCTGTCCTGTGCTCTCATTCCCCTGGACTCCCACTCTCCTGGGCTCCCGTGGAATCCTGCTCTCCAGGGCTCTCGCTCCCATAGGATCCCACTCTCCTGGGCTCTCGCTCCTGTGGGATCCCGCTCTACTGGGCTCTCGCTCCCGTGGGATCGCAAATTCCAGCTGCTCTTGCACTCCTGGGCTGCAGCTCTCCTGGGCTCTCGCTCTCCTGGGCACCCGCTCTCCTGGACTCTCGCTCTCCTGGCCTCTCGCTCTCCTGGGCTCCCATGGGATCCTGCTCTCCTGGATCCCGCTCTCCTGTGATCCCGTGGGATCCTGCTCTCCTGGGCTCTCGCTCCCATAGGATCCCACTCTCCTGGGCTCTCGCTCCTGTGGGATCCCGCTCTACTGGGCTCTCTCTCCCGTGGGATCGCAAACTCCAGCTGCTCTCGCTCTCCTGGGCTCTTGTTCTAATTTTCTCTCGCTCTGCTGGGCTCTCGCTCTCCTGGGCTCTTGCACTACTGGGCTCCAGCTCTCCTGGGCTGTCGCTCTCCTGGGCCCTCGCTCTCCTGGGCTCTCACTCTCCTGGGCTCCCTGTCTCCTGGGCTCCTGCTCTCCTGGGCTCTCGCTCCCATGGGATCCCGCTCTACTGGGCTCTCGCTCCTGTGGGATCGCAAACACCAGCTGTGCTTGCGCTCCTGGGCTCTTGCCCTCCTTGCCTCCCGCTCTCCTGGGCTCCTGCTCTCCTGGGCTCCCTGTCTCCTGGGCACTCGCTCTCCTGGGCTCTCGCTCTCCTGGGCTCTCGCTCTCCTGGTCTCCCGATCTCCTGGGCCCTCGCTCTCTTGGGAGCCCGTGGGATCCTGGGCTCCTGGGCTCCCGCTCTCCTGGGCTCTCGCTCTCCTGCGCTCCTGCTCCCCTGGGCTCTCATGGGATCCTGCTCTCCTGGGCACTCGCTCTCCAAGGCTCTCGCTCTCCTGGGCTCTCTCCCTCCTGGGCTCTCGCACTCCTGGGCTCCCGCTCTCCTGGGCTCCCATGCGATCGTGCTCTCCTGGGCACTCGCTCTCCTAGGCTCTCATGGGATCCTGCTGTCCTGGGATCTCATTCCCCTGGGCTCCCGGTCTCCAGGGCTCCCATGGAATCCTGCTCTCCAGGGCTCTCGCTCCCATAGGATCCCACTCTCCTGGGCTCTCGCACATGTGGGATCCCACTCTACTGGGCTCTCGCTCTCCTGGGTTCTCGCTCCCATGGGATCATGCACACCTGGGCTCTCGCTTCCAAGGGATCCTGCTCTTCTGGGTGCCCGCTCTCCTGGTCTCCCGATCTCCTGGACTCCCGATCTCCTGGGATCCCGTGGGATCCTGGTCTCCTGGGCTCTCACTCTCCTGGGCTCTCACTCACCTGGGCTCTTGCTCTCATGGGCTCCCGCTCTCCTGGGCTCCCATGGGACCATGCTGTCCTGGGCTCTCGATCCCCTGGACTCCCGCTCTCCTGGACTCCCGTGGAATCCTGCTCTCCAGGGCTCTCACTCCCATGGGATCCCGCTCTCCTGGGCTCTCGCTCCCATGGGATCCCGCTCTACTGGGCTCTCGCTCCCGTGGGATCGCAAATTCCAGCTGCTCCCACTCTCCTGGGCTCTTGCTCTCCTGGGCTCCCACTCTCCTGGGCTCCCGCTCTCCTGGGCTCTCGCTCTCCTGGTCTCTCGCTCCCCTGGGCTCCCATGGGATCGTGTTCTCCTGGCCTCTCACTCTCCTGGGCTCCCATGGGATCCTGCTCTCCTGAATCCCGCTCTCCTGGGCTCCCGTGGGATCCTGCTCTCCTGGGCTCCCGCTCTCCTGGGCTCCCGCTCTCCTGGGCTCTCACTCTTCTGGGCAATCGCTCTCCTGCGCTCCTGCTCTCCTTTGCTCCCGTGGGATACTGCTCTCCTGGGCTCCTGCTCTCCTGTGCTCTCGCTCTCCTGGGCACTCGCTCACCTTTTAAATCACCCGCCGAGTTCTCGCGCTCTTGCTCACTTTTTAAATCACCCGCCGAGGTCTCTAGCTCTCGCTCACCTTTTAAATCACCCGCTGAGGTCTCGCGCTCTCCAGCTGCTCTTGCTCTACTGGGCTCCCGCTCTCCTGTGCTCTCGCTCTCCTGGGCTCTCGCTCTCCTGGACTCTTGCTCTCCTCGGCTCCTTGTCTCCTGGGCTCTCGGTCTCCTGGGCTTCCGCTCTCCTGTGCTTTAACACTCCTGGTCTCTTGCTCCCTTGGGATTCTGCTCTCCTGGGCTCTCGCTCTCCTGGGCGCTCACTCTCTCCTGGGCTCTCGCTCTCCTGGGCTCCCGCTCTCAAGGGCTTTCGCTCTCCTGGGCTCCCTGTCACCTGGGCTCCTGCTCTCCTGGGCTCTTGCTCCCCTGGGCTCCCATGGGATCCTGCTTTCCTGGGCTCTCGCTCCCGTGGGATCCCTCTCTCCTGGGCTCCCTCTCTCCTGGGCTCCCACTCTCCTGGGCTCCTTCTCTCCTGGGCTCCCGCTCTTCTGGGCTCCTGCTCTTCTGGGCTCTCCCTCCCATGGGATCCTTCTCTCCTGGGCTCCCGCTCTCCTGGGCTCCCGCTCTCCTGGGCTCTCACTCTCCTGGGCTCTCGCTCTCCTGTGCTCCTGCTCTCCAGGGCTCCTGCTCTCCTGGGCTCCCGTGGGATCCTGCTCTCCTGGGCACTCACTCTCCTGCACTCTCGCTCTCCTGGGCTCTTGCCCTCCTGGGCTCTCGCACTCCTGGGCTCCCGCTCTAAGAACATAAGAACATAAGAAATAGGAGCAGGAGTAGGCCAAATGGCCCCTCGAGCCTGCTCCGCCATTCAATAAGATCATGGCTGATCTGATCCTAACCGCCAATCTACTATCACAGAACCATCTCCTGAATCTAACAGAATTAGACACACGAAATAGGAGCAGGATCAGGCTACACGGCCCCTGGGCCCGCTCCGCTACCCACAGGGCCATGTCCGATCCGAACCTAGACTCATGTCCAAATTCCTGCCGGCTCCCCGTAACCCTTAATTCCCTTTACTTCTAGGAAACTGTCTATTTCGGTTTAAATTTATGTAATGATGTAGCTTCTACAGCTTTTTGGGGCAGCATATTCCATGGACCTACCACCCTCTGAGTGAAGTAGTTCCTCCTCATCTCAGTTTTGAAAGAGCAGCCCCTTATTCTAAGACTATGCCCCCTAGTTCTAGTTTCACCCATCATCGGGAACATCCTCCCCGCATCCACCCGATCCAACACCTTCACAATCTTATATGTTTCAATAAGATCGCCTCTCATTCTTCTGAACTCCAATGAGTAGAGTCTCAATCTACTCAACCTCTCCTCATATGTCCATCCCCTCATCCCCGGGATTAACCAAGTGAATCTTCTTTGTACTTACTCGAGAGCAAGTATGTCTTTTCTTAAGTATTGACACCAAAACTGTATGCAGTATTCCAGGTGCGGTCTCACCAATACCTTGTACAACTGAAGCAATACCTCCCTATTTTTATATTCTATCCCCCTAGCAATGAAAGCCAACATTCCATTGGCCTTCTTAATCACTTGCTGCACCTGCATACTAACCTTTTGAGTTTCGTGCACCAGGACCCCCAGATCCCTTTGTACTTCAGTACTTTCCAGTTTCTTGCCATTAAGATAATAACTTGCTCTACGATTTTTCCTGCCAAAGTGCATAACCTCACACTTTCCAGTATTGTATTCCATCTGCCAAATCTCTGCCCACTTACTTAGCCTGTCTATGTCCCCTTGCAGGTTTTTTATGTCCTCCTCACTCACTACTTTCCCTCCCATCTTAGTATCATCTGCAAACTTTGATATGTTACACTCGGTCCCCTCCTCCAAATCGTTAATATAGATTGTAAAGAGTTGGGGACCCAGCACTGACCCCTGCGGAACACCACTAGTTACTGATTGCCAGTCCGAGAATGAATCATTTATCCCAACTCTCTGCCTTCTGTTAGATAACTAATCCTCTATCCATGCCAGAATATTACCCCCAATCCCGTGATTTTTTATCTTAAGCAATAATCTTTTGTGTGGCACCTTGTCAAATGCCTTTTGGATGTCTAAATACACTACGTCCACTGGTTCCCCTTTATCCACCCTATATGTTACTTCCTCAAAGAACTCCAGCAAATTTGTCAAACATGACTTCCCCTTCATAAAACCATGCTGACTTTGTCCTATTAAATTATGATTATCCAAATGTCCTGTTACTGTCTCCTTAATAATGGACTCCAAAATTTTACCTACCACAGATGTTAGGCTAACCAGTCTATAGTTTCCAGCCTTCTGTCTACTGCCCTTTTTAAATAAGGGTGTTACACTAGCAGTTTTCCAGTCTGCCGGGACCTTTGCTGAGTCCAGGGAGTTTTGGAAAATTATTACCAATGCATCCACAATGCCTACCGCCACTTCCCTCAAGGCCCTAGGATTTAAGCCATCAGGTCCAGGTGATTTATCCGCCTTCGAGTCCCATTAATTTACCAAGTACCACTTCCTTAGTGATTTTGATCGTGTTTAGCTCCTCCCCCCCTATAACCCCCTGTTTGTCCAGTGTTGGGATATTCTTAGTGTCCTCTACTGTAAAGACTGATACAAAATATTCATTCAGTGTTTTTGCCATCTCCATATTTCCCACCATTAATTTCCCGGTCTCATCCTCTAAGGGACCAACATTTACTTTAGCCACCCTTTTATTTTTATATAACTATAAAAACTCTTACTATCTGTTTTTATATTTTTGCTAATTTACTTTCATAATCTATCTTCCCTTTCTCCTGGGCTCTCGTTCACCATTTAAATCACCCGCCGAGGCCTCGTGCTGTCGCTCACCTTTTAAATCACCCGCTGAGGTCTCGCACTCTCGCTCACCTTTTAAATCACCCGCCGAGGTCTCGCGCTCTCCAGTTCCTTTCGCTCCCCTGTGCTCTCACTATCCTGGGCACTCGCTCTCCTGTGCTCTTGCTTTCCTGGGCTCTCGCTCTCCTGTGCTCTCGCTCTCCTGGGCTCTCTCTCTCCTGGGCTCCTTGTCTCCTGGGCTCTTGCTCTCCTGGGCTTCCGCTCTCCTGGGCTTTCACTCTACTGGGCTCTCGCTCCCGTAGGATCCCGCTCTCCTTGGCTCTCGCTCTCCTGGGCTCCCGTTCTCCTGGGCTTTCTCTCTCCTGGGCTCTCGCTCTCCTGGGCTCTTGCTCCCTTGGGAGCCGGTATCCTGGGCTCCCGCTCTCCTGGGCTCTCGCTCTCTCCTGGGTTCTCGCTCCCGTGGGATCATGCACACCTGGGCTCTCGCTTCCAAGGGATCCTGCTCTCCTGGGCTCCCGCTCTCTGGTCTCTCGATCCTGTGGGATCCTGCTCTCCTGGGCTCCCGATCTCCTGGTCTCCCGGTCTCCTGGGCTCTCACTCTCCTGGGATCCTGTGGGATCCTGGTCTCCTGGGCTATCCTGCGCTCCTGCTCTCCTGGGCTCCCGTGGGATCCTGCTCTCCTGGGCACTCGCTCTCCTGGGCTCTCGCTCTCCTGGGCTCTCTCCCTACTGGGCTCTCGCACTCCTGGGCTCCCGCTCTCCTGGGCACCCATGGGATCCTGCTGTCCTGGGATCTCGTTCCCCTGGACTCCCGCTCTCCTGGGCTCCCGTGGAATCCTGCTCTCCAGGGCTATCGCTCCCATAGGATCCCGCTCTACTGGGCTCTCGCTCCTGTGGAATCGCAAACTCCAGCTGCTCTCGCTCTCCTGGGCTCTTGCTCTCCTTTTCTCCCGCTCTCCTGGGCTCTCGCTCTCCTGGGCTCCCTGTCTCCTGGGCTCCTGCTCTCCTGGGCTCTCGCTCCCATGGGATCCCGCTCTACCGGGCTATCGCGCCCGTGGGATTGCAAACTCCAGCTGCTCTTGCACTCCTGGGATCTTGCTCTCCTTGTCTCCCGTTCTCCTGGGCTCTCGCTCTCCTGGGCTCCCACTCTCCTGGGCTCCCTGTCTCCTGGGCTCCTGCTCTCCTGGGCTCTCGCTCCCATGGGATCCCGCTCTACTGGGCTCTCGCTCCCATGGTATCGCAAACTCCTGCTGTCTCTTGCACTCCTGGGCTCCAGCTCTCCTGGGCCCTCACTCTCCTGGGCTCTCGCTTTCCTGGGCGCTCGCTCTGCTGGTCTCTTGCTCCCCTGGGCTCCCATGGGATCATGTTCTCCTGGCCTCTCGCTCTCCTGGGCTCCCATGGGATCCCTCTCTCCTGGGCTCTCACTCTCCTGGGTCCCCGCTCTCCTGGACTCTCACCCTCCTGGGCTCTCACACTCCTTGGCTCCCGCTCTCCTGGGCTCCCGCTCTCCTGGGCTCCCGCTCTCCTGGGCTCTCACTCTCCTGGGCTCTCGCTCTCCTGGGCTCTTGTTCCCTTGGGATCCAGTATCCTGGGCTCCCGCTCTCCTGGGCTACCGCTCCCTTGGGATCCTGTTTTCCTGGGTTCTTGCTCTCCTGGGATCCCGTGGGATCCTGGTCTCCTGGGTGTATTGATTTCTTTGTGGGTTCAATGATGAGACATTTATGAAAGAGAATGTCTTTTAATCTAAAGTCTGTTCAACTCTTTACCAGCATTTACAGGAGTCCATCAAGCTAGTGATGCATCTAGAATGAAACTGAAACTAAACTGACGGCCTTGCTTCTCTCGGTCACATGCCCTCTGCTGGTCAGGCACAAGCAATCAATACATACAAACATGCTATTAAGGCATCATAATCGAACAGGCAAATACCATCTCTATTTGCTGATATCAGTACATCTCCTTTTCTTAAAACAAAAGTATTTTACTTTTAACTAACAACATGTTTTCTTTGTATTAATCTGCATTTTAACTGTAACACTTAATGAACTTACATTATCATTATCATGATCAAGGTTTTTTAACCTTGCTTTGTGTGTTCACATGAAATATGTCAATACACTAGAACTTGAAGAAAGAATAAGATAACATTACTTCCTTCTATAACAATAGTCCTTAAATTTGCTCAATGAGTCTCTCAGGAAGCTTCACGTGTCTTGAGGATTTTCTGATTGATTGTCCTTGAATCTGAGTTGTTGCCTCAGATGATTGGTTCTCAGCTGTGTGATCAGGTTGTTCAACAGTATCAGTCTTTTGACCTGCTGTGGCTGGTCCCATGAGAAGATCTCGACGATTTCTTCTCAGAACAGCACGCTCATCTGTCTGAATGGTGTATGATCTTGGTTGAACTTCACTCAGGACAGTTCCCTTCTGAGTCCATGTGTTTGTTTTGTCTTTGAACCTTACTTGGTCACCAGTGTGGAGTTCAGGTAGGTTTTGTGTTCCTCTGTCATAGTAGTACTTTTGCTTTTCTTTCTGTTGTTCTTTGAACTTCCTCACTTTCTCCCCCTCTTTTTTGTTTTCAGGAGGTTCTCCAGGATGGGTAGGTTTGACCTTAGCCGACGTCCCATCAGGAGTTGGGCTGGTGACATACCACACTCGAGCGGCGTTGTGCGGTATACAAGCATGCTCTGGTAGAAGTCGGTTCCACTGTCTTTTGCCTTGTACATCAGTCTTTTCACTGTCTGGACCGATTTTTCCACTAGTCCATTGGACTGTGGAAAGTGAGGACTTGACGTTGTGTGGACAAAGTCCCACTCTTTGGCAAAGTGTCGGAAACTTGCATTGTAAAACTGAGGTCCGTTGTCTGTGAAGACCTCGCTTGCCACGCCATGTCTGGAGAATATGGCTTTCATACATGTTATCACAGCATCTGCGGTGGTGGTGTGCAGTCTACAAACCTCTGGATACAGGGAGTAATAGTCTGTGACTACAAGATAGTCCTTCCCTTGACATACGAATAGGTCAGCGCCTACCTTCTGGTAAGGTCTGTCTGGTGCTGGGTGTGGCTTTAGTGGTTCGACCGGATTGCTTGCTCGATATTTCAGGCATATTGTGCAGTTTGACACCTCATTTGTCACATCTTAGTTGATTCGTGGCCAGTACATCACCTCTCGTGCTCTTTTCTTACACTTTTCGATTCCCAGATGTCCTCCATGGATCTTTTTTAGCATCTCTCTTCTCAGACTCTTTGGGATAACTATTTTACTTCCTTTGTAGATGATGTCTTCGATCACTGATAGTTCCGCCCTGCAGTTCCAGTACTCTGCTATATCAGGTGAGCAGTCTTGCTTCATGTTGGGCCATCCATCCAAGATGCTTTTTCTCAGTCGTCTCATTGTTTCATCTTTGTTTGTCTCAGTCTTTATGAGCTCCATTTTTGCATCTGCTATGGGCAGTGCACTTGTGATCATGTCCACGTAGGCATTCACTTTGTCATCCATTGTGGTGTTTGCGGGCTCACTTGGGTCTACAGCTCTGGACAACGTGTCTGCTGTATACATCAGCTTACCCGGTGTGTACGCAACATTCAGTGTATAGCGTTGCAGCCTGATCATCATTCTTTGTATTCTAAGCGGACAGCTATTTAGTGGCTTTTGGAACAATGCAATCAAGGGCTTATGGTCAGTCTCTACACTGATTGCTTGTCCTGCCACAAACTGGTGAAATCTTTCACAGGCGTATGTGATGCTGAGCAGCTCCTTTTCTATTTGAGCATATCGCGTCTCCGCGTCTGTCATTGAGCGCAATGCATATGCAATAGGTTGCCAGTAGTCATATTGTTGCAGAAGAACGGCACCGAGCCCACTCTGTGATGCATCTGATGATATTTTGATGGGTCTCGCTGGGTCATAAAACCTCAGAACTGGTTCCTCTGTGAGCAGTTTCTTTAGATCGCTCCATGACTTCTCATGCTCATGATTCCATTCCCATTCTATGTTCTTTTCAGTTAGTCTTCTCAGTGGCGCCATCTTTTCTGAGAGGTTGGATATGAATTTCTCCATGTAGTTGATCATTCCATTAAACCTCTGCACATCCTTTTTGCATTGTGGCTTTGGCATATTCTCAATGGCGGACACCTTTCTGGGATCTGGTCTGATGCCCTCACTGCTAAGGATATCTCCCACGAATGTCAGTTCTGTCACCCCGAGCTGGCATTTCTCTCTATTCAGTTTCAGGTTTGTTTTCTTTGTTGCTTCCAGCACTTTTTTCAGTCTCTCGTCATGCTCAGTTCTCGTGGTTCCCCATACTATGATGTCATCCATTGATGTATCAACTCCCTCCAGGTGCTCATAGATCATATGGATAGTCTTGTGATACACTTCAGGAGCTGAGGCAATGCCAAATGGTAACCTTAGGAATCTGTATCTGCCAAATGGACTGTTGAACGTGCACAGTCTTGAACTTGCTTCGTCCAGCTTCATCTGCCAAAATCCTGATGATGCATCTAACTTGCTGAAATATTTTGCATTTGCAAACTGTGCCATGATTTCCTCACGTGTAGGAAGCTTGAAGTGCTCTCTCTTTATTGCTCTGTTTAGATCTCTTGGATCCAGGCAAATTCTGAGCTTTCCATTCTTTTTGTCCACTACGACGAGGGAACTCACCCACTCAGTTGGCTCATCTATCTTCTGAATCACGTTCAGGCTTTCCATCCTGTCCAACTCTGCCTTCAGGGGGGAGGGATATAGTAATCTGGGATGTTATGATTAAGGTTATCCACCAGGTGGTGCTGTAGCCAATGCTGCTGCTAAGGTCAGGGGTTGCTTCCTGTTAAGGTCAGGGGTTATTTTCCTGCTAAGGTCAGCAAAGGTGCAATGCCTGGAAGCAGGCCTGCCTGGTTGTCTCGCAGTCGTTCAATAAAGTACTCGTCTTAATCCTCATACCTCGCCTCTTCGAGTTCCTTATCTCACTACATGGATTTATCACACTATTACAATGTGAAATTTCACGCATGCGCGAAACTTTGAATGGGCCACGCAGCCCGTTAAAGGGACCACGCACTCAAACTTAAAATTAGGGGAAACATTGGTTAGATAGTACAAATTATGAATGTAAAATCAATCCCAGTCACTGAGAGCAGTGCGGTAACTGTCCAGACATGATTGACGGGGGAAATTACACAATCATCTCCATTCTGGCCGGGAATAGTTGTGTCACTACATGCAGCCTCCAAGAACCAGTTCAGATACGTCTACCCTGGAGGGATTTAGACAATGAGCTAGAAGGGAGTACACTGGATGACACATACAGTATGAGTGAGCAGGGATAGCTGGTGGTGGAAGAAGAGACAGAGGAGGACGGATTTGCTGTTTATAGTACCAGCTTCCATCATGATGAAACTGGGGATGTGGCTCTTATGCCTTATGCTTTTAATAGAAGAATGCTTTCTGAACCTTGGTGCAAGCACTGGGGGGGGGGGGGGTTGTGCCACAGAGGGTGCTGCAGATGACGGCTCAGGTGGAGGAATGCTTGTACCAAACTGTGCTGGAAGGCTTTGCAATACTCAATTCCATCATGGAATGTGTAGCAATTCGAGGGACAGCTTCAGCAGTCCTAAAGACAGTCTTGACTTGCTCCACAAATGTTCAGACTATTGTCATAGAAGCCTGCGGTGCCAGAGTGGAACCAGCTATTTTTTCTGGCCTGGAAGTCAGGTAGGGAGAACCCTGATGCAGAGCTTTACTGATATAATTGGTGCTGCCTGTCACATTGATCGGAGGCCTAGGTAAGACAGTGTCCAGTAGAGTAGGCAGAGATAATGGTGCTGTCTCTCGGGTCAGAAACACATCTGGACCTTCTTGCCAGCTCCCTCTGATGCCTGCACAGCTGTTAGAAAGCACGTAGGCTCAGATTGTAGCAGCATGAATGATGCAGCAAGTTAATTTCAACAGTCAGCCACTGTGAGGCAAGGACCATCTCAGTTCCAAAGGGTTTTCATTGACTCAGCAGCCTGATACTGGAGTAGATTAGGGTCAAGAGAACATACTTCACACAATATTACCTGGCCAATATTTATCCTTCAATCAACATAACAAAAACAGATTATCTGGCTATTATCACATTGCTGTTTGTGGGAGCTTGCTGTGCACAAATTGGTTGCTGCGTTTCCTACATTACAACAGTGCCTACACTCAAAACAGTACTTCATTGGCTGTAAAGTGCTTGGGTCATCTGGTGGTCATGAAAGATGCTATATAAATGCAAGTCTTTCTTTCTCTACAGAAACTCTTAAGATGTCAAACAAAATTTTGCCAAAAAAACAGTATGAATAAATGGAACAAATCTAGCAGGAAGTATTTAATATTCCAAGAACGTCCTCCTGAAATTTCCATTTTTTTGACGGATTTGTCAGTGTTAAATAACTTCAGCTCTTACCTCAGGCTTGTAATACTGTAGATTGAAGATGTCAGAAGCGTGTGATAAACATACAAAAGCCAAATTATTTTTTTATATATGCAGACGAAGGCCAGATGCAATTCAAATCCTACAATAAAGCAGTCAATGTAATTTTAAATCAAATTTTCAGAATATGCAATGAGCAGACTCTGCCCTCAGTGTCAGTGGGAAGTGTTGTTTTACATTTCTATCACTGCCTTCCTAAAACCCCTGTGGGGACGTGAAGGCAGCTCATTTCATTAGCATTACAATTATTTATAACAAAATTGGTATGAAAATCAGTATGTTCTGCCTGAAACTGCTGATATTCTTCAGACTGATGTTGTCATTTCAGTTGTTATCCAGAATTTATTAAAGTGTACGTCATTTTTTAATGCAAATTCATCAGAACGAGGAATGTTCCATCTTAGACACTCGAGGCCTGATAATGTGAAGGTGGGCAGCCAGTTCCTGTGTTATCAGGTGTGGGGGTCTGAGGACAATCCTTCACCTTACTGCACCCAGCAAGCAACTGAAGTGCTGAGAGACTGCACACAGTTTGCACGCAAGGCCGCACATCGAATTTAATGTAGGGAGCATCCCCAGAATGTGACTGGAGTGTAGGTTTACCAACCCTCCGGAATTGCTTTGGAGTCTCCTGGAATTAAATACTAATCTCCAGGACATTGCTGCGAGCAATTCAGGAGAAAAAACATAGGAACAATAAAAAATAAATTGTGTTTTTAAAAATGGTTTTAAAAATTAGCAAAGGATGACCATGGTCACGATTTCCCCTACCTCGGTGGGTCCGGGGTGGCCAGGGTTGATGGCGGGTCCCAACATCACTGCCCTCTCCAGCCCGCTGTCCAAAGTGATTTTACGTTGATTGGGCCAATTGAAGAAAGCGGGTCTGATGACGTCACTTGATATTGTGTCATCAGCCGGTTTCCTTAAAGGGACCATGGCCAACTTTCTTCTGATATTTGTACTGTCAGTGTTCTACAGCATTGAAGTGCTGCAAACACTGACAGGCACTGCACAAAGGTGCAAGGAGGGAGTCACAGCACGCAGGGAAGTCCTCTTCCCTTCCCATGGGCAGAAGAGACCTCCCCAGGAGATCAATGCAGCCTGCTTGTACTTTGCACAGGAGGACACAAGCAGGGATGTCATTAGGAGGACCAGGCTGCAGTGGCGCAAACCTTTCAATGATCTCAGTAGATCACGAAACGTTACTGCAAAGCCACACTCAACCTCATCCTGCTGTGTCACTCATCACATCCCCATCACTCTGCCTTCCCTACCCTACTCCTGCACATCCTTACTCACACCTTGCACCTCCACCCATCCCTCTCTATCTATATTATCACTTCCCCATCTTACTAGCCACCCCTCACACTCACCACCCCTCACACTCACCCTCATCCTAGTCCAATCATACCAACTAACAACACACAAGGGTAGGCACTTGTGTGTTTTAGCCAATGTTCATGTGAAGTTTCTGTTAATGCGCTGTCAAACATTGAAATCTTTATTTTCAACACTTTGCATTATTGGACAGATTTGTGTGCACCTTTGGAAGTGGCTTAGTGAGTTGCAGTGAATGGCGAGACATAACGGTACCCCCCGCAATGGTGATGAGTGTGAAAGGAATGGCTTGGGCATTGTAGGGATGCTTTACCGTGTTGTTGTGGGGTGGTGCCAACCTGGCACATCATGTGGCAGCCAGGGTGTACAGCTTCAAGTGAAGTAAATCTGGCCGTGGTGAGGCCATCCCTGATCTCCCGGGCAGCAATGTGGTCGGGTGCTGCTGCTCTGTATCCTGTGCAACATCAGTTGATTGCGGAGAAGGCTGGTGTTGTTGTTGGTGCTGCTGGAGTGCCTGGTGCTGCTGGTGTTGGGGCTGATCATGGTGGGATTCTGAGGACCAAGGTGAAATAGTTTCAAGGGCACCGATGCTGCTGTAATAGATGGCAGGTGAACTTGTGATGACAGAAGCAATCTGTCAATGGTGAGAGCGGTTGTTCCAATGAGGTAACACTGGATACAGAGTTAACTCCAAACACTTGCAACCTACATAAAGCTCAATCTGTCTTCCAAATGCAGTAAGCAACAGCTTCTGAGCTTGGAAAGTGAACAGCTATGAGATGGGAGCTTTTATAGCACATTTGTAGTGTCAAGTAAAGAGATGATTTCATGGTAACACAACTTCCTGACCAGCTTACCTGACGTCATCCCCAAGCAGCATGGACCCCGTGGGTGACCACTTAAAATAGCTCAAAATACATTTTAAGTGGCTCTTAACAAGATCATAATGACCTAAACTGCCTCCCCCACCACTGCATGTTGGGTCTGTTCAGTGTTGACAGACCTGGCATCTGGAAAAGTCGTGTGGCGGCTGGTTGACAGTGGGGCCTAGACTTTCAGTGTGCCGTGAGGCGGGTTTTTAGGCAGGCGGGGGGCAAAAATCCCGAATTCGGGGGTCCCGACACCATCCCGCCCAAAACCCGCCTCCACATAAGTTTCAGAGGAGGTGGGTACCCGCCCCGTACTGGGACCCGCCGACCCGAGGCGGGAAGGGATTAGTGCCAATTAACTGCCTGTTAACAGGTAGTTAACAGGCAGTTTTTAGCCTAATCCCTATTTTGAGGGGTGTTGTGTGAGATTCCCGACGGCTCCAAACCACGCCAGGTTAGAGCAGGCGGGCCGTCGGGTTGAAGGACTTGGAGGGGTCGCGATGTCGGTGTTCAGGTGAGTGATGGGTGCATGAGTGCAAAGGTAAGTGTGTTTGGTGTGTCTAAAGTGTGTAAAGAAGTTTAAATTACCTGTACTTACCTTACCAGCCTTTCTTCCTGTAGGCGTCGGGAGTCCATCACTCAGACGGCACTGAAAGCTGAATGGCTGCGATCTGTCAAAAGTGACAGCCTTCAGCTTTCATTGTCAGTGTGAGTTCTAACTGAGTCTGTGGAGAGGACTCAGGTTAGAAGTCAGACTGTCAGTGTTTGACAGCTTCAAACAGCTGTGAAACATTGATATTTCATCTGTCAAGACCTCTTGACAGATGAAATTTCAGTCTGTGACGTCACCTGTTGCCGGGTGGCCCTTAATTGGCCTGCTGAGCCCGCTGGGTGGGCTCAACAAGGTCAATCAAGGGAAAATCGCGTGGATTGGCCGGACGTCGATGTAGGCGGGATTAAAACCCAAAAGTTGTAGTCCCGCCTCCTTCCCGGCAGCTTAATGAAAATCGACCCCTGGGTTTCTGACCCGCTGTCAAAAAACATTTTTTCCCACCCAACCAGCCACCAAACACGCCTGCTGACCCTCCTGAAAAATTCCTCCAACCCCCATGAAATTAATAAAGTGGAAGAAAATAGAATATGACAGTAAGCTAGTAAGAAATATAAAAGCAAATTGTAAGAATTTTTGCAAGTTTGTTAAAAGGAAGAGATTAGCGAAAGTAAACATGGGTCCCTTAGAGGCAGAGACAGGAGAAAGTAAAATGGAGAATAAGGAAATGGCAAAGACATTAAACAAATATTTTGTATTTGTCTTCACAGTAGAAGACACAAATAACATACTGACAATGGTAGGGAGCCAAGGGTTTATTTGAGAGTGAGGGACTTAAAGTAATAAATATTACTAAAGAAAAAGTACTGGAGAAATTAATGGGACTAAAAGCCAACAAATCCCTGGACCTGATGGCCTATGCCTACTATCTAGGGTTTTAAAAGAGGTGGCTGCAGAGATAGTTTTGATCTTTCAGAATTCCTTACATTCTTGAAAGGTCCCCATGGATTGGAAGGTAGAAAATGTAACCCCGCTGTTCAAGAAAAGAGGGAGAGAGAAAACAGAGAACGATAGACCAGTTAGCCTGACATCGGAAGTAGGGAAAATACTAGAATCTATTATTAAGGATGTGGTAACAGGGCGCTTGGAAAATGATGAGGCAGAGTCAACACGGTTTTATGAAAGGGAAATCGTGTTTCACAAACCTATGAGAGAGTTTTTTGAGGGTGCAACTAGCAGGGTAGATAAGGGGGAACCAGTGGATGTAGTACATTTGGATTTTCAGAAGGCATTCGATAAGGTGCCACACAAGAGGTTGTTATACACGATTAGGGCTCATGGGATTGGAGGCAATATATTAGCATGGATTGAGGATTGGTTAACGGACAAAAATCAGAGAGTAGGGGCAGGATTTTCATTCAAGGAGTCGGGTTGGAGGTGGGATTACAACTTTCGGGGTTGTAGTCCCGCCTCCATCAAGATGCGGCCAATCCACGCAATTTTAACTTGATTGACCTTGTTGAGCCCGCCCAGCGGGCTCAGCAGACCAATTAAGGGCTACCCGGCAACAGGTGACATCACAGACTGAAATTTCATCTGTCAATAGGTTTTGAAAGCTGTTTGAAGCTGTCAAACACTGACAGTCTTACTTCTAACCTGAGTCCTTCTCCACAGACTCAGTTAGAAATCTCTCCTGCACAGAAAGCTGAAGGCTGTCACTTTTGACAGTGCGCAGCCATTCTGCTTTCTGTGCCGGTGAGATGAGGGACTCCCAGGACCTAAAGGAAGGAAGGCTGAAAAGGTAAGAAAAGGTCATTTAAACTTCTTTAATCACTTTAGACACACCAAACACACTTACCTTTGCACTCATGCACACATCACTCACCTGAACACCGACATCTCGACCCCTCCAAGTCCTTCAACCCGACGGCCCACCTCCTCTAACTTGGCGTGGTTTGGAGCCATCGGGAATCCCACACTTCAACCTTAAAAATAGGGATTAGGCTAAAAACTGCCTGTTAACTACCTGTTAACAGGCAGTTAATTGGCACTAACCCCTTCCCACCTCGGGTAGGCGGGTCCCAGTGCAGGGCGGGTACCTGCCTCCTTTGAAACTTGCATGGAGGCGGGTTTGGGTGTGGGATGGGGTCGGGACCCCTGATTTCGGGATTTTAACCCCCCCGCATGCCTCCAATCCCAACTCCACGGCCCAATGAAAATCCTGCCCTAGGAATAAACGGGTCATTTTCGTGATGACAAGGTGTAACTAGTGGAGTGCCGCAAGGCTCAGCAGTTGGGCCTCAGCTATTTACAATTTATATCAATGACTATATCCAAGTTTGCTGGCAATACAAAGCTAGGTAGGGACGTAAGCTGTGACCAAAGAAGCTGCAAAGGGATTTAGACCGGTTAAGTGATTGGACAAGAAGGTGGCAGGTGGAGTATAATGTGGAGAAGTGTGAAATTATCCACTTTGGTTGGAAGAATGGAAAAGCAGAATATTTTTTTTAAAAGGTGAGAGATTAGTAAATGTTGGTATTCAGAGGGATTTGGGTGTCCTTATATATAAATCATGAAAAGTTAACATGCAGATACAGTAAACAATTAGGAAGGCGAATGTTTTGTTAGCCTTCATTGCAAGTGGATTGGAGTAAATTAATAAGGAAGTCTCATTGCAATTAAATAATGCTTTGGTGAGACCACACCTGGAGTACTGTGTAAGTTTTGGTCTCCTTACCTAAGGAAGGATATACTTGCCTTAGAGGGGTGCAACAAAGGTTCACTAGACTGATTCCTGGGATGTCCTATGAGAAGAGATTGAGTAGATTGGGCCTATATTCTCTGGAATTTAGAAGAATGAAAGGTGATTTCATTGAAATGTATAAAATTCTTAGAGGGCTTGACAGGGTTGATGCTGAGAGGCTTTTTCCCCTAGTTGGAGAGTCTAGAACTAGGGGTCAATGGGCTGGATTTTACCAGCCCTGAGGAGGCGGGTTTGGAGGCGAGACTGGTGGGAAAATTTGAAAAAATGACAGCGGGTACCGATCCCGCCGTCAACCTGCCTCCACGCAACTTTGCCAGAGGCGGGCTTGCAGAGTCCATTTCGGTTGCGCCTACAGACGGTGGGATAGGCCCTTAAGGCACTTAACTACCACTTAAGTACCTCTATAATCCCATTTTGAGAAGCCTTTCAAATTTTGCCACATTTCCAGCGTGCTGCACGCCTCCCCTGAAACACACCAGCTAATCCTGTTGGGTTGACAAGTGGCTGGCTTCCTAACAGCTGCAGCTCCACCATAAAAACGGAGCTCTCAACAAGGATCAGTTGCAGGTGGCAGAACTTTGTTTTTTCAGGTCTTGGAGAACTTTTTGCTGGTCCACTGATTTTGGAAGTGGTGAAGCTGAGATCCATCTCCACTGTGCCCTCCTGGGAAAACCCTCTCCCCACATTGATTGAGCGCTTCCTCAATGGAGATATCTACCAGCAGCATGGGAACCATTTATTTCCTTTCATCCTGGTCCTCAGATTCGGAGGACGAGCAGCCGCGGCGGCAGCAGAACCAGGAACGACAGCAGCAGCAACAACAGGAACACCAACCTGCTGCTCACCCACCTGATGGTGCACAGGGCAGAAGGCGCCAGCGCAGGGAATCATGTCGCCGCAGGAGATACCCCCAAAACAGGGTTTACAGGATGAGGACAAACTTCTTTAACATGACTGAGAAGCAGTGCCAAAGGAGGCTGAGACTTTCGCGAAAGATAGTCGGTGACATCTGCGCAATGCTGCACCAACACCTGGAGCCCAGAGGAGTGGGTGGACACCCCTTAGCAGTGGCTGTCAAAGTCAACACCACACTCAACTTTTTTGCCTCAGGCTCCTTCCAGGGATCATCAGCAGACATCAGCGGCATCTCCCAGTCGGCCACACACACTTCCATCACACAGGTTACCAATGCCCTTTGCAAAGGCATACAATACATAAATTTCTCCATAGATCAAGCAAGTATAACCGCGTATGCGGTTGGCTTTGCAAATGTGACAGGCTTGCCCAGGGTGCAGGGCATCATAGACTGCACACGTGGCCCTTAAGGCACCCCATCACAACCCAGCTCTTTTTGTCAACCGCAAGGGCTTCCACTCCCTCAACATGCAGCTGGTGTGTAACCACAAGGACATTTTGCATATTTGCGCCAAGTACCCTGGCAATTGCCATGACTCGATCATTCTGTGGCAGTCAAGTGTGCCTCCGCTCTTCAGTCCACCAAACCAACTTTGCGGATGGCTACTTGGGAGACAAGGGCTATCCCCTGAAGACGTGGCTAATGACACCGTTCAGGAGGCCATCCATGAGCTGTGATACACCAGGTGACAATGCTACTCTATCTCGCAAAGGTCCCACCGAGGTGTGCATATCTGCGTTGGTGCTGGGTCCGCTTAATTCTGCTGTCTCTGCGCCCTCAGAGGTTGCAGGTTCCTCTGAGTCTTCCGGCTCAGCCTCTTCCTCCTGGACAGCAGGAAGGGGGTCTATCAATGGTCCTGTGGGGGAGTTAAAGGCATTTTTAACAGCCTTCTCAACTTGTCCTGCCACCTTCAAAGACTTGTATACCCAGAGGTTTGTATGCTCCTGCGCCCCCTTTAATATTTTACCATTTAGTTTATATTGCCACTCAATTCTTCCTACCAAAATAAATCACTTCACACTTCTCTATATTAAATTTCATCTGCCATGTCTGCCTATTTCACTAGTCTGTGTACGTCCTGCTTCATGAAGTCTGTTACTATCCTTCTCACTGTTTACTACATTTCCGAGTTTCATGTCATCTGCAAACTTTGAAATTATGCCTTGTATACCCCAGTCCAGGTCATCAATATCTATCAAAAATGGCAGTGGTCCCAACACCGGCCCCTAGGGGACACTTCACATTTCCCTCCAGTCTAAAAAACTGTTCACCACTACTCTATGCTTTCTGTTCCTTAGCTAGTTTCGTATCCATGCAGCCACTGCTCCTTTAATCCCATGGACCTCAATTTTGCTAACAAGCCTATTATACTTTATCAAATGCCTTTTGAAAGTCCATATACACGTCAACCGTACTACCCTTATCCACCTTCTCCCTTACCTCAAAGAACTAAATCAAGTTAGTCCAACATGATTTGCCTTTAACAATTCTGTGCAGGCTTTCATTTATTAACCTATATTTTTCTAAGTGCTAATTAATTTTGTCCCAAGTCAATGGGCTGTATTTTTTAAGCCCCAAGGAGACGGGACAGTCGGTAAATTCGGAGAAACTGGGGGCGGATGGCAAACCCACCTCCATCTCGCCTCCATGCCCTTTTGCCAGGAGGCGGGAAGATGTGCAGCTTCGGGTCCCGTCTCCTGGAGGCAGGAAAGGCATTTAATCCTTTTAACCGCCCGTTAACAGGCAGAAAAAAGGATGTGCCATTTTACCTTCACAGGTGAAGGCTTCCCGACCTTGGAGAACCCCACCGGGTTGGAGGAGGTCTGCGGTGGTCTTTAGCACCTGGAACTAAGGTGTAGAGGTGAGTGACGGGTGCAAATGTGGAGTGGTAAGTATGCAAGGCGAGTGATAAGTTTAAAAAAGTGTTCACTTAACCTTGTTTTCTTCCTACAGCCTTCAGCCACAGTGGATCGGGAGAGCTGACATCCTCATCAATTTCACAGACTGGCTGTTGGAACCGCCGAACCAACAGCCATGTGAAATTTACAAATTTGAAAGGTTTGGTGAGTCCTGAACACAGACTCAAACTAAAGAGAATAGCTTCAGAGCTGTCAAACACTGACATTTCTTCTTTCAAGAAGTCTTGACAGATAGCACGTCTGAAGTTGACGTGCTCAGTCAGTGACCTCATCCCTAATTGGCCTGCTGAGCATCAACAGGACAGATTCGGCTACAAGGAAACTGGCATAATTGTAGAGCCACTTTCAATGGGATATCAAATCAACTCCTTTAAAAAAAAGTGGGACAAATATCTGATTTAACAGACTACAGGTTAAGGGCACATTCAAACATAAATGATAAAATACTTTATGAAGCATGATGGTGCCTTGGCTGCTGGAAATGTCTACAGAATTTCTAGTCAAGGTGGAAAAATTAAGGTTTCAAATTTAGACTAATACTCTGATGCTTTTTGGGATTTGGACGAAATGTCAATGTATGTTCTCCTTCATATCTGTGGTTATTCTTCTCACTCAGTAGATTAAATAAAGTGGGCTAGTCTGGCAATGTGCATTATAGATGAGCTGATGCAAGGAGGCAGCTTAAATGAGCCAAATAATCTTTTCCTTCTTCCATATATTCCTATGGTGTATGGATATTATATGCAATGATGGATCAAAAAAGTACAGATTTTGATTCACATTCAATTTTTAATAAGAAAAACAGTTGCAGTTTCCCCCTTCAGAATCAAAAAGCATACATTGTATTATATTCTAGATCCATTTTTTATTAAAGAGAATAATTCCCTCCTGTGCCGTGCAACATTCCCTGCCCAACAGGTGGCCTGCTCCAAAGTCAATCCCACATTGTAACTGAATGCTAGATGGTGCACAAAGCAGTCCAGAGTATTCTGTTATTCAAACATTTCCTGTCACCCTCTTCAAAACAAAAATTTTCATAAGAGCTGGAACTTGTGACTCCATTTTCTTCTTACTGATTAAATTCAGAAATTAAAAATGTGTGACTTAAGTTAATTTCGACAATGTATTCATTTAATCAAACAGCAACAAATTGTTAAAAACTCAGATGGAATTATAATGAATTTTGGCTCTTTTCCTGTCCTCTTCAAAATTCTCCAAGAAATTCAGAAGTGCTCAAAGACTTCCATTTTCCAGAATGTACATCCCTTCTGTGAGGCCTTGTAACACCAACAGAGCCCAATGGAACAGAGGCTCACAGACTGAATCCCCTACTCCTTTGAGTTCCTAAACTCAGCTGTGTTGTTGTGGAGAGACACAGGGGGAGACAGGGCTCCTCTCCAAAGGGAAGAGGTGGAACAGAGAGAAAAAAACCAGCAGGATAATGATTCCTGTTGTAAACCATTCATACCTTTATCGACAGGCTGGGGCTCGGCTGTGATGCTGCCCATATAGCCTGTCAACACTTCATCCTCAGGTTCTCACATGAATGACAACTCAGGTAAGGTACCAGAGAGTTGATGGCACCTGGGGAACTGTACATCAGCAGGAACCACCCACTTCAGGAGAGGGAAGAAAATTCTGCTTTGACACCTGCTCGTGCGAGATTTCTCTTTTACTGTACAAAACCTCTGCTGCCTTCTCACTCTAACCTGTTGCAGATGACCATTCCGATAACATCCTAGTGGGGTTACCCTATGAGTGATATGTGGGAAAAGGAGAGATAACATATCACCCTTTTTCGATTCATTACAAAATACAACAGATACAATTTTAAAAAGGCAGAAACTTCAGATGGTTGAACACCTCACATGGTTACTGCTATGCAGGTGTTCTAGATTTCACACATAGCCAAAATTATGGAGGTGCGCAGAATTCAGAATATCCGTATTATATCAAAATGAAGTGGAATTATGTTAAATGTTAAGCAGCATAGTACAGTGCCCATATACAGGAAACTCTCTTTTTACCGGCACCTAAATAACCGGAACTCTCTCTTAACCAGCAAAATTCAGGAGTAGGTTCAGGTAAGTTTTACTTCATATTAGTAGCCGTGAAACCAGGGTTCCTGGATCTGTGGCCGTGTAACCGGGGTTCCTGCACCTGTTGCCATACAACAGGGACGCCTGAATCTGTGGCCGTGTAACTGGGGTTCCTGCACCTGTTGCCATGCAACAGGGATGCCTGGATCTGTGGCTGTGTACGGGCCTCTCGTACCTTAGTAAGTATACCTCTCTGTAATCCAGACTTTTTGATCAACCGGCACCACGCCGGTCCTGTCGGTGCCGGATAAAAAAGAGTTTCCTGTATTAACAGGAATGTCTCCATGATGTTTTATAATCCTCAACATAACAAAAAGCTGAAAAAGGCTTATTAGAGGTGTAAGAGGTCAAAAAAGGCAGTAAAAAATTATCCTCTTTAGTAACCAGTCAACATGTACTCTCTGCTTACTAGAGTTTGAATTTCTAAAATAGGACTTGAGGTCTGAAGTGCATCTGCTTCGTAGCATTGTTGGACATTGCTGTCTTTAACATCCACTTGGATTTCATTCTTTGTACATACTGCATGTCACGCTCCCTTCTCAGTGATGCTGCTTTTGCTAGTAAGGAAAGAGATAACTGATCACAAAAACCATAACAGAGTTTATTCACCACTTGCACTATTACAGAGAAATATCTACAGTGCTAATTCTGCTCTAGAAAAAGTAAAAACAAAGTGAATTATCTGTCTTACTAGCTACTCGAGGTTTCCAATAGGAATTAATACCTTACTAAGACTTTGTACTCTTACTGAAATCCTTTCACATTTAGGTAAACACACAAGTAGCTAAAATACTGGTTCCCTATTTATTTAATGCACAATGCCAGTTAGCAGTACACACAAAGTTCTTCTAAAGTTAGTAAGAAAAATCTATGAAGCATAAAAACACAACAAACCCTAGTAAACACTCAGAAGACACTGGTAAAAGCTCAATGTTTCAGGTCAAAAAGAGTCTTGACAAAGGGTTTTGACCCGAAACGTTGACTCTATATTCTCTCCACGGATGTTGCCTGGCCTGCTGAGTTTTTCCAGCATTTTCTGTTGTTATTTCTAGAAATCAATCCTCTGGTCAAGTAACAAACTGCATGAAACAGCCAGATTACTCAGGGCAGAGAGAAACAGATTTTAAAAAAAAGGTTTAAAAAGGTACTAAGTGTAAGAAATAACTGGAGTGATTTATTTTTATTTTTATAAAGTACACTTGTATGAAGATGTATATTGGGACACTGCAAATAACACACTCAACCCGGCAGGAATACCAACCTCCAGCTAGTCCAAGAAATAACCTTAGTGCTTCCAAGAATGAATGTGCTGTCAGAGGCACAGCCATGTTATAATCCAGAGAATGTACGTATTTCATGAGGTGGCTTTGCTCGCTGCCTCAGGAAGCAAGCTGCTGCTAGGGCTGCCATTTTACCTGCTAAACCTTTTCCTGTCAGATGTTTTGTATGTTCGTCTGTGAAATTGCCTCAAATTATTTTTTCCTTCTATTAACAAAATATTTCATTATTTTAGTCCAGTGTTCTGTCAGGAAAGATTGAACAGGTTGGGTTTTTTTTTCAGAAAAGAGGAGACCTGATAGAGGTCTTTAAAATTATGAATGGGTTGGACAGGGTAGATGTGGAGAGAATGTTTCCACTTGTGGGAGAATCCAAAACTAGGTGCCATAAACACAAGATAGTTACTAGTAAATCCAATAGAGAAATAAGGAGAAATTTCTTTACTCAGTGGTTTGAATGTGGAACTCGCTGCCACATGAAGTAGTTGAGGCAAATAGCTTAGATGCTTTCAAAAGGAAACTAGACGAGTACAAGAGAGAAAAGGGAATAGAAAGATATGCTGAAAGGCTGGGATGAAGTAGATGGAATGGGAGGAGACTTATGTGGAGTGTAAACACCAGCACAGACTAGTTGGGCCGAATGGCCTGTTTCTGTGCTGTATATTCTATGTAATTGAATAGTCATAGTCTAGATCAAATGCATTATGTTGGATAGTAAACACCGACTGAACAGACACACCCATGAACAAAAACTAAATTTTTCATGGCTGAAGTACCATAAAAGATAGATCTTACTGCATGTGCAGGAGGCATTAAAACAATTACCAAGCTCATTTGTCCAGCCTAGTGCCTTGTACTGCTGTAGCACTCTGCCCAACACGCGAGTCCCAGTAGCAGCCACCACTCTAGAGGTACCAAAATGCTGTTTATAGTATCTCAGCAATGATCGATGACCAATTCTAGCACCTGTGAGGTTTGAATAGAGAATGAAAAAAATTTAAACATGGTCAAATTAATTTGTGGCAAATGAATATATCAGTTTGATGCACTGTAAGTAGTTTTGCTCATCAATTTCTATCTGCTACATTTGAACCATTTAACTCAACACCTGTATACTTAGCTACAAGTTCCTGGCAGCACGGTGGCATAGTGGTAAGCACTGTTGCCTCACAGCGCCAGGGACCCGGGTTCGAATCCAGCCTCGGGTGACTGTCTGTGTGGAGTTTGCACATTCTCCCCGTGTTTGCGTGGGTTTCCTCCGGGTGCTCCGGTTTCCTCCCACAGTCCAAAGATGTGCGGGTTAGGTTGATTGGCTATGATAAATTGACCCTTAGTGTTAGGGGGATTAAATACGTGGGGTTACAGGGATCGGGTGGGATATGTGTCGGTGCAGGCTCGATGGGCCGAAATGGCCTCTATCTGCACTGTGGGGTTTCTGTGATTCTGTGAAGTAAAACATTTTTATACAAATTAACATGTACATCAAGTGTTCTTCTTTGCTGCACTTCTCAATTAAAAAACAAAAACATATACAGTGAAATTTACCGACTTACCTAGTCAAAATGGCAGCAGTGCTGATCCATGATCCTTAGCACTGGTGAAAACCTTCTATAACCTTAAACATGCTGCTCATCATCTCCTACTAAACGCTGTTGCTCTTTCTACATAACCTGCGTCTCCATGTTTACATCCAATAATATGCTAAAAAGTCATGGTTATCCAAGCTCTTCAATGTAGGCGGAAACATCATAAGCCTTTTATTTATGGAAAGGAGCATGGATAAGTACTACTGCCATTTGAGTTGCAAAGAAGCCAGTGTTATACAGAGCTATAACACCTCATAGCAACGCACCCTCAGCGCTTCATCCGAAAGACAACAATGGAACATTCTCTCGGTATTACGGGTAATGAACGCAAGTGTCAGCCTAGATTTTGTGCTCAAGTCGATGGTCGGGCTTGAACTCAACTATCTGACATAGAGGAAAAAGTGCTAGCAATTGAGCCAAGCCGACACTCAAGTTAAAGCATTAACTTACTCTTTGGATGCTGCCATGATGTATATGCTACAGTCTAGGATTTGTGTAACAACCTGCAATTTTAATTGGCAGTAAACTTGCATCCAAGTGGGCTGGACTGTACAGCAGTGATACCCTGCTTAACCACTTGCTGAAAATACAGATTAACATTTTGCAAGTTCTTGCAGCAGAGTGGCTCAGATGTGAAATGAATAGCATCAAATGTGAAAATTCTCAAATATTATCCACGCCTTCAGCATTTCGACATTTTTGACTTTCCATTAATCAAGAAGGCTCATTATAAATATTAAAGCACATACAAATGAAACATTTGGGTCAGATAGGGGCATATCATTTTTCACCCCAAAGATCAATTTTAAGTCCTGATCGAAGAGTGGAAGCAATAAGTTACAACTCACTGATTTCCTAAAAATGAATTTCATCAATGTATTCCTAGAAAAGTCACTGCAATAGATGTTTTAGTACTCAACATAATTACTATTGACATACCAACTTTTGAGATTCAAAAATGTCTGTAATGAGTAAATATTCCATGCCTACGGTCCCCAAGGGCCAGGAAGTTCACAAAAATATCCTCCAAATTGGAATAAATACAAACAAGACTAAATGATTACAAATCTGAAACACAGCATTCTGTACACAATCCACTTGCACCCTGTTCTATTGAAATAAAATGAGCGAGAATGTGAAACTACATGCAAGCAAGAGATTTAGGTTCAGAGTAAACAAAAGGAATCAACTGCAAAGAAAGATCAGCCACAGCACACAGTCTAGTTCAGATATGTAACAATGCCTACCCAGGACGATTGAAGAGTAGCACAGGAGGGCTGGTATGTGTGGAAACTTCAAACTTCTAACTACATCAGCAGACTTCTATCATTCCTTCGTGGTCCCAGTCACAACCTGGCTACCCGCTCCCCAGTCTCTGGCCCTGGGGGGGCCTGGACATTTACATTACCATTCTGGGTAGGTGGACTCTTGAACCACAGCAGCAACATTCTCCCCAGCACCCAGCGCCAACTCTGCACTGGTCAAGCCTCCCTGGCCACAAAGCACATTACACAGTGGAAAAAGGGAGCCCCTCCCCTGCTACTTATATCATTCAGCTGCTCCTTTCAATATCAAAAGCTCATATTATATAGAATGTTATACATATTGATCCAGATTTTGCTGTAGCAGGGTAGCTAATGGCGTCTGCCATTGAGACTTGCCCTTGCATGTTTAGGTTTTAAATTTTTTTGCGTGGAAGTTGCTGAAAGTGCGAGCTGATAACGTCGCGGTGAAGGAAATCGGGCATCTGGGATAAGTGAACAGGGCAACTAACTATGTATCTCCTTAACTAATCAAATTGGAGGATTGAGAAATAAAGAGAGGAATGACGGAGAAGGAAATGTAACTTAAGAGTGGGCGAGTTCAATGTCAAATCAGGTACAGAAATAAAGAGGGAAAGAAAGATTGGATTAAGAGAGAAAAAAAGAGATACAGAAATGAAAAGTAATCTTTAACATTTTTTGTAAATTTGGCATTTTTTAAACTCTCCAACAATTAATACCTGAAGGAATGAAACTCCACATTTGTAATACTTAATTTTCTGTGACAGAGAGGTTGATTGGCAGTAATTATGTCGTTAAAAGGGTACTTGCGCTTGTAATGACAAGACTTAACTTTCGGTGGCGAGTTTAGTTCGTATCTTCCACGCAAATACAGCAACTTTACGCCATTCAATACATTTCATTAGTGAGGCAGACAGCGAAATGCCGTTTTCACGAAGTTAACAATGGAGCGGCGCAACTCACACAGCAACTTTTGGGTACTGGCATTTAGCCGTGCGTCTGTCCCTCGCCTGAAGTTGCTGTACCATTTATGCTTAGATCATGGCGAGCGCCATTAGCCTCACCGTTATTTTAGCAGCAAAAATCTGTGCCATTATTTTCCAACAATTACGTTGACTGCAAAATCAAAAAAGTATTTGAAGCAGCAATGCTGCATTTTAAATTTTCATACTTTAAGTAAAAGTTTTAAAACGTTAGTCAACTAAATTTTACAGAAACATTAAAATTCAGTAGTGTCCCTGAAAATTATATGGGGCCAGATTTTGCTGGAGCAGGGCATCTGGCTGTGCGCTCTGTTAGGTAGAATTGTTCATGCACGGTTGGGATTTAAAAAGTTTTAACCACAAAGTTACTGGAATTGCGAGCTGATAACACGGCATATGGGGCAAACAATGGAACAAACAGTCTATCTCCTTAATCAATGAGATTTAAGGATTGTGAAATAAAGAGAGGAAGGAGGGTGAATTCAATGTCAAATCAGGTACAGAAAGAGAAATAAAGAGGGAAAGAAAGATTGGATTAAGGGAGAGGAAGAGAGACAGTAAGGAAAAAAAACCCAAATTTAAAATTTTTAAAGTCTCCTAAAACAATTCACCAGCTGAAGGAATGAGACTCCATACTTATAATTGTTCACTTTCTGGGCAACAGAGGTTGCTTGGCAGTCATTAACAATTATCAGTTGTTAAGAAACAAGAGATGCCATTACACTACAGTACTAGGTGTATTCTATAGGCCACCAACTAGTAGGAAGGATATAGAGGAGCAAATTTGCAGGGAAATTACAGAGAGGTGCAAGAACTATAGAGTAGTGATCTAAATGTAGACTGGGATAGTAATAGTGTAAAGGGTAGAGAGGGGTAAGAATTTCTGGGGTGTGTTCAGGAGAATTTTCTTGATCAGTATGTTTCCGGCCCAACGAGGGAGGAGGCATTGCTGAATCTGGTTCTGGGGGATGAGGTGGGTCAAGTGTAGCAAGTGTCATAGAAACATAGAAGATAGGAGCAGGAGTAGGCCATTCAGCCCCTCGAGCCTGCTCCGCCATTCGATGAGATCATGGCTGATCATCCAAACTCAGTACCCCGTACCTGCCTTCTCCCCATATCCCTTGATACCTTTAGCTCTAAGAAATATATCTAACTCCTTCTTGAATATATTTAAAGACTTGGCCTCAACCGCCTTCTGTGGTAGAGAATTCCACAGGTTCACCACTCTCTGGGTGAAGAAATTCTTCCTCATCTCTGTCCTAAATGGCTTACCCCTTATCCTTAGACTATGACCCCTGGTTCTGGACTCTCCGACCATCGGGAACATTCTACCTGCATCTAGTTTGTCCAGACCTGTCAGAATTTTATAAGTTTCGATGAGATCCCCTCTCATTCTTCTAAACTCCAGCGAGTTAAGCCCAATCGACCCAATCTCTCCTCATATGTCATTCCTGCCATCCCAGGGATCAGCCTTGTGAATCTTTGCTGAACTCCTTCCATGGCAAGAACATCCTTCCTCAGATAAGGTGACCAAAACTGCACACAGTACTCAAGGTGTGGTCTCACCAAGGCCCTGTACAACTGCAGCAGGACATCCTTGCTCCTGTACTCAAACCCTTTTGCTATGAAGGCCAACATCAGTAGGGGAACATTTAGGGAACAGTGATTATAGTATCATAAGGTTTAGATTAGCTATGGAAAAGGACTAGGAGCAATCTAGAGTAAAAATACTTAATTGGAAGGCAGCCAATTTTAGTGGGTTGAGAATGGATCTGGCCTGGGTAAATTGGAATCAAAGATTGGCAGGCAAAACTGTAATCGAACAATGGGCTGCCTTTAAAGAGGGAATGGTTCGGGTACAGTCGAGGTACATTCCCACGAGGGGGAAAAGGTAGGGCAACTAAAGCCAGAGCTCCCTGGATGACAAAAGAGATAGAGAGTAAGATGAAGCAGATAAAGGGGGCGTACAGCAGATGTCAGGTTGAGAATACAAGTGAGAACCAGGCTGAATATAGAAAGTGCAGAGGGGAAATGAAAAAGGAAATGAGAGGGGCAAAGAGAAAGTATGAGAATAGATTGGCAGCTAACATAAAAAGGAATCTAAAAGTCTTCTATGGGCATATAAATAGTAAACGGGTGGTAAGAGGAGGGGTGGAGCCAATTAGGGACCAAAAAGGAGACCTACGCATGGAGGCAGAGGGCATGGCTGAGGTACTAAATGAGTACTTTGCATCTGTCTTTAACAAGGAAGATGCTGCCAAAGTCAAAATGAAAGAGGAGGTAGTTCAGAATCTGCATGGGATAAAAATGATAGAGGAGTGATGGGCCTTCAATAACCACAAAACTAGAAGTTATAGACTTAAACAAGTTGGCTTTTAATCACTAAGATCAGAGCTAACATCTCAACACGCCGACTGGTTCACAGGAATGAGTCATACAGATCCTGGGATCTTTATGTAAGAGAAGTCAGGGGCGGAGCCAAGAGCCAAGACCTGGAACCTCCCAGGTGAGTCGGGAAAGAGGAAGTGAAACTATACACAGTGGGGGAGGGTAATATACAGGAGTGCAAAACGAATACAGGATCAAGACAAACAGATTTCATTACATTCACCCCTTCTATAGATTTAGTCCATCGGGGTGATGTTTCTTAAATAAAAGTTGGTATAAGTGAGTCTGTCAGGAGGTTTTGCAGTTCTCAGTGATCGGCGCAAAGCCGGTTGGGGTGCCTCTAGGGGAGTGCATTCTGGTTCCTCCGCTGTCCGGGCCTCCGCAGTGTCTTCCAGGTTATCTGCAGTGTTCGCCAGGTTAAAGTTGGGTATTGATACCTCTGGGCGTCCTGTTTCTTTGTAGTGTAGGTCTTCATCGGGTAGTCTCCCATCGTTCTCTCCGCTCCCCGAGGGAGCGAGGTCTTTTATGGAAACAGTGTCCTCTCGCCCGTCAGAGTATTCGATATAGGCGTACTGAGAGTTTGCATGGAGGAGCTGTACCTTTTCCACAAGGGGGTCCGTTTTATGGCCTCTCACGTGCTTCCGCAATAGTACTGTCCCCGGAGACGTCAGCCACGCGGGTAGAGATATGCCCGAGGTGGATTTCCGGGGCAAAACAAACATCTTTTCGTGAGGGGTAGCGTTCGTGGCAGTACATAACAGAGACCTTATGGAGTGGAGCACGTCTGGGAGGACTTCCTGCCAGCGGGAGGTCGGAAGG
>NC_140991.1:239822075-239969986 GCF_052327205.1 Somniosus microcephalus | reverse complement strand
ATAAGAACTTAAGAATTAGGAGCAGGAGTAGGCCAATCGGCCCCTCGAGCCTGCTCCGCCATTCAATAAAATCATGGCTGATCTGATCCTAACCGCCAATCCACTATCACAGCTGGGCCCGCTCCGCTACCCACAGGGCCATGACCGATCCGAACCTAGACTCATGTCCAAATTCCTGCCCGCTCCCCGTAACCCTTAATTCCCTTTTCTTCTAGGAAACTGTCTAATTCTGTTTTAAATTTATGTAATGATGTAGCTTTGACAGCTTTTTGGGGCAGCATATTCCATGGACCTACCACCCTCTGAGTGAAGTAGTTCCTCCTCATCTCAGTTTTGAAAGAGCAGCCCCTTATTCTAAGACTATGCCCCCTAGTTCTAGTTTCACCCATCATCGGGAACATCCTCACGGCATCCGCCCGAACCAACCCCTTCACAATCTTATGTTTCAATAAGATCGCCTCTCATTCTTCTGAACTCCAATGAGTAGAGTCCCAATCTACTCAACCTCTCCTCATATGTCCATCCCCTCAACCCCGGGATTAACCGAGTGAACCTTCTTTGTACTGACTCAAGAGCAAGTATGTCTTTTCTTAAGTATGGACACCAAAACTGTATGCAGTATTCCAGGTGCCGTCTCACCAATACCTTGTACAACTGAAGCAATACCTCCCTATTTTTATATTCTATCCCCCTAGCAATGAAAGCCAACATTCCATTGGCCTTCTTAATCACTTGCTGCACCTGCATACTAAATTTTGAGTTTCATGCACCAGGACCCCCAGATCCCTTTGTACTTCAGTACTTTACAGTTTCTTGCCATTAAGATAATAACTTGCTCTACGAATTTTCCTGCCAAAGTGCATAACCTCACACTTTCCAGTATTGTATTCCATCTGCCAAATCTCTGCCCACTTACTTAGCCTGTCTATGTCCCTTTGCAGGTTTTTTATGTCCTCCTCACTCACTACTTTCCCTCCCATCTTAGTATCATCTGCAAACTTTGATATGTTACACTCGGTCCCTTCCTCCAAATCGTTAATATAGATTGTAAAGAATTGGGGACCCAGCACTGACCCCTGCGGAACACCACTGTTTACTGATTGCCAGCCTGAGAATGAACCATTTATCCCAACTCTCTGCCTTCTGGGGGAGAGAGAGGGAGAGGGAGGGGGAGGGAGGGGGAGGGAGGGGTGGAGGGAGGGGGAGAGAGAGGGGGAGGGAGGGGGAGGGAGGGGGTGAGAGAGGGGGAGGGAGGGGGAGGGAGGGAGGGGGAGGGATGGGGGGAGGGAAGGAGAGAGAGAGGGGGAGGGAGGGGGAGAGAGGGAGGGGAGGGAGGGGGAAGGGAGGGAGAGGGAGGGAGGGGGAGGGGAGGGGAGAGAGAGGAGAGAGAAGGGGAGAGGGAGGGGGAGAGGGAGGGGGAGAGGGAGGGGGAGAGAGAGGGAGAGGGAGGGGGAGAGAGAGGGGGAGGGAGGGGGAGAGGGAGGGGGAGAGAGAGGGGGAGGGAGGAGGGTGGGGGGAGGGAGGGGGGAGGGGGGAGGGAGGTGGGGGAGGGAGGGGGGGATGAAGGGGGGAGGGAGGGGGAGAGAGAGGGGGAGGGGGGAGGGACGGTGGGAGGGAGGGAGGGAGGGGAGGGAGGGGGGAGGGAGGGGGTTGGAGAGAGAGGGGGAGAGAGAGGGGGAAGGAGGGGGAGGGAGGGAGGGGGAGGGATGGGGGGAGGGAAGGGGAGAGAGAGGGGGAGGGAGGGGGAGAGAGGGAGGGGAATGGAGGGGGACGGAGAGGGAGGGAAGGGGAGAGAGAGGGGGAGGGAGGGGGAGAGAGAGGGAGAGGGAGGGCGAGAGAGAGGGGGAGGGAGGGAGAGAGAGAGGGGAAGGAGGGGGAGAGGGAGCGGAAGGGAGGGGGAGAGAAAGGGGGGGAGGGAGGGGGGAGGGAGGGAGGGGGGAGGAAGGCGGGAGGGAGGGGGAGAGAGGGGGAGGGGGAGGGACGGGGGGAGGGAGGGAGGGAGGGGAGGGAGGGGGGAGGGAGGGGGGTGGAGAGAGAGGGGGAGAGAGAGGGGGAGGGAGGGGGAGAGAGAGGGGGAGAGAGGGGGGGAGGGAGGGGGAGAGAGAGGGGAGGGAGGGGGAGAGAGAGAGGGGAGGGAGGGGGAGAGAGAGGGGGAGGGAGGGGGAGAGAGCAGGGGAGAGAGAGGGGGAGGGAGGGGGAGAGAGAGGGAGAGGGAGGGCGAGAGAGAGGGGGAGGGAGGGGGAGAGAGAGGGGGTGGGAGGGGGAGAGAGGGGGAAGGAGGGGAGAGAGAGGGGAAGGGAGGGGGAGGGAGGGGGGAGGGAGGGGGAGGGAGGGGGAGGAAGGGGGTGGGAGGAGGGGGAGGGAGGGGGGATGGACGGGGGGAGGGAGGGAGGGAAGGGAGGGGTGGAGGGAGGTGTTGGAGAGAGAGAGGGAGAGAGAGGGGGAGGGAGGGGGAGAGAGAGGGGGAGAGAGGGGGGAGGGGGAGAGAGAGGGGGAGGGAGGGGGAGAGAGAGGGGGAGGGAGGGGGAGAGAGAGGGGGAGGGAGAGGGGAGAGAGAGGGGGAGGGAGAGGGGGAGAGGGGGGAAGGAAGGGGGGACAGAGAGGGGGAGAGAGGGGGGAGGGAGGGGGGAGAGAGAGTGGGAGGGAGGGGGGAGGGAGAGGGGGAGGGGGGAGAGAGAGCGGGAGGGAGAGAGGGGGAGGGAGGGGGGAGAGAGAGGGGGATGGGGGGAGAGAGAGGGGGGGAGTGGTGGAGATAGAGGGGGAGGGAGGGGGGAGAGAGAGGGGGAGGGAGGGGTGGGGGAGAGAGGTGGAGGGAGGGGGGGAGAGAGGGAGGGGGGAGAGAGGGGGAGGGAGGGGGCGAGAGAGGGGCAGGGAGAGGGGGAGAGAGGGGGGAGGGGGGAGAGAGAGGGGGGGAGAGAGAAGGGGAGGGAGGGGTGAGAGTGAGGGGGATGGAGGGGTGAGGGAGGGGGGAGGGAGGTGGAGAGAGAGGGGGAGAGAGAAGGGGAGGGAGGGGGAGAGTGAGGGGGATGGAGGGGGGAGAGAGAGGGGAGAGAGGGGGAGGGAGGGGGAGGGAGGGGGAGGGAGGGGGAGAGAGAGGGGGGAGAGAGAGGGGGGAGAGAGAGGGGGAGGGAGGGGAGACAGAGGGGGAGGGAGCGGGGAGAGAGAGGGGGAGGGAGGGGGGATGGAGGGGAGGGAGGGGGGAGGGGGAGGGAGGGGGAGGGGGAGAGAGGGGGGGAGGGAGGGGGAGAGAGAGGGGGAGGGAGAGGGAGAGAGAGGGGGAGGGAGGGGGAGAGAGAGGGGGAGGGAGGGGGAGAGAGAGGGGGAGGGAGAGGGTAGAGAGAGGGGGAGGGAGAGGGGGAGAGGGGGGAAGGAAGGGGGGAGAGAGAGGGGGAGAGAGGGGGGGAGGGACGGGGAGAGAGAGGGGGAGGGAGGGGGGAGAGAGAGTGGGAGGGAGGGGGGAGAGTGAGGTGGAGTGAGGGGGGAGAGAGAGCAGGAGGGAGAGAGGGGGAGGGAGGGGGGAGAGAGAGGGGGATGGGGGAGTGGTGGAGATAGAGGGGGAGGGAGGGGGGAGAGAGAGGGGGAGGGAGGGGAGGGAGAGGTGGGGGGGAGAGGGGTGGAGGGAGGGGGGGAGAGAGGGAGGGGGGAGAGAGGGGGAGGGAGGGGGGAGAGAGAAGGTTGGGGGGGAGAGAGAGGGGGAGGGAGGCAGGGGGCGAGAGAGGGGCAGGGAGAGGGGGAGAGAGGGGGGAGGGAGGGGGGAGAGAGAGGGGGGGAGAGAGAAGGGAGGGGAGGGGTGAGAGTGAGGGGGATGGAGGGGGGAGAGAGAGGGGAGAGAGGGGGGAGTGGGGGAGAGAGAGGGGGAGAGAGAGGGGGAGAGAGAGGGGGAGGGAGGGGGAGAGAGAGGGGAAGGGAGGGGGAGAGATGGGGGAGGGGGGCAGCGACGTGGGAGGGAGGGAGGGAGGGGGAGAGAGGGAGGGGGAGAGAGAGGGGGAGGGAGGGGGAGAGAGAGAGAGAGAGAGGGGGAGAGCGAGGGGGAGAGTGAGGGGGAGAGAGAGGGGGAGGGAGAGGGGGAGAGAGAGGGGGAGGGAGTGGGGTAGAGAGAGGGGGAGGGAGGGCGGAAGGAGGGGGAGAGAGAGGGAGAGGGAGGGGGAGAGAGAGGGGGAGGGAGGGGAGGGAGGGGTGGGGGAGAGGGGGGAAGGGAGGGGGAGAGAGGGAGAGGGAGGGAGGGGGCGAGAGAGGGGCAGGGAGAGGGGGAGAGAGAGGGGGAGGGAGGGGGGAGGGAGGGGGAAAGGGAGGGAGGGGGAGGGAGGGGGAGAGAGAGGGGAAGAGAGAGGGGGAGGGAGGGGGGAGAGAGAGAGAGAGGGAGGGGGGGAGAGGAGAGAGAGGGAGGGAGGCGGGGAGAGGGAGGGAGATAGAGGGGGAGGGAGGGGGGGAGAGAGAGTGGGAGGGAGGGGGGAGAGAGAGGGGGAGGGAGGGGAGAGAGAGGGTGAGGGAGGGGGAGAGAGAGGGGGAGGGAGGGGGTGATGGAGGGGGGGAGAGGGAGAGGGGAGAGTGAGGGGGAGGGAGGGGGTAGGGGGAGGGAGGGGGAGAGAGGGTGGAGCGGGGTGGGACGGGGGGTGGGAGGGAGGGAGGGGAGGAAGGGGGGAGGGAGGGGGAGAGAGAAGGGGAGCGAGAGGGGGAGAGAGAGGGGGAGGGAATGGGAGAGAGGGGGGAGGGGGCAGCGATGGGGAGGGAGGGAGGGGAGGGAGGGGGAGGGAAGGGAGGGAGGGAGAGGGAGAGAGAGGGGGAGGGAGGGGGCGAGAGATGGGGAGAGAGGGGGAGAGAGTGGGGGAGAGCGAGGGGGAGAGAGAGGGGGAGAGAGAGGGGGAGGGAGGGGGTTAGAGAGAGGGGGAGGAAGGGGGGGAGGTAGGAGGAGAGAGAGGGGGAGGAAGAGGGAGAGAGAGGGGGAGAGAGAGGGTTAGAGAGAGGGGGAGGGAGAGGGGGAGGGGGGGAGAGAGAGGGGGAGGGGGGGAGGGAGGGGAGAGAGAGGGGGAGGGAGGGGGGGTAGAGAGAGGGGGAGGGAGATTCACAACTATGCTGTCTAAAGCCCCGGATTTAACTCGGGGTGAGAATCACGTGGGTGGGGAGCAGGGTGGGCGTTAAGCCCCATGACACTGTCAACGTGAGGCCTGGGCCATTTGACTCCCAGGCTTCAGTAGTATTTGAAAGGCGGGCTGCCGTTCTGTTTGCCCACAGAATGGGGCAGCCTGTCTATGTGACCTGCGCCATTGCTGGCGCGTTTCCCGACTGTACTTAAAGTAGGGGTAAACCTCTTAAAGTGAGGTTGCATCCCCTGCTTGCATTTTTCAGTGAACAACTGTGGAAGACATGTTGGCGGCAGAAATTAGTCAATGGCTGATCCCTGCTCTCTTAATGCTTCCATGGAGGTCCTAGTGAAGGAATTGAGGGCCAGGAGAGAAGTGTTCTTTCCCAGCACTGGCAGGCACATCTCCATGACCATTTTCCAGCAGACCTAGACAGAGGTGGCTGATAGGGTCAGTGCCAGCAACATCACACCAGCACCTAAGTTCAGTGTAGAAAGAGATTTAATGACCTCACAAGAACCGCAAAGGAGAGTACACCGCTTCATCTCTCCACCTGTCTCACCAACACCTCACAGCATTCCTCTCACCCTTCTGCCACCACTGTCAACTATGACATCCCCACATATGTCCTTCAATATGCAATCATACGGCCACACAAAAATGTCTTTCTTGCTTATTCCAAATAAACTCACTTTTTCCTTTCCTTTCTTCACACTACACACTAGCCCCAATCTCTTCTCGCATACTGCCCAACCACCAACTATTCCAATCACTCCTTCCTCACTTCACATCATACACATTTTTCTTTACATTCACCACCTCCCCATCCACATTCCAGCTTGGTTTCTCTACACCTCTCACCACATCCACTATACGCATAAGCCTCACACATTTCCACTCACCTTCTCAACACACACTCACTAACTCTTACCCTCTCTTTCTGCAGGGTCAGACCTCAGAAAGATGTGGTCAGGGAAAGGAACAGGACGGGCGGAGGGGTTCCTGGCATCATCACCCTCTCATAGGCAGAGCTTACAATTTTCTTCTCAGGCTGTTAGATTCAGTTCCACTTTGCCAGCTTTTCGTGTTTCCATTTCATATTTCCTCCACAGCCAGTTATTCTCTGCATCCCTTAAATTTCTTTTATTATGCTTCTTTCTATCATCTCATGTTAATAAAAACTTCAGCCATTTAACCATCTCCAGTTTTCCTTTTAAGCAATTTAAAGATTATTCTACTTCCTTTCTTGTATCTGTGCGCATGCGTGCGCATGTGGTGTTTTGCTTCCCTTTTCCTTTGTTCTGTTTCTTTTTAAATGCTGTTCATCTGTATTTTATCCAGTTCTGATACATTATAACATCTGAGATGTTAATTTGTCCGTTCTCTCCATAGATGCTGCCTGACCCGCTGAGCCTTTCCAACATTTTCCTGTTTTAGTTTCAGATTTCCAGCATTTGCAGTTTTTTTTGCTTTTTTATTTGTCATGGATGCTAATTTTTTGATATCTTAAGATTTTATTCTACACCATCAGAAGAAAACTTTCTGGACATGGTTGAAAATAAGATGCTACCAAATTTAATACCCCAAAAGTGAATTATACATGTGTTCTTTGGGCCTGGTACTTCACCTTGGTTAAAGTGTATTTTTGATTTGGGTGCTCTGGAACTTAGCTCATTCTGAATAGGACCCAGAAGGATAGTTGTAGAGTAAATAACGTGGCTGTCAATGAGAATGCTGAGATTGAGGTGGGCCCCTACAACAACATTGTGCTGGGTCACAAGGTGGCTCTGCATTGGCTTCTGCCACATTCACTTCTGCAGTGTGTCCTGGTCTTGCTTGCTTTCTTGCACATCTTCTGTCATTTGAGTGTTTTTTTTTGGATGCAGTGGACTTGGCACTTTGCAAGAAATAACACCCATGCCCATGCTGCTAGGCACTACCTTAGTATGTCTAGCAATCTGCGTGGCAGCAGACTTCTAGGCAGCAATGAGAAACTCCGCCAAATTACTCGCTCCATTTAGTCCTCCAGCATGACGCCACAGCCACCTGAAAATTAGAGCCCAAAGCCCTCCATAGAGTGTACTGCAGCCAAATTTGCTGATGATACAAAGATAGGTGGGTTAGCAAGTTGTGAGGAGGACACAAAGAGTCTGCAAAGGGATATAGATAAGTTAAGTGAGTGGGCAAAAATTTGGCAGATGGAGTATAATGTGGGAAGATGTGACATTATCCACTTTGGAAGGAAGAATGAAAAAGCAAACTATTATTTAAATGGAGTGAGACTGCAAAATGCTGCGGTACAAAGGGATCTGGGGGTCCTAGTACATGAAACACAAAAAGTTAGCATGCAGGTACAGCAAGTAATTAGGAAGGCTAATGGAATGTTGGTCTTTATTGCAAGGGGTATGGAGTATAAAAGTCATAGAGTCATAGAGTCATAGAGTTATACAGCACAGAAAGAGGCCCTTTGGCCCATCGTGTCTGCGCCGTCCATCAAGCCCTGTCCAATCTAATCCCATTTTCCAGCATTTGGTCCATAGCCTTGTATGCAATGGCATTTCAAGTGCTCATCCAAATGCTTCTTGAATGTTGTGAGGGTTCCTGCCTCTACCACCCTTTCAAGCAGTGAGTTCCAGACTCCAACCACCCTCTGGGTGAAAAAGTTCCTCCTCAAATCCCCTCTAAACCTCCTGCCCCTTACCTTGAATCTATGCCCCTTTGTTATTGACCCCCCTACTAAGGGGGAAAGTTCCTCTTTATCTACCCTATCTATGCCCCTCATCATTTTGTACACCTCAATCAGGTCCCCCCTCAGCCTTCTTTGCTCCAAGGAAAACAACCCCAGCCTGTTTAGTCTTTCTTCATAGCTGAGGCGCTCCATCCCAGGTAACATCCTGGTGAATCTTCTCTGCACCCTCTCCAAAGCAATCACATCCTTCCTATAGTGAGGCGACCAGAACTGCACACAGTACTCCAGCTGTGGCCTTACCAGCGTTTTGTACAGCTCCATCATAACCTCCCTGCTCTTATATTCTATGCCTCGGCTAATGAAGGCAAGTATCCCATTGTCTTTTTAACCACCTTATCTACCTGTTCCGCTGCCTTCAGGGATCTATGTACATGTACACCAAGGTCCCTCTGACCCTCTGTACTTCCTAGGGTCCTACCACTTATTGTGTATTCCCTTGCCTTATTTGTCCGTCCAAAATGCATCACCTCGCACTTTTCAGGGTTAAATTCCATTTGCCACTTTTCCGCCCATCTGACCAACCCATTTATATCGTCCTGTAGCCTGAGGCTTTCCTCCTCGCAATTTACCACCCCACCAATTTTCATGTCATCTGCGAACTTACTGATCATACCTTTTACATTCTCATCCAAATCATTTATGTAGATCACAAACAGCAAGGGACCCAGCACCGATCCCTGAGGTACCCCACTGGACACAGGCTTCCAGTCACAAAAGCAACCTTCGACCATCACCCTCTGCCTCCTGCCACTCAGCCAGTTTAGGATCCAATGTGCCAAGGCACCCTGGATCCCATGGGCTCTTACCTTCTTGACCAGTCTCCTATGTGGGACTTTGTCAAAAGCCTTACTGAAGTCCATGTATACCACATCCACAGCATTTCCCTCATCCACACACCTAGTCACCCCCTCGAAAAATTCAATCAGATTGGTCAGACATGATTTACCCTTGACAAAGCCATGCTGGCTATCCCCGATTAATCCTTGCCTCTCCAAGTGGAGACTAATTTTGTCCCTCAGAATTTTTTCCAATAATTTCCCTACCACAGATGTTAGGCTCATTGGCCTGTAATTCCCTGGTTTATCCCTGCCACCCTTCTTGAATAATGGTACTACGTTAGCTGTTCTCCAGTCCTCTGGTACATCCCCTGTGGCCAGAGAGGTTCTGAAAATTTGTGTCAGAGCCCCTGCAATCTCCTCCTTTGCCTCACACAGCAGCCTAGGATACATCTCGTCCGGGCCTGGGGATTTATCCACTTTTTGGCCTGCTAAAACCGCTAGTACCTCCTCCCTCTTGATGCTAATATGTTCAAGTATATCACAGTCCCCTTGCCCGATTTCTATGTCTACATCGTCTTTCTCCATAGTGAACACAGATGCAAAAAATTCATTTAAAACCCCGCCTACATCATCTGGCTCTACACACAGATTGCCACTTTGGTCCCTAATGGGCCCTACCCTTTCCCTGGTTATCCTCTTGCCCTTAATATACTTATAAAACATCTTAGGATTTTCCTTTATTTTGCTCGCCAGTGTTATTTCATGGCCCCTCCTCGCCCTCCTAATTTCTTTTTTAAGTATGCCCCTGCACTTTTTATACTCCTCTAGGGCTTCCTCCGTCTTTAGTCTTTTGTAACTGCCAAAAGCCCCCCTTTGTTTCCTAATGCATTTTTGTATATCCCTTGTCATCCAAGGTTCCCTTTGCTTGTTGGTCCCACCCTTGACCTTTACGGGAACATGTTGGCGTTGTACTCTCTCTATTTCCCTTCTGAAAGTCTCCCACTGTCTTGATGTGGATTTTCCTATAAGTAGCTGCTCCCAGTCCACTTTGGCCAGATCCTGCCTTATCATATTAAAATCGGCCTTCCCCCAATTTAGAACCCTTATTTCCGGGCCGTCTTTGTCTTTTTCCATGACCACCTTAAATCTCACCGAATTATGGTCACTGTCGCCAAAATGCTCTCCTACTGACACTTCCACCACTTGCCCGGCTACATTCCCTAGAATTAGGTCCAGTACCGCCCCCTCTCTTGTAGGACTTTCTACATGTTGGCTCAAAAAGCTCTCCTGGATGCACTTTAAGAATTCTGCACCCTCTAATCCTTTCACACTCTGACTATCCCAATTAATATTCAAAAAGTAGGGAAGTTTTGATGCAACTTTACAGGGCGCTGGTGAGACCGCTCCTGGAGTACGGCATACAGTTTTGGTCTCCATATTTAAGGAAGGATATACAGTACTTGCATTGGAGGCAGTACAGAGAAGGTTCACTAGGTTGATTCCTGAGATGAAGGGGTTGACGTATGATGAAAGGTTGAGCAGATTGGGCCTATACTCATTGAAGTTTAGAAGAATGAGAGTTGGTCTTATTGAAACATATAAGATTCTGAGGGGGATTGACAGGGTGGATGCTGAAAGGCTGTTTCCCCTAGTGGGGGTATCTAGAACTAGGGGACATAGTTTCAGAATAAGGGGTCACCATTTAAGACGGAGATGAGGACGAATTTCTTCTCTCAGAGGGTCGTGAATCTTTGGAATTCTCTACCCCAGAGAGCTGTGGAGGCTGGGTCATTGAATATATTCAAGGCGGAGACTGACAGACATTTGAACTACAAGGGAGTCAAGGGGTATGGAAAGAGAGCGGGAAAGTGGTGTTGAGGCCAAGATTGGATCAGCAATGATCTTATTGAATGGCGGAGCAGGGTCAAGGGGCCGATTGGCCTACTCATAGAAACATAGACGTAGAAGATAGGAGCAGGAGTAGGCCATTCGGCCCCTCTAGCCTGCTCCGCCATTCAATGCGATCATGGCTGATTATCCAAGTTCAGTACCCGGTCCCTGCTTTCTCCCCTTGATCCCTTTAGCCTTAAGAAATATATCCAACTCCTTCTTGAATATATTTAATGAATTGGCCTCTACTGCCTTCTGTGGTAGAGAATTCCACAGGTTCACCACTCTCTGGGTGAAGAAATTCCTCCTCATTTCTGTCCTAAAAGGCCTACCCCATATCCTTAGACTGTGACCCCTGGTTCTGGATTCCCCGACCATCGGGAACATCCTCCCTGCATCTAGTCTGTCCAGTCCTGCCAGAATTTTATAAGTTTCAATAAGATCCCCTCTCATTCTTCTAAACTCCAGCGAGTGCAAGCCCAATCGTCCCAATCTCTCCTCATACATCATTCCTGCCATCCCAGGTATCAGCCTGGTGAATCTTCGCTGAACTCCTTCCATGGCAAGAACATCCTTCCTCAGATAAGGTGACCAAAACTGCACACAATACTCAAGATGTGGTCTCACTAAGGCCCTGTACAACTGCAGCAAGACATCCTTGTTCTTGTACTCAAGCCCTCTCGCTATGAAGGCCAACATACCATTTGCCTTCTTAACTGCCTGCTGCACCTGCATGCTTACCTTCAGTGACTGGTGCACAAGGACACCCAGGTCTTGTTGCACTTCCCCTTCTCCCAATCTATTGCCACTCAGATAATAATCTGCCTTCCTGTTTTTGACACCAAAGTGGATAACCTCACATTTATCAACGTTATATTGCATCTGCCATGCTTCTGCCCAATCACCCAACCTGTCCAAATCATCCTGTAGTTTCTCGGCATCCTCTTCACAGCACACACGCCCACCCAGCTTTGTGTCATCTCCTGCTCTTGTTTCTTATGTTCTTATGTTCTTATAGAAGAAAGCTTCTGAATTAAGTGAAGGACCACTTTCAGTGAAGGCTCCAATGCAAACAATCCTGGAATTTCAATAATCGACCACATTTCAGTTAAGTGGTCATGCACTATGGCACAGGTGTGGGTAGTGAACTCTTCCAAACTTCCCGTCGTATATTTCAGGTTTTCTAAAGACTGCAAAAAACGTTGGGCTGGATTTTGCAGGGGCTCAGCAGTGCGATCGGTGGTGGGTTGGGTGGGAAAGTGTTTTTTTTCCCCAGCGGGTCGAGGCCCCGCTGTGAACCCGCCGCCAGGTGCCTTTACCAAATATCGGGTCTGTAAGCGCTGAGCAGACCTGACAGGCAGCAGCGGGGGAGGCAATTAAAATCATTAGTGGCTTGTTTACAGCCACTTAGCAATGTTTTTTTCCCAGTTTTTTGAATTTGGCAGGTCGCCCACCAGTTTTCCGCTGTGCCTAGACCTCGTCTGTGAAGCTGAGATGGGAGGTCAGTGGCCATTGAATCAGCTGATGAGTTGACAGCTTCAAATGTCAAGTCAAAGCTCCCAGCTGATTGAGAAATGTTCTCTTAACCACTAGCTTTCCTAAACTGCATTTCCACTACAGATTCAGAATTCTGCAAGTCTTTGCACAAGTCTCCAGCCAGTCTGACCTCATTATCTATCCCACCATTGACAGATCGCTTCTGTCATCTCTACTTCACCTGCCATCTATTCCATCAGCATGGGTGCCCTTGAAACACCTTGGTCCTCAGAATCCCACCACAATCAGCCCCAACACCAGCATCACCAGACACACTGGCAACACCAGGCACACCAGCAGCACCAACAACAACACCAACCTTCTCCACAATCAACTGATGCTGCACAGGACACAGGGCATCAGCACCCGACAACATTGCTGCCTGGGAGGCCAGGGATGGCCTCACCATGGCCACATTTACCTCACTTGACGCTGTACACCTTGGCTGCCACATGATGCGCCAAGTTGGCACCACCCCACACCAACACCATAAAGCATCCCTACAATGCCAAGCCATTCCTTTCACACTCATCACCATGTCTCACCATTCACTGCAACTCACTAAGTCACTTCCAAAGGTGCACACAAATCTGTCCAAGAATGCAAAGTGTTGAAAATAAAGGTTTCAATGTTTGACACCACATTAACTGAAACTTTGCATGAACATTGCATAAAACACCCAAGTGCCTACCCTTGTGTGTTGTTAGTTGGTATAGAAACATAGGAACATAGGAGATAGGAGTAGGATTAGGCCATTCGGCCCCTCGAGCTGTGCTCCACCATTTAATGAGATCATGGCTGATCAGCCAAATTCAGTACAATAGCAAAATACTGTGGATGCTGGAAATCTGAAATAACAACAGAAAATGCAGAACTCTGATGAAGGGTCCCAGACCTGAAACGTTAACTCTGTTTCTCTCTCCACGGATGCTGCCTGGCCTGCTGGGTATTTGCAGCATTTTCTGTTGTTAATCCAAATTCAGTACCCTGTCCCTGCTTTCTCCCCATATCCTTTGATCTCATTAGCCGTAAGAAATATATTTAATTCCATCTTGAATATATTTAATGAATTGGCCTCAACTGCCTTCTGTGGTAGAGAATTCCACAGGTTCACTAATCTCTGGGTGAAGAAATTCCTCCTCATCTTAGGCTTACCCCTTATCCTTAGACTGTGACCCCTGGTTCTGGACTCCCCCACCATCGGGAACATCCTTCCTGCATCTAGTCTGTCTAGTCCTGTTAGAATTTTATAAGTTTCAATGAGATCCCCTCGCATTCTTCTAAACTCTAGCGTATATAAGCCTAATTGACCCAATCTCTCTTCATACGTCATTCCTGCCATCCCAGGTATCAGACTGGTGAATCTTCGCTGCACTCCCTCCACGGCAAGAACATTCTTCCTCAAATAAGGCGACCAAAACTGCACACAATACGCAAGGTGTGATCTCACCAAGGCCCTGTACAACTGCAGCAAGACATCCTTACTCCTGTACTTGAATCCTCTCGCTATGAAGGCCAACATACCATTTGCCTTCTTAACTGCCTGCTGCACCTGCATGCTTACCTTCAGTGACTGGTGCACAAGGACACCCAGGTCTCATTGCACTTCCCCTTTTCCCAATCTATTGCTGTTCAGATAATAATCTGCCTTCCTGTTTTTGCCAGCAAAGTGGATAACCTCACATTTATCCATATTATACTGCATCTGCCCAATCACCCAACCTGTCCAAATCATATTGGAGTTTCTCTGCATCCTCTTCATAGCACACACACCCACTCAGCTTTGTGTCATCTGCAAACTTGGAGATATTACATCTAGTTCCCTTGTCTAGATCATTAATATATATTATGACTAGCTGGGGTCCGAGCACTGATCCCTGCGGTACCCCACTAGTCATTGCCTGCCACTCAGAAAAAGACTCGTTTATTCCAACTCTTTGCTTCCTGTCTGCCAACCAGTTCTCTATCCAAGTCAGTACCTTACCCCCAATCCCATGTGCTTTAACTTTGCACGCTAATCTCTTATGCGTGACCTTATCAAAAGCCTTCTGAAAGTCCAAATACACCACATCCACTGGTTCTCCCTTATCTATTCTACCAGTTACATCCTCAAAAAATTCCAGCAGATTAGTCAAGCATGAATGCATTGGATGAGGGTGAGTGTGAGGGGTGGCGAGTGAGATGGGGATGTGATAATGTAGATAGATGGGATGGGTGGAGGTGCAAGGTAAGTTGGCGTGAGTAAGGATGTGCAGGAGTAGGGTAGGGAAGGCAGAGTGATGGGGATGTGATGAGAGGCACAGCAGAATGAGGTTAAGTGTGGTTTTGTACTAATGTTTCGTGATCTACTGAGATCATTGAAACATTTGTGGCACTGCACCAGGTCCTCCTGATGACATCCCTGCTTGTCTCCTCCTGTGCAATGTGCAACCAGGCTGTGTTGATCTCCTAGGGAGGTCTTACTTTCTTTCTTTCATATGGTAGTAGCAAAGCAAATCAGATGTCAATATCTAAGCCTGATATCCAAGTAAAAAGTGAAACAGTGTAACAGCCTGGATATCATGTAGGCTGCCTGTGAATTTCCTCTGAGGGCAGTGTTCAATGATGTGCTCCAGGGTCTGATCAGGAGCTCCACTGTTGCATCTTCTTATGGAGGGAGTCATAGGAGAGCCTGGGTGCAGCCCTGCACCTCTGTGCAGCACTTGTCAGTGTTTGCAGCACCTCAATGCTAGAGAACACTGACAGCACAAATGTCAAAAGAAAGTTGACCATGGTCCCTTTAAGGAAACCGGCTGATGATGCGTCATCAAATGACATCACCAGACCTGCTTCCTCTAATTGGCTGGGAAACTTGCTGGGCAGGCTTAACAAGCCCAATCAGGGAAAATTCATTTCAGAGGCTGGGATGGAGACAGCAGCGGGGCTGGGACCCGTCACTGCATTGCCTGCCACGAACCCACCGAGGTTAGTAAAATCCAGCCCATTGATGCTAAAATAACATCCTTCTTTTAAATGGAGGTTTCATAAGATCCAAATCCCTGTGCTGTGAAGGTGTGGCAGAATGCAACCTAGCCCTCCTCCTCTGCCATCACTATCTGCTTCTGCTCATCCATGCTTTGTGTATCAACTAGTGCATCCTCCTCAAACTGACTTGTAATGATCAATAACCTGTCATTCTGGAATGGTACACTAGGTGGTGCTGTATGTATATAAGAGTGGGCTACCCAGGATGCACTAGGCTACCCACAAGGCAGCAGTCAAGATGGAGGCCTCTACAGATACTGTACCTAGTCCACATGTGCTCAATAAAGTGTCTAGCAAAAGCTAGCTGTTCTTAATAAAAACGACTAGTTATTAATGAACATAACATGGTACCAGGATTGGTAAGATCTGCTGAATATTGTGCAACGTGACATGGAGAATTTGAAGCCACCAGAGCATTTGAAACTCACAGGAAATGTCGACTACAATTGGCAGACTTTTAAACAACAATTCAAACTCTACATTGCTGCCATCGGGTACAGTACAAAGCCAGACGCAAGGAATATAGCGTTGCTGCTCACGGTTGCAGGCCCACAGGCGATAGAGGTATTTAATACATTTGTATTTAATCCAGAGGAGAACAGAGAAAAATTAGACGTTGTGCTAAAGAAGTTTGATACACATTATTCTCCCAAAAAGAATGAAACCTATGAGAGGTACATCTTCCGTTCTCGGGCACAGCTGCAAAATGAGACTTTTGATAGCTTTTTGGCTGATCTGAAACTGAAAGCACAGACATGTAATTTCTCTGAGCTGAAAGCATCCATGATTCGTGACCAGATTGTGTTTGGTATTCATGATAAAAAAAGTCAGGGAACGTCTGTTGAGAGAAACTGAACTAACATTGGAAATTGCTGTGAAAATATGCCAAGCTAGCGAGCTAGCTCAAAAGCATGCCAAGACTTTCAGTGAAATCAATGATGATGCAATTGCAGTAAGTGCTGCTGTCGGTGCTGTGTCCTACAAGGGGAAGAAACATGGGCAGAACAGAAGTGAAAAGCAATCGGAGGAAGGAATTTTTAATTGTAAATGCTGTTGTTACAAACATCAGTTAAAACAAAGTCCAGCATTTGGAAAAATGTGCACAAAATGTCATGGAAAGAATCACTTTGCCAAACAATGCTTTTCAAAAGTAAAAGCTAAGAAAGGGCAACGAGTTAATGTAATTGAGGACACTGATTTAAGTGAGACATGTTTTGTAGGAATGGTGTCATGTGACAATATCAAAAAGGATACAGAAAATGTGCAGCCCTCAGGAATTAACAATGCTGAACATAAAGTTAATGCAGTAAAAGAGGACAAATGGATGATCCCACTGCAGGTAAATGGAGCATTAGTTACATTGAAACTAGACACTGGGGCAAAAGCAAACTTAATCAGTATGAGTGACATTAACAATATGAAAGAAAAGCCCAAAATACAGAAAAAGTCAGTACTACTGAAGGACTATAATGGACAGAAAATAGATAGCTTAGGTGTATGCAAACTTAAAGTGACAGTCAAAGACAAAGTGCATCATCTCATGTGTTCTATTGTGGCTGAAGGACTTGATTCACTACTGGGTGACAAAGCTTGTGAGGACTTAGAACTGGTCAAGAGAGTCTACCGTATAAACTGTGCCATAAGCAGACCAGATGACTCGATGGATTCTGTAGTGAATAATTTCCAGGATGTGTTCAAAGAATTTGGAGTTCTACCATTCACTTACAAGATCCAGCTAAAGGAGGATGCTCAGCCAGTGTTACATGCCCCACGAAGAGTTTCAGCACCCCTGCGTGACCGGCTCAAGAATGAACTGGACGGAATGACCACACTAGGAGTCATCAGGAAAGTCGAAGAGCCAACAGACTGTGTTAACTCCATGGTATGTGTAAAGAAAAAGAACAATGATCTAAGAATATGCATGGATCCAAAGGACTTAAATGCAAACATAAAACGTGAACACTACCAGATTCCCAAGCGAGAAGAAATCACCAGTGAAATGTCAGGTGCCAGATACTTTACAAAGCTCGATGCCTCACAAGGATTTTGGCAACTAAAACTGGATGAAGAGAGCACCAAATACTGTACCTTCAACACACCATTTGGCAGGTATTGTTTCCTCAGAATGCCTTTCGGGATAATATCTGCATCTGAAATCTTTCATAGAGCGATGGAACACATAATTGAAGGTCTGGAAGGAGTTCGGGTCTATGTTGATGACATCATCATCTGGGGCTCCACACTGAAAGAACACAATGAGAGACTGACTAAAGTGCTACAGAGCATACGCCGGAATGGACTGAAGCTCAACAAAGCCAAGTGTCAGTTTGGCGTCCAGGAAGTCACTTTCCTAGGAGATAATTTATCTGGTAAAGGAATAGAGCCAGATATGGAAAAAGTAAACGCTATACTCAAAATGCCCCGACCCACTGACAAAAAAGGAGTGCTACGCATCATGGGGATGATAAACTTCATTGGAAAGTTCATTCCTAACTTGTCAGCCAAGACAGCCTGTCTGCGAGACCTGCTACGTAAAACAAATGAGTTCGCATGGACAGAAAGACATGAACAAGAGTGGATAAACCTCAAAACAGTGCTGACAACCACACCTGTACTCATCTTCTTTGACCCAAAAAAAAGAATCAAAGTGTCAACGGATGCATCAAAAGATGGCCTAGGTGCGGTCTTGCTACAAGCAGAGGGTGAAGATTGGAAGCCTGTTGCTTATGCCTCCAGGTCTATGACTGATTCTGAGTGTCGATACGCCCAGATTGAAAAGGAATGTCTAGGCTTGGTAGTTGGACTAGAAAAGTTTCATGGCTACATATATGGACTTCCCACCTTCACAGTTGAGACAGACCACAGCCCACTGGTTGCCATCATAAAAAAGAACCTGAATGAGATGTCTCCAAGGATTCAATGACTCATGATGAAGCTGCAAAGATATGACTTTGAACTGATCTACACACCAGGCAAATACAGTGTTAGCAGATGCACCATCCCGAGCACCCACAATGAGTCATGTGAGCTCTACTGAAGAAGACGTGGATGTTCATGTGAGTATGGTCACTGCTGCGCTGCCCGTGTCAGACACAAAATCAAAGCAAATAGCAGAAGAAACAGTAAAAGATACAGTATTACAAACAGTAATAGAGAACATTCATCATGGTTGGCCAAAAGGTTCCTGTCCAAAATATTTTCACATAAGGTCAGAATTGAGTGTCGCAAGTGGACTATTACTAAAACAGAACAGAATAGTCATTCCACAGGCTCTACGTCAAGACATGCTCAAAAGGATTCATGAGGGACACCTCATAATTGAAAAATACAAAAGGAGAGCCTGGCATAAATAAGGACATTGAGAACATGATAGGCAAATGTGAGACATGTCAGAAACACCAAAACAAACAAGCAAAGGAACCAATGATAGTAGCTGACATACCAACAGCACCATGGCAAAAGGTTGGTATGGACCTTTTTCATTTAAATGGTAAAGACTATCTAATAGTGATTGACTACTATTCTAACTATCCTAAGATGGCGCTGCTCTCAAGCACCACAGCAATCAGTGTCATAATGCATGTGAAATCCATCTTCGCCAGACATGGAATTCCCAGGATTGCCGTTAGCGACAATGGTCCGTGCTTCAACTGTAAGGAATGGCAACAGTTTGCAGCACATTATGACTTTCAACACATCACATCCAGTCCTTTGTATGCTCAGTCGAATGGTAAGGCAGAGAAAGGTGTTCAAGTTCTCAAGCAGCTACTGAAGAAAGCAACAGAAAGCAAGTCTGATCCTTATCTCGTCCTGCTGAGCTACCGAGCCTCACCTTTAGACTTTGGTTCTTCACCTGCTGAACTCCTAATGGGTCGCAAGTTGCGTACCACGCTACCCTGCTGTGCAAAAGAAAAGCAGAGTAAGGAACTGAGACAGACACTTCAACTGTTAAAGCTGAAACAGAAATCATACTATGACAAGTCATCCAAAACTCTGAAACCATTGACAAGGGATGATGTTGTCAGGATTGAGGATCCAGATGCATGGAACAGGAAAGCTACAGTTCTTGAGGAAGTAGGACCAAGGTCATACACTGTTAGAACTGAGGAAGGACAGATTCTCAGGAGGAACCGCCGTTCCCTCCTAAAAACACAAGAGACTATCGAAGAGCAAATCGATGACAATGCCGCAACTGAATCTTGTCACTCACCACCAGAACAATCTAACACAAATACACATACAGGCTCTCATGAAAACACATCAGACTTACCTGTGCTGAGAAGATCCACACGTGAAGTAAAAAAGCCTGATAGACTTAATCTTTGAGTACAAAGAAAACTACATTGAAAATGTATTGACTGTTGAAGATGTTTATGTTGTTATTGATTGATATTGATTTATACTGATTTTGTTTAACCTCAAAGAAAGGGGGATGTAATGATCAGTAACCTGTCATTCTGGAATGGTACACTAGGTGGTGCTGTATGTATATAAGAGTGGGCTACCCAGGATGCACTAGGCTACCCACAAGGCAGCAGTCAAAATGGAGGCCTCTACAGATACTGTACCTAGTCCACATGTGCGCAATAAAGTGTCTAGCAAAAGCTAGCTGTTAATAAAAACGACTAGTTATTAATGAACATAACATGACTCTTCTGGGGTACCTGTATCGACGCTTGCTATGGAAGGAGTGAGTGACGTAGGGTATTGTGAAGTGTTGGCTTCTTGGCACCACTATGGCTGGTTCTTTACAGGTGAGGAACATTTATTGGAATGATGACTGTAGGACACCCCTTCAAACAGGAAGGTTAATCGCGGCCAGAAATCCTTCCACCACTTCATACAGTTCCCCAAAGGGAACAGTATGAAGACACGTACGACGACGACCCCTTCAAACAGAGCTTACACTACAAATAGTATGCATTACGCTGCTATACTGGAATATCTATATATATAAAGCGATGCTTCTGTCCTTCTGTCTATCCTTCTGTCTGTCATTCTGTCTGTCTGTCTGTCATCACGTGTGCGTCTGGCGAGCTATGCACTCGAAAGTTACAGGGTGTACCTACGCGTGCGTTACGTCGAAAGAAAGCGTGCCTTTCCAAAACGGTCTTAAGCGTATTTACGTTTCGGCCGGACTAAAATCGCGCCCGCAGTATCCGAAAAACCTTCAACATTCCGCTCATTAGCATCTCATTATCCGCTCATTAGCGACAGAGTGACCTCGAGGTCGACCAATCATACGGCGGCTTGCTGCCGCGTGCGGCCGGGCCCTCCTACGGTCGAGTGACGGGACGATTGACCAATCCTACGCTTTGGTGACCTGATGGTCGACCAATCGGTGCGTGTGTGGGCGGGCCTTATCATTCTGAACCGAGGTGAGTAGCCACCATCTTGCTTCCATTCTTTTTCCTGCTTTCTGCGTCTTTCTTTTCAAATATACATTTCCAGCAAAATAAAATTGAATTTATTAAATTGTTTTAAAATAAATCACTCATTTGTAAATATTTTATCTAACCTGAAGATTCTTTTTCCTACCTTTCCCCGTTCTTTTCTTAGGCCTGAAAGCCTGGGCCTTTCTTGCCCAGCCAGGCCCGAGCTAGGTAATTGGGCTGCTGCTAAGCTCCTCAACGCCCCCCCCCCCCCGGTGTCACGTTACCCGGGGCAACGGCGTCAGCCACCAGGGATCTCGGGCGGGGCTTGGAGAGCGTCAAGGGTTACCCCGGCAACCGGGCCCGCCGGCCGTCTCTTAGCTGCAATCGGCGGTCTTCAAGCCAGCTTGGGAGGGCAGGGCTCCGGAAGGCGGGGGGCCGGTGCTCGAAAGATCGGGCCTCCGGAGTTCAGTGCTTGGTTGGTTGGGGCCCCGACCCTCGGGGGGGGGCGCGACCCTCGGGGGGGGCGCGACCCTCCAGGGGGGCCGCTACCCTCGGAGGGGGGGGCGCGACCCTCGGGGGGGGCGCGACCCTTGGGGGGGAGCGCCCCCGCCCTCCCTCCCCTCCCTCCCCCCTGCCCTCCCTCCCCCCCCGCCCTATCTTCCCTCCCCGCCCTCTCTTCCCCCCTGCCCTCTCTTCCCCCCCGCCCTCTCTTCCCCCCTGCCCTCTCTTCCCCCCCGCCCTCTCTTCCCCCCCACCCTCTCTTCCCCCCCCTCCCCGCCCTCTCTTCCCCCCCGCCCTCTCTTCCCCCCCTCCCCGCCCTCTCTTCCCCCCTCCCCGCCCTCTCTTCCCCCCCTCCCCGCCCTCTCTTCCCGCCCCCTCCCCGCCCTCTCTTCCCCCCCTCCCCGCCCTCTCTTCCCCCCCCTCTCTTCCCCCCAGTCGCTCTCTCTCTTCCCCCCAGTCGCTCTCTCTCTTCCCCCCAGTCGCTCTCTCTCTCTCTCTTCCAACAACAAAATGCCCTCGAAAAAGCCTCGGCACCGCCGGGCACTCCATCTAGTATGCATATAAGTAAGTGAGTGAGTAGAAGAAGAATAACAGAAAAAGATTGGTACTAGCCCTGAGCTTCTTCAAGGCTTTCAGTCCATGTCCTTTGTGTTCCCTAACCCTAGGATATCGAGCAAATCCAGTTCAAATTAACTTAGTGGTGTAAATTTTGGGAACCTTCTTGTTGTTTGAGTTTGCTCCCTCCTGCCCTGTCCTGCAATCAAAAAATTAATGTTGAGATACTGGAAGTTAGCAGCGCACATGGGGTGATGTCTGAGTGTCCATTCTGCATCCTAGCTTGTGTGTAAGTCAATGAAAATGCATTGTGCATGTAGTTTCTGTGTAAGTTTGTTTTGTGGAATCACTATTCCAAAATGTAGTGTGATAATCGTTCCAATGGCAGAAATAAAGTGCATCCTGCTACAGCTTCAGTTACTGTTTCACAGCAGCAGGTTTTTTTTAGCATCCGGCACATTTTTTAAACTTATTTGAAGATATTCAGATGGTTCATAAAAAGAAATCTAGAATCTTTGTAACCAGAAAATAAAACAATGCTTTAATTGTAAAGTCATATCTGGAGTAGTTTGCCCATCTGCTTGGTATATAGAAATGGGCTAGCCTTACCTTGACTTTCTGAGACAATGGGCTGGATTTTACCAGCCCCGAGGAGGCAGGTTTGGAGGCGGGGCTGCTGGCAAAATGGGAAGCGGGTCCCGACCCTGCTCCCAACCTGCCTCCGAACCATCTTCCCGGGAGGCGGGTCCCTGACTCGCGCAGGGACCCGTCTCCTAGCGGCAGGAAGGGGATTAGAACCAATTAACTGCCTGTTAACAGGTAGTTAACAGGCAGTTAAGAGGCTTTTCCCCATTTTCAGCCTGCTGATGCGGGCTTCCGGATGGCGGGAAGCTCCGCCAGGGTCAGCGAGGCGAGCTGTGGGTCTCCTTCAGTGTAAGTGTGCAAATGGCAGCTGCAGAGGTCGTGTGATGGGTGCAATGGTGCACAGGTAAGTATGACAGGTGAGAGAATGTAGTGAGAAATATTTTTATTCTCTTTATATGTATCTGCAGGTCACAAGATTTGATGTTCCTGAGAAGCCTTCTCTGATTGGGAGAATTGACAGATGGCTTCTGCAATCCCACATGCAGCTGCCATCTATCTTCTCCTAAGGAGAGAGTCATTGGGGAGCCTGAGTGAAAGGGCTCACCTTTGGACAGTGATTGTCAGTGCTGTCAAACACAGTCAAATCATCTGTCAAAAAATGATGGTGCCTGTCACTTTAACAAAACCGGCAGATGAAGCGTCATGCACTGACGCCATCTGACACCAGCTTTCCCTTAATTGGCCGGCAAGCCAGCAGGGCGGGCTTAACAAGGCCAATCAGGGGAAAATAGCATCAGGTCATCAGACGTCACTGGGGGCAGGACTAGTACCCGGAAACCAGCAGTCCCACCCCCAACACGTCTCCTCAGGTAAGATCCCGGCCAATATATTATATTTTGTTTTTCACTCTTTCCCATTCTTTGCTAGAGCAATCCAAAACTAATCACATTGTCCCGCTCACTCCCTACAGCTCCTAAAAGAGGTGATGATATCTGCCTCAACCTTGCACTGTGGCAAAGGGGATAAAATTTGGTATTGCCCATTTTGGGGTGCTAATATCGGCCGGGCACAAAGTTTAGTGCCCGGCGCTAATTATCGCCTCCGACAGTTCTTAAAGGGGAGGGGCCATCTTGCTGGCCAGCCACACCCTGCTCCTTGAATCTCGGCCTGGAGAGACCTCAAAAGCAATTGTGTTGGAAGTACTAATGGATAGGCCCAGGGAAAGAGCTCGGCACTTAGGAACCTCAAAAGTGATGCTGAGGGCCAAAACTCCTTAGGACAGCGTTAAAACCAAAACTTTTGCCGACAATAAAAGGCAGGAAGCGCCCGCCTTTAAATAGCATTCCCCCAGCCCCTTCCCAACTTGAAAACATTCCTCTCTACCTGTCATTTCTAGCGGCAGGCGCTAAGGCAGGGGGCACGACTCAATATCCGGTCTGGGGCGCTACCGGGGCGTTGCACGTTTGACTGACGTCATGATCTGCGGGCGCAAGAGATCGTGGCAGTTGTGTTTAGCGTCGCTGCAAAACAACTGGTCAATTTCATGAGCGGTGCTAAAATCGCCGCACTCGGGCGCTAAGTTCTTAGCGCCCAGTTAGCAACCCCCCGAGGGGCTAATGGGAGGAGCTAACCAACCGAACTTTTCCCCCAAAGTATTCTATTCTCCAACAACCATTTGCATAAAGAAACTTCTTCCAACCTCTCTTCTCACTCTCTTAGTGACCATTTTAGATTGATGACTGCTCCACTGACTCCCCAACCAGAGGAAATAGTCTTTCCCTATTCGCTATATCAAAACACTTGATAATTTTACAAATTTCTATTAAATTTCCTCATAGCCTTCTCTGCATCATTGAAAATAGCCCTGTATCTCAAACCTCTTCTCATTACTATAGTTTCTAATCCCTGCCAGTCTCAGGTGAATTTACACTGTATGCTCTTTATGCCTTTAATGTCCTTTCTATAATGGAGCATCCAAAACTGCACACTATAGCCTAACCCATGTTTTGTAGTGCCTTTTTATTTTTGTACTGCATACCTCTATTTATAAAACCCAAAACGCTGTTGTCTTTTATTCTATGGCTTTATCTACCTGCATTTGCACTTTTAAGGAATTATGGCCTAAATATTAGGTTGCTTTGTGCCCCCTGTTAGCGCCCTAAGAGGGCGCAAAGCAACTAGCGCCCGGGTGCGGCACCATCACGCCTCCTGTGAAATTCAGCGGGAGGTTAGTGGCAGCGGTAACCATCATCTCTGTGCACAGTGCCCCGCTCGTGCCCCGGCCATGATCTTCGGTAGCGCCTCCTGACTTACCGCTGGACACTATGTCCAAAGGGGTTAGGTGGGCCTACCTGCAGCCGGGGCCGCGCTAATTAAAAGGAAGTTGCCAGGTGGCCATTTTTGTTGCTGGCCGCCTGCCAGCACCTTCCGCTTCTGCCATCCCCGGCCTCCTGACCAGCCCCCCTGCGGAGTGCTGGCTGTGCTCCGTGAGCCCGGCACTTCTCTTGAGTTCTGGACTCTTTTGCCAGCACTCCCGATCCCTGATGGCCCAGCTCGGCCCCGGGTTGTGCTGCGCAAGGCCCCTCCCCTTTAAGAAGGGGAGGAAGGCCTGCACTACCGAGGCGCGACATGCCGTGATATTCGCTCGCAGCGCCCCAAGAGGGAGGCGGGGCACTTCCAGTAGCACCCCACTTTCCTCTTGGGGCGCTACCGATGAATTTTGGCCACGGGGATGCTAATTTTTTTGGGGTGCTGAAAGTAGCGCCCCGGCGAAGGTAACAGCCCAAAGGGGGCACGACTCAATTTTCCCCCTATGTATTTGATCCCTAGGTGTTTCTGTTCATCCACACCCTTCAGTGTGTTTCCATTGAGTATATGCTCCCATTCTTTGTTTTTCTTCCCAAATGTATTACCGTATATTTATCCACACCAGGGGAGAGAGCAGGCTCCAAGAATTTCTGACGCTGCACTGGAGACCTTGGTGGATGTGGAGAAGAGGAGAGATGTGCTCTATCCAAAGGGGGTCAGGAGGCCCTGCAGACAAACTCTGCGAAAGCAGTGGGACCAGATAGCCGCGGCGGTAAATGCCAGGCGTCAAGCCCCGAGGACCTGGATGCAGTGCTGCAAAAAGTTTAATGACCTCACACATGTGGTCAAAGTCAGTGAATTCATCTTCAAATGCCATATCCCACCAACTGCATTGCTAGCCTCACACACTGATCAATGCACCACACCTCTATCACTCACCTACCAACAATCTCTATCAAACACGATACATAACTAACATGCATAGCTTCACCTCACCCTCACACACTTGCCACTGCTGCAAGCCTCACACCCACAAACCATAGCTTGCATACACTGCCAGCTATTCAACCATGACAGCCACATCACCCAAACACATTGCACCATACTCACTGACACACTTCCCTTTCTCTTGCAAGACTAGGTGGCACATAACCGGAGGCAGCAGGAGCTAACCGGCAGGGGACAGGTGCGGCTGCATGTCCTTATCCGCTCAATATCATTGAAGCAGCCATCGCTGAGCCAGTGTGAGCCGCTGAAATGATAGAAATGACAGTATCCCCATACCTAATCCTGCTTCTCACATCCCACTTCCCCCTCATCTCACAATGTCTTTTGAGTTAAAAGCTGCAGATGGTGTAAGCATGCACCTCTTAATTTCTCCCCTCCCCGCACTGCAAGCCTACTCTTGTGTCTATCTTCTATCAAATACCCAAGAACTGCAACCTGGTCATGCAGTGGTGGAAGAGGAAAAGTACAATGATGAAGAAACACCATCACTCGATTTCATACTCGCAGCCACCAGAACAGATACTGACTGACGTAATAAAACTCACTACGCACTTGGTTTGAGCGGCCGTGACAGTCCGGTGCTGAGATTGCTCTCCCTGTTTCGGGTGGCCAGCTCTCGCCGCTCGCTCCCGCAGCGAGGTGCTTGGCGAGTCGGGCAGAGGCAGCGCAGCGCGGTGAGCAGCAGCAGCAGCCAAGCCGACCCGCTGGAGCACATCGGCCGGCAACTCCTCGGCGGGAAGGAATTCCAACTGGGAGGAGGGGATATTCTGCCCTCGCAGCGCGATCCTGTGCAAAGCTAGACAGATAGCAAACAACTTGATATCTTCCCATAAAATCACAAGGCTTGACTTTTCTTGTAACGCTTTACTGAAAGATTCTTATTTGTAAAACTGAAATACAACACAGAAATGGAAGCACACATTAGTATACAAGCGCATAACTGATATGCATACACAAATTTAGGTACGCCTACGCAACACAGTACATTTAGCATGTAAATTACCAAACACGTGGAGACACAGCTTACTGTGAATATACATTTAGCAAACTGGAAGGCATTCTCTTTAAATTAGCCCTGTAGATAGTGCATCAAAATACAGCTACTAGTTAACCAGCTATACAGAGAGCGAGCACGTCATGGCTAGCTGTGTAAGTTTGCTTACAGAGAAAAGTTACAAGCTAAACATTTTCTGCAACATACAGTGTACATTAGTCATCTATAACATTCTCAAATACTTACAGACAAATAATATCCAAGACTCAAGCATGGGAACAATACAACTTAGGAGCACCGTGGTATAGGTCCTGCTCCAGCGGGGACTCCACGAGAACTGAGTTTGCAGTCCTGTGGGGAGCGTGATGACCTCATCATGCTCGGTCGCATTTCCCACGCTTAGGGCGTCACGTGGTGCACGCAGTCGCGTTTGCCCACGCTTGGGGCGTCACGTGACTGCGTCGTTGCGTCAGCGCGTCTCCCGGTACGGAGGCTGGCCGTTGAGGCCGAAGTCGGGAGCGGGAGCTGGAGGCCAGGCTGAGCCGGTGCTTGCCGCGGGAGCGGAAGATCGCGCCGCTCCCGGCGGCTGGTCGATGCGGCCGAAGACGCTAGGCTGGGCTGTGCCGGCGGCCTTTCTGGAAGGCCGAGTCGGGCCGGCAGCCGCTTCACGCACGTCACGTCGTACATGACGTGACGTCAGCACGCTAGGGCGCATCTTAAAGGGGCAATGGCCCTAAAAGGTAAGTTAAAGGGGCAACGGCCCCAACAGGTGAGTTATACATACATAAGTAAGTTAAGTACATACAGTAAGGTTAAGTTAGAGGAACTAACATAAATTGCTACAGAGAGACAGCACAGGGGAGCTGAGCATGGCGGCCAGAGGCCAACCCGCGAAGAGAAAGAAGTAGGCCCCGGGCCGTGGAGCGGGCGACGGTGAAGAGGAGGCCGAATTGGAGCATTCACATCCCGACGATGTGTTCGGCGAGTCGGGCAGAGGAGCGCAGCACAACCAGCAGCAGCAGCAGACTCACGACACGCTGCAGCACGTTGGCCGGCAGCTCCATTTCGGGTAACTCGCAGTCCGGATGGGAGGAGGGGAGCCGGGCATGGTGGCCAGAGCGGGAGAAGCAGGCCACCACACGTGGAGCCGGCAACAGTGAAGAGGAGGCCGCAGTGAAGAGGACGGAGCGGCTGAGGGACATCGTGCTCCCACTGCCACGGGAAGCCATTGTATTGACTCTGAATGCGGCGCTGTATGTATAGCTGACGCGTCCCTACGGGGAACAAGCATTCCATTGTACTTGTTACATATGGCAAATAAATCTAATCTGATCTGAATCTGAATCTGAATCACGGTGGCATAGTGGTTAGCATTGTTGCCTCACAGCACCAGAGACCCGGGTTCGAATCTGGCCTCGGGCGACTGTCTGTGTGGAGTTTGCACATTCTCCCCATGTTTGCGTGGGTTTCCTCCGGGTGCTCCGGTTTCCTCCCACAGTCCAAAGATGTGCGGGTTAGGTTGATTGGCTATGATAAATTGACCCTTAGTGTTAGGGGGATTAAATACGTGGGGTTACAGGGATAGGGTGGGATATGTGTTGGTGTAGGGGTTACGGGGATCGGGTGGGATATGTGTCGGTGCAGGCTCGATGGGCCGAAATGGCCTCTATCTGCACTGTGGGGTTTCTGTGATTCTGTAAAGCAAGGCTTTAATCAACTTGTTTCAGAACATGGAGGTCTAGTTGTACTTCACTAGTTCCTTGTCTTACAAAATGTCCCTCTAAGCTGGGCCCATGCCCGAGTATTTATACTCCTTGGACGGAGCCACCAGCTGGTTTTATGAAGGGGAAGTCATGTTTGACAAATTTGCTGGAGTTCTTTGAGGAAGTAACATATAGGGTGGATAAAGGGGAACCAGTGGACGTAGTGTATTTAGACTTCCAAAAGGCATTTGACAAGGTGCCACACAAAAGATTATTGCTTAAGATAAAAAATCACAGGATTGGGGGTAATATTCTGGCATGGATAGAGGATTGGCTATCTAACAGAAGGCAGAGAGTTGGGATAAATGGTTCATTCTCAGACTGGCAATCAGTAACTAGTGGTGTTCCGCAGGGGTTAGTGCTGGGTCCCCAACTCTTTACAATCTATATTAACGATTTGGAGGAGGGGACCGAGTGTAACATATCAAAGTTTGCAGTTGATACTAAGATGGAAGGGAAAGTAGTGAGTGAGGAGGACATAAAAAACCTGCAAGGGGACATAGACAGGCTAAGTAAGTGGGCAGAGATTTGGCAGATGGAATACAATACTGGAAAGTGTGAGGTTATGCACTTTGGCAGGAAAAATCGTAGAGCAAGTTATTATCTTAATGGCAAGAAACTGGAAAGTACTGAAGTACAAAGGGATCTGGGGGTCCTGGTGCACGAAACTCAAAAGGTTAGTATGCAGGTGCAGCAAGTGATTAAGAAGGCCAATGGAATGTTGGCTTTCATTGCTAGGGAGATAGAATATAAAAATAGGGAGGTATTGCTTCAGTTGTACAAGGTATTGGTGAGACCGCACCTGGAATACTGCGTACAGTTTTGGTGTCCATACTTAAGAAAGGACATACTTGCTCTCGAGTCAGTACAAAGAAGGTTCACACGGTTAATCCCGGGGATGAGGGGATGGACATATGAGGAGAGGATGAGTAGATTGGGACTCTACTCATTGGAGTTCAGAAGAATGAGAGGTGATCTTATTGAAACATATAAGATTGTGAAGGGGTTGGATCGGGTGGATGCGGGGAGGATGTTCCCGATGATGGGTGAAACTAGAGCTAGGGGGCATAGTCTTAGAATAAGGGGCTGCTCTTTCAAAACTGAGATGAGGAGGAACTACTTCACTCAGAGTGTGGTAGGTCCATGGAATATGCTGCCCCAAAAAGCTGTAGAAGCTACATCATTACATAAATTTAAAACAGAAATAGACAGTTTCCTAGAAGTAAAGGGAATTAAGGGTTACGGGGAGCGGGCAGGAATTTGGACATGAGTCTAGGTTCGGATCCGTCATGGCCCTGTGGGTAGTGGAACGGGCCCAGGGGCCATATAGCCTGATCCTGCTCCTATTTCGTGTGTCTAAGTCTGTTAGATTCAGGAGATGGTTCTGTGATAGTGGATTGGTGGTTAGGATCAGATCAGCCATGATCTTATTGAATGGCGGAGCAGGCTCGAGGGGCCGATTGGCCTACTCCTGCTCCTATTTCTTATGTTCTTATGTTCTTATGGCCGTTCAGCGTTATTTCATGAGTAGTTTCTTGATGATGATGAGATTTATGACATTCTTCCTGCCTAAAAGATTTGGAAGTCCGACGGCTTCCTCTTAACGGATTAGGCGGACCATGAATAGCTGCAGTCTTTTAGGTTTTTGTTTATGGCTAGAAGGCACGTCTCCCCGGACCGTGTCTTGGTCCCTGGGCTGCTTGATCCGTACCGGTGGATCGACAGGGCCCGTGTTGCGCTGATCGACCCGAGGGAGGCAGAACTGGCTTCATCCTGTTTGATAGCCGGGGATTGACCGGCGTCCTGGCCTCGGGTGGCCATCCCACGGGGAGCGCTTGGCTCCCCGAGTGGATCTAGTGGGGCAGCTGGCTGATCTCTCGATGTCCCAGGTAGGGCGTCATCTTCAGGGGAGCACAGAGTGTCGGCATCATCCCCGTGGGTCCCTCTATCAGTTGGGTCCATGGAACCAGCCGGACAGGGAGCCAGGTCCCGGAGCGAAACGGTGGACTCCCGGCCATCCGGGTACCACACTTACACGTACGTGGGATTGACCACCATGAGTTCTACCTCGTCGACGAGAGGATCGTTTTTAGACGATCGGACAAATTTTCAGAGCAGCACGGGGCTGGGAGCTGCCAACCATGATGGTAGAGACGTCCCATGGGTGGAGCGACGCTGGAAGCTGAAGAATCGCTCGTGAGGTGTGACATTGGTAGATGTAGAAAGGAGAGACCTGATGGAATGCAACACATCAGGGAACATAGTTTCCCACTGCTGGTCTGGTAGGTTGCGTGACCTCAGCGCAAGACGAACAGCGTTCCAAATGATAGCGTTGTATCTCTCAACCTGTCCGTTATCGATGGGATGGTACAGTGTCGTTTTACTTGTAGCGATTCCCCGTTGGGAGAGATAACTTTTGAGTTCGCTTGACATGAAGGAGGGACCCTGATCAGAGCGGATGAAATTGGCCGTACCGCAAAGGGAAAAGACTTGATCAAGGCATTTGATCACTGTGGAAGTAAACATATTGGGACAGGGGAAAGCAAAGGGAAAGCGTAAATATTCATCCACCATAGTCAGTAAGTAGGTGTTTTGCGTTGAGGAAGGCAATGGCCCTTTAAAATCAATGCTGAGTCGCTGCATAGGATGTATGAGCGAGCCATCCGATGGACGGAAGAGTTGCGGTTTTAATTCCGCACAAATTCTACAGGAGGAGCACGTTCTTTTCACATCTTCCGTAGAAAATGGGAGATTTTTAGATCGCACAAAGTGCAACATACGGGTAATGCCAGGATGGCATAAATCAGTATGAAGATCCGCAAGAGTCAAAGTTGACATAGAAGAGCAGAATGCCTGTGTGAGGGTATCCGGGGCCACATTCTCTTTGCCGGGTCGATAATGTATGGTGTATCCAAAAGCGGCCAATTCCATCCTTTAGAGTTGTATTTTGTTATTCTTGATCTTAGTGCGTTTCCGGTTATCCAGCATAAAGGCGACGGAGCGCTGATCGGTTATAAGTGTGAAATGGCGACGAGCGAGAAAATAACTCCATTTACGTACAGTTTCGATGATGGCCGTAGCCTCCTTCTCGACAGGAGGATAATGGAGCTCGCTACCCTGCAAAGTTCTGGACAGAAATGCAACGGGTCGACCACCTTGATTCAAGGTAGCAGAGATCGCCACATCTGATGCATCGCACTCGACCACGAAAGGAAGATTTTCACCAATGGAACGAAGCGTGGCTTTTTCCAGTTGTCGCTTGAGGAGGTTGAAAGCTGAAATAGCCGTTGCCTCCAATGGAAATGACTTTGTGTGAAGCAGGGGCTGGATCTTGTCGGAGAAGTGGGTTATCCATTTCACATAATAGGCGAACATGCCGAGTGAACGACAAAGAGAGCCGAGATTCGGAGGGGGAGAGAGCTCCTGAAGCAGACGAGGTAGCTCCGGATCCGGTTTGATGACACCGTTGCCCACCCAGTAGCCAAGGATGTTTGACTGATGGTACTGATTTCATAGATTTGGACTCATTTAAGGTTAAGTTGCAACGACGGAGAACGTCAAAAAATTTCTGGAGGTTGGCATCATGCTCCTTCTGGTCATGACCAGCAATGGTGATATTATCCAAATATGGAAAAGTGTCCGTTATGTTCTCCTGTTTGACTAGGCTATCCATTGCCCATTGAAAGATGGCCACCCCATTGGTGACCACAAATGGAAGGTGACAAAACTGGTAAAGCCGACCATTGGCCTCAAAGGCCGTATACTTTTTGTCAGAGTCCTTTAACGGTACTTGATGATATGCGCTCTTTAAATCAAAGGTTGAAAATACCTTGTAGTTAGCAAGGTTATTGACTATGTCATCGATGCGTGGTAGTGGGTAGGCATCCAGGTCGGTATCCTGGTTAATAGTTTGTGAGTAATCGATGCAAAGACGTTTCTTTTGTTTCTTCAGTGGATTTTTGACAACGACGACTTGAGCCCAGCAGGAAGATAAACATGGCTCAATGATACCGTCAGCTAGAAGGCGAGAGATTTCTGCTTCGATAAAGGATCGATCATCTTGGCTGTAACGTCGTGATTTAGTGACTATGGGCTTACATTGGGGGGAAAGATTGGCAAACAAGGAGGGCTCATCGAGCGAAGCTGCCGAAAGTGCACAAAACGGTACTTTGGAAATAGTAAGCCCCGGCTTTGACCCTCCAAACTCGAAAGTGAGTCTTTTGTGTTGTTTCTGGAAATCCTGTCCCAGGAGCACATCACTGCATAGGTTCTTGAGCACCCCGAGCCGGGTGGAGAAATAAGTGCGGCCATTGAGAATAAGGTCAACAAGACAAAAGCCAGAAGAATTGGTGGTCAGTGTCATCAGAGCCATTGCAATTTCCCTGTCTGAGGGGTAAATACACACTTTTAACTTACTGACAGCCCGCTCACTAATGAAGCTGTCAGAGTTGCATGAGTCGATTAGTCCACTCAAAATGTGTCCATTTACCGAAACCTTCGTGGCTGCATGGGACAGACTTTGGGGGAAAACAGCTTTGTTATGGGAGGAGGGGCAGTTTTACCCTTGACAGCTGTAACCTTAGTAGTGGTTCTTGGAGGAGGAGCAGTTTTATAGATTGCAGCTGTAACCTTAGTAGTGGCTCTTGGGGGAGGAGCAGTTTTATAGATAGCTGCAAAACTAACAGGAGCTCTCGACCTTAGAAAAGTGGCCTTTCTTACTAACAGCAGCTCTTGACTGGCATACCTTAGAAAAGTGACCTTTCTTGCTGCAATGATTGCAGGTTGCATTACGAGCAGGACAAAATTTCTTATAATGGAACGCACCTCCACAGAAGAAACACTTCCTTCCAGATTGCCAAGATGCCGCTAGGGCGGGGTCGCCATCAGTGTAGGTTTCTAGGATAGGGTTGTCATCAGCCAGGTTGGAGTCGTCATCCGTGAGGGTTTCCGCCCGAGGCCTATCGAAGGAGTCACTAAAAGTGATAGCAGCAGCCCGTGCATGTGGTGAAAGATAGGTATCTGCATTCCTCTTTGCTAAGTCCAGAGAACATGCCTGTAACTTGCGGGTTATATTCTCCAACAGATGCTGACGTATGAAGGGAGATGCAATCCCATTAATAAAGGAATCACGAATTAACTCTTCCTGGTACTGCTCAGCTGAAACAGCTTTAAGATTACAATCCTTGCTGAGCCTGTGAAGTTTCTGAAGGAATTCGTCAAGTGATTCCCTGGGTTGTTGTTGAGTTGTGGCCAGTAGATGCCGAGCAAAAATTTCATTTGGGGACTTGACATATAGCTGCTGTAGTATTTGGATAGCGGCGTCATAGTCTACACAGTCTTCGATATAATCAAACACATGAGGGGATACATAATTAGCAAGTATCTCTAATTTATCAGGAACATTCTCACCACACACCCTGAGGAAGTTGCTGAAAGTATGATACCAGTGTTTCCATACCTTAGCAGCTGTAAGTGAATTCGGGTCCAAGTCGAGACGGGCGGGTCTGAGTAGTTTCTCCATGATGGATCGATTACTTGTCTGAGTTCCCTTCTACAGTTCGAGTCGTAGCTGGCTGTTCCCGAAATCACCCAAAGCGTGGAGTCGATATAAAGTTGATTAAACTGACGTAATAAAACTCACTACGCACTTGGTTTGAGCATAAAGCAAAGCTTTAATCAACTTGTTTCAGAACATGGAGGTCTAGTTTTACTTCACTAGTTCCTTGTCTTACAAAATGTCCCTGGCAAGCTGGGCCCATGCCCGAGATTTATACTCCTTGGACAGCGCCACCAGCTGGCCATCCAGCGTTATTTCATAAGTAGTTTCTTGATGATGACGAGATTTATAACACTGACACTGTGAGTAATTTAGAGGATAATGCAGAGGCGGGATCTGCACGTGGTGAGACACCGGGCACAAGTGGCCAGCAGGCAGGGCAGGGGTAGTACAGGTGCCAACTCGCTTGATGCAGCGTCTGATTTTTTTTAAATTCATTCATGGGATATAGATGTCACGGGCAAGGCCAGCATTTATTGCCCATCCCTAATTGCCCTTGAGAAGGTGGTGGTGAGTCACCTTCTTGAATACAACTGAATGGCTTGCCAGGCCATTTCAGAGGGCAATTAAGAGTCAACCACATTGGAGTCTGGAGTCACCAGTAGTTTCATGGCAACCATTACTGATACTAGTTTTTTACTGCAGATTTATTTAATTGAATTTAAATTCCCCAGCTGCTGTGGTGGCATTTAAACTCATGTCTCCAGATCATTAGTCCAGGCCTTTGCATTACTAATCCAGTAACCACTAAGCTACCATCCCCATAAGGTGATGGCCAATGTCTCAACTTCCATTGCAGCTCAACCAGAAGCCACCCAAAGTCTGGGTGCCGCAGTGGAAGCTCAGACTGCTCTCATGCATGCTCAGACTGCTGCCAGCATGGCTGCAGATACCAGTGTTCAAAGGGGCTTGCAGGGTGTCACAGCAGGCCAACAAACTACAACAGATTACTAGGATTGCTGAGGCACAGCCTTGGGGGAGTGGCAACGGTTCCATAGATCACAAATCTGCTGTCCTCTCTCAGGAGGACAGCATTCATCCTCCCACCATTGCCACTCCCCTATTGTTGCCTGTCAGCCAGCCCATGCCGAGGTGATGCTGTGAAGGAATAGCCATGATTCAGAGAAATACACGATACTATGAACAGATTTCTAATATTATTAATAAAAGACATACTGGGTTTAAAAGACACAAGCCTCAGCAGAAAGGCTGTAAACAGAAATACAGGCTTCTGAGAAAAGATCAGTTGATAACAAAGTTGTAAACAAGCTTTGAAATGAGAATTAGTTAAATATTCTAAAAGAATGAAAGATTGAAGCAAACTATTGGTGGTTCCGAAAGGTCTACGGTTTGCAACGAACACAATGGGAAGACCCAATTTAGGTGTTACAAACTAACACGTTGAAACAGAAATACAAATAGTAAAAGAGGTATGTGCCTTTGAAACATGACATCAAGTAAAGAAACCTGCTGGTCAAATAGTTTTATGTTAAACTTGGATGACAGGAAACACGATTAAATATGCAACCAATTGAGATAGCTAGAAAACAAGTAAACACACAGTTAAAGTGGTTTTGATTTACATATAGTAAAACCATACCAACAAGACTTTGAAGATATAACTTCAATAGATGACACCAAGCAATTGCATTGTGTTTGTATTAAACTTGAAGCAGAATGGAGTCAAAATGTCTGCTAAAAAGCAGTTAAGCCAATATTAAGAAATGAATGAAGAATCTTCGGTAAGAATGACATCAAACGAAAACCATAGCTGTCATTGTTTTTATGATGGTTTTTGAAACACCTAAAAGTAGAAAAATAATTATGCATGCAATAGTTGAATTGATAGTAACATAGAAAGCATTCAAACAGAGGGATCAATAAAGACAATTAGCTGACATCAGCAGAGAACATCAAAGAAGAAACCAAAGCCAAAAGGGTATAAAAATAAGACCTTTTTAACAGAACATCAGAACACGCTGAACGGGCAGGGAATTTCTCAACTTTTCAGAGGCATCTCTGTAAGTTTTTAACTATGAGTCTCGGGTATATCAAAGTGATTGATTTTTGGTGGAGGTTCTGGATTTAGAAATAAGAAATGTTCTGGATTTAGAAATAAGTAAGAAATAAGAAATATAACGAAGTAAAGATTTGAGAATAAGGATCTCTGAGAAATAAGAAATGTAAGCTAATTGTACTTTGAATTGTTAATGTTGCGACTGATTCAACAGATGTTAACTGAATGCTGGCTCTTAAATAAAGAGTGAATCTGTATAGACTCGCGAACCCACAAATTCTGTACACTCTTTTGTAAGGAGTTGCAGAAATCTGGGGGATACTCCGGACCCTCATAATATCCGGAAGGTTATAGTCTAGTTCAACTTATTAAAAGTACTTTCCAGAGGACGGTAACATCTTTACTCGTTCCTTTCCTTTAGGGAGAGATAGCCTGAACATTTAGACCCATTTAAGCATCTTATGGAATTCGACTATCTCTAACTTAAGTTGAGAGTGAATGTCTGGGGAATACGCCTGATCTGGAATAGCCCAAAAGGGCTAGGACTGTAATTAACCCTTCAGTGCAGTCCAAAGCTGGTCCTTCTAGGCCCAGAGCTGCTTGAGGTCATCCTCCAAGGCCATCTGCAGGCTCCTCCACTGAAAGCCAGCAGCCTTCCACCACCTATGCTGCAGCCACTGGGGTAGCACTGCTTAGGAGCACTAGGACAGTCAAAGGCACATGGAAGACAGGCACTAAGGGAATGCATAAGGGTGATTAGTTGACGTTTGTATGAAATATAGCATGCTTTGATTTATACATTTGGTTTGGAGTGTTTATTTTGTGTTGGCTTTTATTTTTGTATTGTGGCCAAGCATAAGCTGTGATGGTCAGTGACAGAAGGAAGGTAAAGTGTGTGAATGGGGAATTGGAGTTATGTTTACTGGTACCACAGTTCACGGACAAACTGGCCAGAAAGGGGCTGTCTAGGTTGCCCGCTCCCTTCCTCGTCCTCCTCCTCTTCCTCCTCCTTCTGCTCCTGCTCTTCCTTCTCTGCTCCTCAGCTGCTTGCCATATAGCTGGTGGCAAGGCCTGTTCCCTTATGATGACGAGGTTGTGCAGCATGCAGCAGACCACCACGATTCTTGACACCCGCTCTGCCAAGTACTGCAGGGCTACCCCAGAGCGGTCCAGGCAGCGGACGTTTTGTTTCAGCACGCCAATAGCTCTTGTCGCCCAGTAGCCACCCTTTGGTTTATTGTGGTGGCTTAAATGCAGATGGCACAGCAGACTACCGCAGAATGAAGGCATCATGACAGCCACCAAGATATTGGGCATTGACCTGCATGATTCACTGCAGCTGGACATTGAGGCAGTGGAATCCCTTTTGGTTGCAATACATCTCAGAGTTGACATGCAGTGCCCGCAAATCGACCTGTGTGCAGTCAATTGCACCCTGCACCATGGGGAAGCCTGCAATCCTTGCAAAGCCGTGTGCTCGCTCCACCTGCTACTCTCTGACAAGAGAGAATGAAATGTATTCAGCTTTTTTGGAATACAGAGCCTTAGTTACCTCCCTTATGCAACAGTGGCCGGCGAACTGGGAGATGTTGCAAATATCTCCTGCTCCAGCCTGAATGGAGCCTGATGCATAAAAGTTCATGGCCACCGTCACCTTCACAGCCACTGGCAATGCGGTCCTCGCCCTGCTCTAAGTTTCCGGTTGTGGCTGCAGCAGGTGGCAGATTTCTAATCTATTCTCATACCCTCATACCCTCACTTTGACCCTCTTATTCCCTTTTCTCTCCACTAGGGTTTTCACGTGTACAGCAGCAGTTGGTGGACCTTCTGAATGATGCATCCTCAGAGGAGCTGATTCCTCCTGAAGGTTCACTGTCACAGGACTCATGCTTACCATGCACCAGCGCAGATACTCGCACTTCGGTGGCTCCAGTTAGACAGATAGTTGGGTTTTCACCTGGTGACTCACAGTTCACAAGTTAGCAAGAGCAGCCAGTGGTGGCAGCGACAGCTGTGGAGAGTCTGCGCTGGAGGACACAGCCCTCTCCAAGTTCTGCTCAGCTGGACACAGATGCTGTATTCTGGGGCCGTCGATGAAAAGGATATCATTGAGGGACAGCAGGAAATGGTAGGCCTTCCACACACACTGTCCACAATTGCAGAGAGAATGGAGGACTCCAGCTCAAGCATGAGTGGGTTGATGCTGCAGGCCATTGAGATGTCTTCTTCCATGGATAGATTGGCCTCCTCCATGGAACATCACAGCAATCAAATGAGTCCTTGAAGGCCTTGACCATGGCCATGCAGACTTTGGATGCCAACATGTTTGCTGCCTTAAATAGGATGATAAACCTTAGGCATGGTCTAATACCACGTCATTGATCTGCACCAAGCTGCCTTCCAGCAGAGTGGTAGAAGTAAAGTGCAGCTAGCTTATGAGAGGGATGATGGCGAAAGGGGACATGGAAGTGGGAATTACATTCAAAGTGCTCCCATTTTTCACCCATTGCAACCCCCTCAGTCAGTAGCCCGTGTGCTGCCTCCTCTCCCACTGGCCGAGACTGCCCCTGTGCAGGTGCCAGTTAAGCAGTCTTTGGCGGGGCCCACATGGGCTCCAAAACCCAGAGATCATTACCAAGAGCATCTCAACAGTCAGAGCAGAGATCTGAACAGCCTGCCTCTACCTCTGCTGAAACCACAGGACTGGTAGGAAAAGGAAGAGTAAAGCTTTGTAGTTCACCAAGGGTATGAGAAAATGTTGTTGTTAAGTTTTTGTTGTTTAGTGGAATCACGTAAAATTGACTAATTTGCACAACTTTCCCGTGTTGCTCACTCTTGGTTGCGGGGTGGCAACTCGCCTTTTCAGTTACTTGTTGATGAACGGGAACAACTGAGGGGGTTGCAATGGAAGACCAATGGGGATGTGCAGTGGGTGGTTGGTTGGTTATAGGACTGCTTTGCGTCAGTGGCATTGGGGGTGAGGGTGGTGGGAAGCGTGGCCATTGGATGTGATTGTTACTTTGGTCCAGTGGTGGTAACTAACTGAACCAAGGGAATTCATGGTATCCCGGGCAGCAATGGGAGTGGCTGGTGCTGCGTTGGGGTTGCCATCTTCCTCCTCTTCCTCCTTGGATCATCCGCAAACAATGTGTGCTGAGTCCCTTGTTCCTCCTATAGCGCCAATCCTCGCTACTGCATAATGTTATGCAGTCCTCAGTACACCACAATCACGATCGTCTGGTTGTTATATGGCTGTCGTTATATCACTCTTGTGCTTCATTGATTGGGTTTCCCACGGGTCTCATCAGCCAATTTTGAAGAGGGTATCCTTGGTCTCCTGGCAGCCACCCGTTAAGTCTGCCTCCAGGTCCAAAGAGATCGGGGATCCTGGACTGCCACAGGATGAAAGCTTCATGTAAACTCCCCAGGAAGCTGGCGCACACCTGCATAAACCTTTTCTTGCGGTTTCACACCAGCTGCACATTTATTGAATGGAATATCTTGTAGTTTACGATTACTCCTAGTTGATCTGGGGGGGGGTGTGGATTGCCACACGTGTGCAGTCGATGATGCCCTGCACCTGTGGAAAGCCAGCCAGAGACGCAAACCCGAGTGCCCGCTCATTCTGACTAACGTCATCACTGGCAAAGTTGACATCATTGCCAACCATGGCAAACAACCTATCAGTGACTTGCCTTATGCATTTATGAGCAGCCGACTGGAAGATCCTGGATATGCCTCTGGCAGTGCCCTGGAAGGATCCAGAGGCAAATAAGTTGAGGGCAGTGGTCACTTTCACAGCCATTGGTAATGTGTGGCCACCAGGTCCAGCAGGGAGCAGGTCTTCTTCTAGGAGGCTGCAGATGGCTGCCACCACCTGACGTGACAGCCTCAGCCTCTGGAAGCACTGTTCTTCCACGAGGTCAAGGAAGCGGAGTGTCTGCCTGTACACCCTGTTACGCAGGTAGTGCCTCCTGTGAGCTTGACCTCTCTGTTGCTCCCCTCTCTGCTGCTCACCACCTGCAGATCTCTCCACAGCAGGATGTTGCTGCTGCTGATGGGCAGCTTGCTCCCCATCTGAGGTCCAATCTAAGGCAGCCATGGCCTTGAGTCTCAATAGCTCCAAAATGCAAAAATTAGCCTCTGACCACAAATACTCTCAACAAACCCCTTCCTAGTGGTAGACAAGAAAGCAACAGGGAGCATTCTTCTTGCCTTGGTTTCAATGCAGGTTTCAGGAAGCCTGGGAATCTGTGCATGTACCATTAAATTTAAATGCCTACAAATGGCGTAAAGGATAGTATTTTCCAGCAGAGCCCGAGAACACCCTGGCTTACGTTTTTTCAATGAGATGGTGTTGGGGGGAGGTGGTAAAAGACCTGCCCATGGCCTCCTACCACTGAAATTTAAAGGGCCATTCTAAGTGGGCTAGAATTATGGCAGAATTGGTTCTGTTCCAAATTCCAAGACCCTGGGGATAAATCATGCCTCTGCCCTCTCTGACCACAGGAACTTCAAGGCTAAGGTCACTAATGCTCAGCCATTTTTCTAACTGTTATGTTCTAATTGGCAGACAGAAATAAAAGTGCACAATAAATTAGTAGTTGAAGAAAACTACTAACAGGAAAACAATTCTATATTTTTCTGCCAACACTAAGGTTGCAAAATCCCTTGTTCAGAGATGCACACACTTCTGGTGTGGGCTGGGCCAGATGTTGTCTTGAGTAGGGCATTAGCACAGGCACAGGGAACCTGTGCTGGAAGTATGCGGAGTAGGCAAATTGGATGTCAATCAACTTGTCACGCTGATTTGATGCCAGCGCTGCCATTTTGGAGCTCAATGGTCCAGCTAAAGCTCTCTCTTGAGCTCGCACAGCTGAACACGTGTTCAGCAACAGGAAAGACCTCCCCACCAGTGCTATTTAAAGGGATCAGCAACTACTTACAGGTTAGCTGCTGATTGATTTCTACAGGCTCTTGCTGCATTTGTAGAAGTGTTTGGTGGTTTCTAGTGTTATTTAAAGTTGCTAAAGTCTGCAGGGCATGGTGTGGCAGGTGCTGAAGGATTTGGTCCTGACTTCAAGGATTCTGCACAGACCACTTGCTCCCAGACATGGGTGCAGTAGTAGGCATTCCACTTGGCCTACAGCATGACGGGGAGAATAAGCAGAGGCAACACCAAACAGGACAAGCTGCTGGAAGAGGGAGGAGGAGGAGGGGAGAAGGGCTGTCAGCAGGAGGCCACATCCACCCAGGGTGTTCAGGGAGCAATACTCCTACCTGAACCGCAGTGAGGAACAGTGTGTAAGGACGTCCTCTCTGAAATCTACCACCTGCTGCAGCCATCATTGCAACTTCAGAGCAGGGCGAGGACCGTATTGCCAGTGGCTGTGTAGGTCATGGTGGCCATGAAATTTTATATGTTGAGTTCCTTCCAGGCTGGAGCAGGAAATATTTGCAACATTTGCACATTTGCCGTGCACTGTTGCATAAGGGAAGTAACTGAGGTTCTGTATTCCAAGAGAGCTGAATACATTTCATGCTCTCTGGCCAAAGAGCAGCAGGTGGAGTGAGCATGTGGCTTCATGAGGATTGTAGGCTTCCTCATGGTGCAGGGCGCCATTGACTGCATGCACATTGCTTTGCGGGCGGCCCACGTAATCTCTGAGATTTACCGCAACCGAAAGGGATTCCAGCTGATGTGTGACCATACTCAGCGAATCATACCCTGTACCCTGGCAGCAGTCATGATGCCATATTCTGTGCCATCTGCATTTGAGCCACCATGACAAACTAGAGGGTGGCTACTGGGCAAAAAGTTAACAACATAGCTCATGACTTCGGTGTGAAACCCATGCACACGTGGGCAGCATTCATTCAACGAAAGCCATGCTGCTACACAGAATATAATTGATGGCGTGCTGAAGCAACACTTTAGTTGCCGGATCGCTCTGGCGGAGCCCTGCAGTACTCGGTAGAGCGGGTGTCAAGATTCGTGGTGATCTGCTGCATGCTGTACAACCTGTGCAGCCGAAAGATGTAGGAGGGGTTCTAAATGAATTTTTTGCATCTGTTTTCACTATGGAGAGGGACGATGTAGACATAGAAATAGGGCGGGGGGACTGTGATATGCTCGAACACATTAACATCGAGAGGGAGGAGGTATTGGCGGTTTTAGCAGGCCTAAAAATGGATAAATCCCCAGGCCCGGACGAAATGTATCCCAGGCTGCTGTGTGAGGCAAAGGAAGAGATTGCGGGGGCTCTAACACATATATTCAGAACCTCTCTGGCCACAGGGGATGTGCCAGAGGACTGGAGAACCGCTAATGTAGTTCCATTATTCAAGAAGGGGAGTAGGGAAAAACCGGGGAACTACAGGCCAGTGAGCCTAACATCAGTGGTGGGAAAATTATTGGAAAAAATTCTGAGGGACAAAATCAGTCTCCACTTGGAGAGGCAAGGATTAATCAGGGATAGTCAACATGGCTTTGTCAAGGGAAGATCATGTCTGACTAATTTGATTGAATTTTTTGAGGGGGTGACTAGGTGTGTGGATGAGGGCAACGCAGTGGATGTGGTATACATGGATTTCAGTAAGGCCTTCGATAAAGTCCCGCACAGGAGACTGGTCAAGAAGGTAAGAGCCCATGGAATCCAGGGTGCCTTGGCACGTTGGATAAAAAACTGGCTTAGTGGCAGAAGGCAGAGGGTGATGGTCGAAGGTTGTTTTTGTGTCTAGAAGCCTGTGGCCAGTGGGGTACCACAGGGATCGGTGCTGGGTCCCTTGCTGTTTGTGGTCTATATTAATGACTTGGATATGAATGTAAAAGGTATGATCAGTAAGTTCGCGGATGATACAAAAATTGGTAGGGTGGTAAATAGCGAGGAGGGTAGTCTCAGTCTGCAGGACGATATCGATGGGTTGGTCAGATGGGCGGAACAGTGGCAAATGGAATTTAACCCAGAAAAGTGCGAGGTGATGCACTTTGGGGGGACTAACAAGGCAAGGGAATACACAATGAATGGTAAGACCCTAGGCAAGACGGAGGGTCAGAGGGATCTGGGTGTGCAAGTACACAGATCCCTGAAGGCGGCGGAACAGGTGGATAAGGTGGTAAAAAAGGCATATGGGATACTTGCCTTCATTAGCCGAGGCATAGAATATAAGAGCAAGGAGGTTATGATGGAGCTGTATAAAACACTGGTTAGGCCACAGCTGGAATACTGTGTGCAGTTCTGGTCGCCACACTACAGGAAGGATGTGATAGCTTTGGAGAGGGTGCAGAGGAGATTCACCAGGATGCTACCAGGGCTGGAACGCTTCAGCTATGAAGAGAGACTGGGCAGATTGGGTTTGTTTTCCTTGGAGCAGAGGAGGCTGAGGGGGGACATGATTGAGGTGTACAAAATTATGAGGGGCATAGATAGGATGGATACTAAGGAGCTTTTTCCCTTAGTAGAAGGGTCAATAACTAGGGGGCATAGATTCAAGGTAAAGGGCGGGAGGTTTAGAGGGGATTTGAGAAAGAACTTTTTCACCCAGAGGGTGGTTGGAGTCTGGAACTCACTGCCCGAAAGGGTTGTGGAGGCTGGAACCCTCACAACATTCAAGAAGCATTAGCATACAAGGCTACGGACCAAATGCTGGAATATGGGATTAGATTAGACAGGGCGTGATGGCCGGCGCGGACACGATGGGCCGAAGGGCCTCTATCCGTGCTGTATAACTCTATGACTCTATGACCTCGCCATCATGAGGGCACAGCCCTTGCCACCAGCTATATGGTAAGCAGCTCAGGAGTAGGAGGAATAGGAGGAGGAAGAGGAACAGGAGGAAGAGGAAGGGAGGAGGCAACCCAGACATCGCCTTTCTGTCCAGGCTATCCATATCGACTCATCCAGCTGCGATACCAGTAAACACAACCCCAATTCCACATTCACCAACAGATAGAATCATAGAATGGTTACAGCACAGAAGAAGGCCATTCGGCCCATCAAGCCCGTGCCAGCTCTCTGCAAGAGCACTTCAGCTAGTCCCACTCCTTCGCCCTTTCCCCGTAGCCCTGCAAATCTTTTTCCTTCAGGTACTTATCCAACTCCCTTTTGAAAGCCGTGATTGAGTCTGCCTCCACCACCCTTTCAGGCATTACATTCCAGATCCTAAGTACTCGCTGAGTAAAAAGGTTTTCCTCATGTCGCCTTTAGTTCTTCTGCCAATCACCTTAAATCTGTGTCCTCTGGTTCTTGACCCTTCTGCCAATGGGAACAGTTTCTCTCTGTCTCCTGACCAGGCCCCTCATGATTTTGAACACTTCTATCAAATCTCCTCTCAATCGTCTCTGCTCCAAGAAAAACAAACCCAGCTTCTCCAGTCTAGCAACGTAACCGAAGTCCCTCATCCCTGGAATCACTCTCGTAAATCTTTTCTGCACTCTCTCTGAGACCTTCGCATCCTTCCTAAAGTGCGGTGCCCAGAATTGGACACAATACTCCAGTTGAAGCCGAACCAGTGTTTTATACAGGTTCATCATAATTTCCACACTTTTGTACTTTAAACCTCATGAAGCCCAGGATTCCGTATGCTTTTTTAACCGCTTTCTCAACCTGCCCTGCCACCTTCAATGATTTGTGCACATATACCCCAGGTCTCTCTGTTCACTATACTTCCAAGTTTTGTGTCATCTGCAAATTTTGCAATTGCGCCCTGTGCACCCACATCCAAGTCATTAATATATATCAAGAAAAGCAGTGGTCTTAGAACCGACCCCTGGGGAACACTTTCCTCCAGTCTGAAAAACAACCATTCACCACTACTCTCTGTTTCCTGTCACTTAGCCAATTTTGTATCCTTGCTGCCACTGTCCCTTTTATTCCATGGGCTTCAATTTTGCTGGTAAGCCTATTATGTGGCACTTTGTCGAATGCCTTTTGGAAATCAATGTACATCATGTCAACCGCATTGCCCTCATCAAAAAACTCAATCAAGTTGGTTAAACACGATTTGCCTTTAAAAAATCCATGCTGGCTTTCCTTAATTAATCCACACTTGTCCGAGTAACTGTTAATTTTGTCCCTGATTACCGTTTCTAAAAACTTCCCCACTACCGAGGTTAAACTGACTGGCCTGTAGTTGCTGGGTTTAACTTTACACTCTTTTTTGAACAAGGATGTAACATTTGCAATTCTCCAGTCCTCTGGTACCACCCCCATTTCTAAGGAGTGTTGAGTCTGAGTGTCCCAGATATGCTTATTCTAAATCACTGGACACAGACAACAAGAATAACTTAAACAGGTCTTTACTAATCGAAGGTCAGGGCTGAACTGCTTAGCAAATTACTACACAGAGTTTATATACTGGTATGGTCACCACCGGTACTACAATATACAGTAGCCAAGAGAAAGTAGTCCATCTCTTAAGGTAGTCTCTTAAGGTGGTACAGGTTACATACACCACAATTCCTCCCTTTTTAGCTTAACAGTGTACATCCCAATTTAAACATAACATGGATAACATATATACAACTTCATGCAAAACTGTTCAAAGATTCAGTCTCTGAGGAGGCCTCCTGATCCGAGTTGGATAACGCCTTTCAGGGGTCTCTGATTCTCGTTGCTGGGGTGACTCATCTAGTTGATCTCTTATGGATTGGACATCATCAGGTACATTGGCGTCTGAGGTAGATGCTTCAGGTTCACTAACTTCTTCCACTGGTGTCTCTGTCGTAGTCATGGGTTCGACCCTTGTTCTCGATTCTACAAGTTGGTCAGCATGACGTCGTATTACGTTTTCACCAATATCCACCGTGTACATCAGGGGTCCTTGTCTGGCACGAATTGTTCCAGATTGCCATTTCTCATTCTTATAGCCCCGGGCTAACACTGGTTGTCCTATTTCGAAACTCCGAGTGGTCTTGTTATTTATATGCTGGAACTGTTTGTTTTCGACTTCCCTCCGCACATTTAGTTTTAACAAGTCCAACCTGGACCGCAACCTCCTGTTATAGAACATCATGGCAGGGCTTTGATTTGTCACTGCATGAGTGGCGTTTCGATATGCCATTAGGAAATTGTCCACCTTGTGTTGTAGTGGAATCTGGTCTTCGCTCATGGCCTTTATCGCCTTTTTGAACGTTTGTACAAATCTCTCGGCCAACCCATTTGTAGCCGGATGATATGGGGCAGAGGTATAATGTTTCACCCCATTCTTCTTCATGAATTTCTGGAATTCTTCTGACACGAACCACGGTCCGTTGTCTGAACATATTTGTTCTGGCAATCCATTTCTTGCGAATATCGTTCTTAGAACTGCGATCGTCTTTTCCGAGGTAGTGGTCGCCATCTTAATCACTTCTGGCCATTTAGAATGTGCGTCTACCGCAATTAAAAACATGGAGTCCATGAATGGACCTGCGAAGTCAATATGTACATGTTGCTATGGGGTTGAAGGCCATTCCCATGGATGCAGCGGTGCAATTGGAGGTGCATTTTGAACTTTTTGGCACCCTGAGCAGCTTTTAGTCAGATCCTCTATTTGTTGGTCGATACCTGGCCACCACACATAAGCCCTAGCAAGGCTTTTCATCTTGACTCCCCCCAGATGACCTTCATGCAGTTCCTTTAGAACTCTCTCCCTTAATTTAAGAGGAATAATCACCCTTGTTCCATACATCAATGTTCCTTGACAGACGGACAGCTGTTCTCGTCTGGCTGAGAATGCCAGTAACAGTGGTTCAGCATGAGCTGGCCATCCCTTCACTGTCAATTCGTAGACCCGAGACAGTGTCGGGTCGTCCCTGGTTTCTCTCTCAATACTTGCATTGGTGACTGGTAAACATTCGATGATGGTCGAGTGAAATAACTCAACAGGGCGAACTGTCGGTGCCTCTTCTGCTGTAGGTAGTGGCAGGCGCGACAGCCCATCAGCATTACCATGTTGTTTTGTACCTTTGAATTCGATCTGATATTGATGTGCCCCTAGGAAAAGGGACCACCTCTGGAGCCTTTGCGCTGTCATCACCGAAACACCCTTCTTAGGGTTAAAAATGAAAACCAACGGCTGGTGGTCTGTCAGCAGCGTAAACTTTTGCCCTTGCAGGTAATGATTAAATTTTTTTACTCCCCACACAAGGCTGAGAGCCTCCCTATCTATCTGAGCATAGTTGCGCTCAGCGGAGGTCAATGATCTCGATGCGAACGCGACTGGTCTTTCCAAGCCATTTGGCAACTTATGTGAGAGCACTGCCCCAATACCATATGGAGAAGCATCACAAGCTAAACGAATAGGCAGCGTTGGGTTAAAGTGAGCCGACACTTCCTTAGAGGTGATCAATGCCTTGCTTTTGTGAAAGGCCCACTTACAGTCCTCGCTCCACTTCCATGGCACTCCCTTCTGCAAAAGAGCGTTCAGCGGGTGTAGCACCGTGGATAAATTTGGCAGGAGCTTATGGTAATAGTTAATCAACCCTAGGAACGACCTCAACTGGGATACATTTTCCGGAGCGGGAGCCTTCACAACAGCTTCGATCTTGTCAGGTGGCTTGTGAAGCCCCTCCTGGTCAATGACGTGACCACAGTACGAGATTTGCTTCTGACAGAACTCACATTTCTGGTGATTAACTCGAAGTCCATATTCTTTCAATCTGGTGAGCACCTGTTCCAAATTTGTAAGGTGTTCCTCATCATCATCTCCTGTAATCAGAATGTCGTCCAGGTAGCATTGTGTGCCTGGAATTCCCTGTAATACCTGCTCCATGGCCCTTTGCCAAATCGCTGGAGCCGATGCCACTCCAAAAACCAGTCTATTATACCGATCTAAGCCCTTATGTGTGTTGATCGTGAGATACTGGCGTGACGCTTCATCAACTTCCATCTGTAAGTACGCCTGCGCCAGGTCTATCTTGGTGAAGTGTTTCCCACCAGACAATGAAGCGAAGATATCCTCAATCCGTGGAAGTGGATATTGCACCGTGTGAAGCACCGGATTAACAGTGATCTTGAAATCGCCACAGATGCGAACCTTCCCCGGTTCCCCTGGCTTGTTACTCGATGAGCGCTTCATGACGGGAACAATGGGCGTAGCCCATTCACTCCAGTCCACCTTTGACAGTACTCCGGAACGTTCTAGTCCCTCCAGCTCAGCTTCCACAGCAGGTCGTATCGTATAAGGTACCGGTCTAGCTTTGAAAAATTTCGGGTTTGCATGTTCTTCAACCTTGATGTTTGCCGTAATTCCTTTCAGTGTTCCCAGTCCCTGCTGGAACACCTCTTTAGCATCGTCCAATATTCTGGACAGTCGTTTAGGTTTGACATCGTCCTTTTTACCGGAATCTACAGTTAGTGCTTTTAAGGAATGCCAGTCCATATTTATTCTCCTGATCCATTCCCGTCCCAGTAGTGGTGGACCTCCCTCAGGTAACACATATAAGTCCATTCCTCGGCTTTCTTTACCCTTGTGGACCACCTTTACCTTTATCTTTCCAATGGGGTATACTCTTTGCCCCGTGTATGTTTTCAATACAATCTCCGTATCCCTTAGGGGAATGTGTGGAAATAACCTTTTGTAATCTTGCTTATTCATGACCATCAATGCCGATCCAGTGTCCAATTCCATCTTCACTTGGACTCCTGGGCCTAGAAATTCAGTGCCCTTAGCACCGATTTTGCGGCGCTAGAGGGCCTAGCGCTGCAATTGGCGCCGGTTCCTAAATTGCCTGGGGCCCTTCCGCGGCGGTAGACCGGTAGCGCTGCGCCGGCACCGATGACGTCATCGGTGTGCGCAGCGTCCCGGTTGCCGTGGTAACCCAGCCCCAAGCCGAAATTCAGTTGCGCCCGCCTCGCCCGTGGCAGGCGCAACTAAGACTCTGGCAACAGAGTCTTCCCCCAGTGTGCACCGGCGCATAAAGGTGGAGCGGCGGCCGGCCGCGTTCCCGGCGGCCGCCTGCCCGCACCTCCCTTCCCGGACTCCTGCATTCCCCCCCCACGGCCCTGATCAGTGTCTCATGCGAGCCCGGCACTTCCCCGAGGTGCCGGGCTCAGATGTCGGGTCAATCCGCCGGACAGTTGTCGGCTGCAGGCAGCTCCTCCTTAACAGGAGGAGGAGGCCTGCAGTTCTCCCGCCTGCCGCACTGCATCGGGTGCCGCAGCGGGGGATTAGCGCCGGGAAACCCAAGTTGACGCCCGTTTTGAGGCGCTAAAGGAGGGTTTTAGCGCCCGCCGCCGTCTGGGCCCGGCGCACCCGAATTTTCGTCGGGCGCTGGCGCAAACTTTCTGGCGCTACAGCCCTGGCAAGACCAGAACCCAATTTCTAGGCCCTGCTATCTGAAGTGTGACCCAGATAGTTTGGTGGTCTGCTGTGTTACCCACATTATGTATTCTTAGACAACCCAGTTCCTTACTGCTGGAGTCTGAATCCGTCTTCTGTTCATCCGAACTGTTCTCTGTCACCTTGTGTACCTTTTTGCACTTTTCCTGCGGTGACCTTTTGTTGCTGGTCTTCTTTCCTGACTGTCATACTTTAGCTATGTGACCTAGCCTGCCACATTTTCTGCATTCCTGATTTTTGAACCAGCACTGGTTCTGATCGTGCGTTGTCCTTCCGCAATGATAACACTTTACTGCACCCAATGCCATTCGATTGGTGCTGAGTTCCGATGACCTTAGCTGCATTTCCGCGGTGCCTCTTGCTGCGGCCTCGTGCGATGCTGCAATGGTGACAGCTTTATCAAGCGTAAGGTCCTTTTCCTCTAGCAGTCGCTTTTGAGTTCCTTCTTTTAGTAATCCACACACGAATTTATCTCTCAGAGCGTCTGCTAGTCCTGTACCAAACTGACAGTACTTTGATAGCTTGCGCAGTTCAATTAAGAATTCAGCGTTGCTTTCCTCTTTCAGCTGCGTTCTTCTGTAAAATTTAAATCGTTCCACTATCAGCAGCGGCGTGGGGTTTAAATGTTCTTGCAGGATAGTAACAATATTCGCGAAAGTCTGATCCGCTGGTTTATCTGGTGTTACAAGGTGCCTCAATAACCCGTACGTCTTCGCACCCATTGAGTTTAATAAGGTTATTGCTTTCTTATCATCTGGTACCTCATTTGCTGTACAATAAACTCCAATGCGTTCTACATACGTGGCCCAATCTTCAACATCGCTATCAAAAGCAGTGATGTTACCGTGTTTAGGCATCCTTGAGAGTTTCTTTAAATATTTTATTTTCCCAAAATGGCGGCTTCCCGCGCTTGTCTTCTTCCCCCGCCTACTAAAATGGTGGCTTCCCGCGCTTGGTGGCTTTTCCCGCGCTTGTTTTCTTCCCCCGCCGACTACAATGGCGGCTTCCCGCGCTGGTCTTCTTCTCCCGCTGGCTACAATGGCGATTACCGCGCTGTTGCCGTTCTCGCCTCCCAGCGGTTCTTAATTTCCCCAACGCTGCTTTTGTTCCCCCGCGGTTCTCGTGGGCATTAACGCTTCCCTTGTTGCTGCGCCTCTCAGCCCCGATTGCAGCCCGGCCCTTTACACCGGCTGCGGTCGAGTTCTCCACCCTTTTTCCTCTGGTTTCCCTCCCCTTCTCCACTGACAACGCGGCCGACTTTCTGCCCGTGTCGCTAGATCGGCTTACCCACCACCGTGGTAGAAGGATGATCACTGCCTGTCGCTGATGGAGGACTTCGTGGTCAGTAATTTCAACCCGGGTTCTCGATGCCTCCCGTGCGATGCGGTGCTCAGCAGGCTGATGAGGGCGGATGCCTCTTCTCGATGCCCGTTCTGAGGACGAAGCTGCCTTGGATGCAAAACTGCTGCAGGGTAAGATCGGACTCGTCGCCACTGTTGAGTCTGAGTGTCCCAGATATGCTTATTCTAAATCACTGGACACAGACAACAAGAATAACTTAAACAGGTCTTTACTAATCGAAGGTCAGGGCTGAACTGCTTAGCAAATTACTACACAGAGTTTATATACCGGTGTGGTCACCACCGGTACTACAATATACAGTAGCCAAGAGAAAGTAGTCCATCTCTTAAGGTAGTCTCTTAAGGTGGTACAGGTTACATACACCACAAGGAGGATGGAAGATTATGGCTAGTACCTCCCCAATTTCTTCCTTCACTTCCCTCAGCGTCCTAGGATGCATCCCATCAGGTCCTGGTGACTTATCTACTTTAAGTACAGCCAGCCTTTCTAGTACCTCCTCTTTATCAATTTTTATTCCATCCATAGAAACATAGAAAAATAGGAGCAGGAGTAGGCCATTCGGCCCTCCGAGCCTGCTCCGCCATTCAATATGATCATGGCTGATCCTCTATCTCAATACCATATTCCCGCTCTCTCCCCATACCCCTTGATGCCTTTCATGTCTAGAAATCTATCTATCTCCTTCTTAAATATATTTAGTGACTTGACCTCCACAGCCTTCTGTGGTAGAGAATTCCACAGGTTCACCACCCTCTGAGTGATGAAATTACTCCTCATCTCAGTCCTAAATGTCCTACCTGTATCCTGAGACTGTGACCCCTCATTCTAGACCCCCCCAGCCAGGGGAAACATCCTCCCTGCATCCAGTCTGTCTAGCCGTGTCAGAATTTTATACGTTACAATGAGATCCCCTCTCATTCTTCTAAACTCTAGTGAATACAGGCCTAGTCAACCCAATCTCTCCACATACGACAGTCCTGCCACCCCAGGAATCAGTCTGGTGAACCTTCGCTGCACTCCCTCTATGGCAAGTATCTCCTCTACCTCCTCCTTCACTATGTCTATGGCAGCATCGTCTTCCTTGGTGAAGACAGATGCAAAGTACTCATTTAGCACCTCAGCCATACCCTCTGCCTCCATGCATAGGTCTCCTTTTTGGTGCCTAATCGGCCCCACCCCTCCTCTTTCTACCCGTTTAATATTTATATGCCTATAGAAGACTTTTGGATTACCTTTCATGTTAGCTGCCATTCTATTCTCATGTCCTCTCTTTGCCTTTCTTATTTTCTTTTTCACGTCTCCTCTGATCTTTCTATATTTAGCCTGCTAAGTCCCACAACTTACCTTCCCTCCATTACTGACCATCACAGCATCCTCTTGTCCACAATGGAAAGTTAAAGCCAACACAAAATAAATATTCCAAACCAAATTTATAAATCAAACCATTGCATACAAGTATCAATTAATCACCCTTGTTCATTCCCTTAGTGCCTGTCTTCTATGTGCCTTTGCTTGTCCTCTTGATTGTACACAGTGTTACCTGAGTGGCTGCAGCATGGCTGGTGGAAGGCTACTGACTTTCCTAGGGGGACATTGCAGATGGCCTTGCAGGGCAACCTCGAGCAGCTCTGGGCCTAGAAGGACAGGCTTTGGACTACACCATCTCGGCATGGGCGGCAGCAGTCTGGGCTGGCTGGTTGTGTGGCAGCAAGCTGAGCTTGCATGACTGATGTCTGAGCTTCTATTGCAGCATTCAGACATTGGGGTGGCTTTTGCTTGTGCTACAATCGAAGTTGAGAGTTGGCCATCAGATGCTGCATCATTGTTGGATCCGCAAGTGTGTGAATGAAGTTGACCACCACTTCCGTGCTGGAAAGGATGGGCTCTAAGCTCTACCTGCACTACCCTTGTCCCCTGCCCTGGGTGCAGGCCACTTGTGTCTGGTGTCTCAACATTTGCAGATCCCACGTCTAAGCTATCCTCTAAATTATGCGGAGTGTCAGTATCTGAGCTGGTGGCTGCGAGTGTGAAATCGAGTGACGGTGCTGCGACTTCATCATCATTGCCTTCTTCCTCTTCCACCTGTTGCTGTTCCACCACAAGAAGGCTGATGGGTATGCACAATGAAATGGTTGGTGCCTGGCCAGGTTGCAGATCTTGGGTATCTGAAAGGAGAAAGACACAAGGGTAGGGTTGCGGTGTGCGGAGGGGGGAATATATGAGGAGCATGCTTACACCATCTGCAGCTTTTAAATCAAAAGACATTGTGGGATGAGAGGGAAGTGGGATGTGAGAAGGAGGATTAGATATGAGGATACCTTCACCTTCGATGGTTTCAGCCCCACCGCTGGCCACGGCTTGAACGATGGCCGCTCCAATGATGGTGAGCACAGTTAGTGGGATATGGCATTTGAAGATGAATTCACTGACCTTGACCACTTGTGTGAGGTCATTGAACTTGTTGCAGCACTGCATCCAAGTCCTCGGGGCTTGACTCCTGCCATTGACCACCACGGTTATCTGCTCTCACTGCCTTCGCTGAGTTTGTCTGGAGTGCCTCCTGGCCCCCTGTGGATCGAGGACCTCTCTCCTCATGTCCACCTCCTCCACCAAGGCATCCAGTGCAGTGTCAGAGAACCTTGGAGCATGCCCTCTTCCCTGTTGCACCATTATTCAGTCTTCTTCCTGCTTAGAGTCTCCTCCACAAAGAGTTCTAGCACCTGCTCCAGCCAGAATGCACCTCACATTTAAGAGGTGCAGGATGGCTTTAAGTATTGCAGGCTAGCTTTAAGAGTTGCTAGCCTCACACAAACTTGGGCCCCCTGCTGAGGTGTGCAGGAACTCAACAGCATGTTGAGCACTGGCTACCACTCCAATCATTTAAATTAACAGGTTGCACCAACTTTGCATGCTGCCTGCATCGGAAGCATTGGGTGTGAATTAATTGCGCATCGCGATCCCTGCGCCCATTTTCGGGAGCTATCCAATTTAGCCCCCAAGAGCTCTAGTTATTCTTACTGAATTATAATTGGCTGCCTAGAAAATGGTAGTACCTGAAATTAAGACATGACTGCAAAGCTGTAAATATCAGGAAAATGGCATGAGTGAGATTTATGATCAGCAACCGTGAGGCAGACTGCAAAGCCACTTAAACATATTTATTTAGTTTACTCACCATTATCCGTATATATTCCAGGATAATGCACATCAAAATAAGTTCCATTTTGGAATCAAAATGAGAGAGAGTCATTGCAAATGAGTGACAGTTGCCAGGTTGTTGTCAGCTTTATATATTCACTGACAGTATCACCTGCCAACGTGTATCTAACCTTATTTTTTTAAACAGTTGATGGGGGCTAAATTGGATAAGGCCCAAAAATGGGCATGGGGATTGCAATGTGTGATCTGCCGTGCCCGTTGAAAGTAGTGCAGACAGCAGGCAAAATTCTTGCTGCCTGCTCATTAACATGACTGCACCACTGAGCCCAGCGCTAAACACGCTGCAGGTTGGCTCAGTGCTCAACAGGGGGACCAGTATGGTGGGGAATTTGTTCTTTATTTAAAGGTTGCCTGCAGAGTGAAAGACTGTCTGTACTTCTTAAAGGGGAGGTGCTTTGTGAGAGAAGTACCTCATTCTGACTGGAGCTGGAAGTTAGCAATGTCTCAACAGGGCAGAGAAAGGGCACCTTGGTTCCCCGATGCAGCACTGGAGGCCTTGGTGCAGGTGGTGTATAGGAGGAGACAGGTCCTCTACCCGCAGGGAGCTAGGAGGCCTGCCAGTATCACTGTTCGAAGGCAGTGGGAGAAGATCGCTGAAGTGGTCAGTGCCACCAATCTTTCCCCAAGGGGAATGGTAGTGTAGTGGTAATGTCACTAGGCTAGTAATCCAGTGTACGGTTCTCAAAATTCCCACATTCCCCAAAAGTTATGGATAAAGGGACCCTGTATGGACAAGTTATTAAAAAGGGTACCCAAAATGGCTTCTGAAACCTCGTGACCAAGGCTTGCAGGATTTTAAAAGCAAGGCCCTGCAGAAGGCAGGCCCATTCAAATCCTGAAACGAAACCTAACATGCATGGATCTGTGAAAGACTTTGTCCTTTTCTAAAGCCAGACAGCTAGGTAAACACAGAATATGCATTCCTCACCTTGGAACAGATCAAGTCAGGATGGACCTAATCTTGAGGCCATCAACTTCTCGCATAAATAATTGGTAACAGCTCATAGGTAGCTGCCAAGCCAGGAAAGATGATTAAATTTCATAAATAACAAACAGCCAGGATATCGAAGCCATTAAACAAGGAGACAACCGCCCCAGAAGTAAATGACTGTAATCATTTTAGATGAGCCCGCCAAAAGTTAGACAAAGAACTGACCTGATTTGGCGCACAGATAAGGGGTGAAGAACCGGGTATAATTGTAGGCCCACCAGTAGCTCTCGCTCTCTTGCCCTGCTCTCTCTTGCCTCTCGCTCTCTTGCTCGCTCCTGACACCAAGGACGCCCATTACAACAATGGGGGCCAAATGGGGAGAAGAACGGAACTGAATTCGAGCATGCACAGGACACACAGGCCGCAAATGGGCAGACGAAACGAGACGAGGCAAACGGTAAAACTGATAGGCAGAGAAGGGCAGCAAGAAGCGGCGTTGAGGGACAAACGGCTTAGTTATAAGCTAGCGTTTGATGCATGGACAGTAAAGTCAATTCAAGAATAAGCTGGCGTTTCAAGCTTGGGTAGTGAAATCAAATTAACGGTAAAAACCGCCAACCAAGCCCCAACTGCAGCAAAACCATCGGCAACCAAATCGCCACCAGAAGAACAACCATTCCTGCGAGGTGAAGTACCCCACAAAAGACTTTAATCTAATGAAGAAAAGGAAGGGTACTTCGCACAGACAACTCCATCACCGCACCCTGTGACCACGTGATGACGGCAGGCCTGAAAGACAACAAGAGCGAACCCCAAAACCAACCGGCGTAATCGACAGGTTTCGAACCGTAAAAGAAACCCCATTGGTGAGCATGAATTCCTGGCCCCTCATAGCTTAATCTAGTTAGGTATTGGGGGTGGGATAAGGATAAGGGGATTCTTAATGTATTTGTTTCCCTCGATGTGCCGTGTGTTCCCCATTCCCAAATAAGTGTAATTTTATATGCCTGTAATTATTCCAGTAATTCTCAGTATTGTGTTTTATTGTGCCTTTTAATAAAATTGCAGTTTTCTTGCACCAAAGCACTTGTCTACTCGATTTTCTGTATCGCTGCCTGTACCTAAGTCCGGTGTCTAGAACCCAGGGGTGTGGTAGTGATTCAAACCGCTCAGAGACAGTCAGGGGCAGAGCTGACTGGGCACACGCCACCCCTACAGAAATCGCGACCGCGGCAGGACTCCGGCAACAGGGGTGCGATACAGTAGACAATGGTTCAGAAGAGCAAACCATAATGGAAGAGAGGATTTCTGATTATGTGTTTAGTAAGGTGAATATCACGAAGAAGTGGATCACCAATCTGTTAAAGGCTGAGCGTCCGGTAGATGCCGCAGCTAAGTGGACAGAAGGGAAGGAGCACAAGAAATCCCTAGAGAAGGCAGTCTGGCTGATGTGTTTCAAGAAGCAGCTCCAGCTTTTGGACAGGCTCGTTGCAGCACAGGCAGCCGAGATAAGGGAGTCAGCCCTGGAGGTCCAGGACAAGGCTATAGCAGGGGAGAAGTTACTGGTAGCATTGCAGGCCCTGAATCAGGAAAGGGTACAATTAATGGGAGAACATAAGGCCAGGTTGGAATACCTACAGTGTCAGGTCACCGAAGCCAAGGGTAATGAGTTGAGGTTGCGGGAAAAGAACGCCCGCCTAGCGAGACAAGCTAGAGAGCAGGAGGAGAAAGTAAAAGAAGTAAAGGCAGCTTACAAGTTAGCGAGTGAACAGGGGTTTGAAGATGCAGATCATGGCCCCTGCAAGGAACAAATAGAGAATCTGAGCCTGGCCCTAAGGAAGGCAAAGGGCATGGTGTGCCTCATAAGCCCGAAGGCAGGCCAGGCGGATTTTACAGGGAACGAGGGGAGAACGGTTCAGACATCACAGGTAGTGCCAAGGGACGACCCTGTTGAGGAACAGGAGGTCTCACGACCACCACCCGTAGCGCCAGGTTTTAGCGAGGTTTGGCAGCAAGGGGGGTGAAGTCAGGGGTAGAGGCGGAGGTGGAACAGCCCCCGCAAGAGAGGCTGGAGCCAGGACCGATGTGCCCAGCCTGGCATCAGAGGTTTGGCCCACCCGTTAATGGCGAGGACGTGGGACCCCTCCAAAACCAGTTCGTATTACCCTATAGCACCCAACAGCTTAGGGCTATGGTGAGCCATATCCCAAAGCTCTCCGAAAAAGGGGACCCCTCGGTCCACTTCAGGGAAGTAGGGCAGGCAGCCAGCGTCAACGAGTGCGATGACGCTGAGCAGGCCAAAATGCTACTGTTCTCTTTGGAGAGTAGGCTCCTCCAGTCCCTCTCTGATGAGTGTAAGAGGGGACAGAGCGGGTATGAGGAGCTCAGGGATGAAGTTCGGGAGGCCATGGGGATGAATGAGGGAAGTCCTTTCTCCCGTGTGGAGAAGACAGTGCCGCTCGCAGGGGAAACCCCGCAGGCTTTCGCGGACAGGTTATGGCCGGTATATAGGAGCGCCTGTCCTGGGGCACCTAAACGGGCATTCCTGAACCGGGATCAGCTGGCCCACTGGCTCCGTTGCCTGATGGCAAACAGCTTGCCACAGGTCCGGGCCAAGGCGGAAGTCTGGTTCGACCCCAAGAATCCCCTGACCACCGAACTTACGGTGATCAGACAGTTGACCTTAGCCTATAAGAATGTTAGGGGAACCGATGCACACCCATCCAAGGGGAAGGTGCATGAGGTAAAACCCAGACAGGGTAGGAAGGAGTGGCATCAGGAAGGGAATAACCCTTCTAGCACTAAGCTCAACTACTATGGGTGTGGGAAGGATGGACACTGGAGGAAAGAGTGCAAAAACCCTTGGAAAGATAACAAGGGAAAGAATTCCACAGCCCCAGCCCAAAAGGCAGAGGCAGGAATCCCTCCCGCCACGGTCGAGTTGTTTTTGGACACCATGAGGTCCTTATTGATTGGCCAGGGGAGAGTAGCAGCCGCTACCGGTGCTCTGACCCTGTCAGCCCCATCCAACCCACAGCCATGACTGCGGGAGGGTCAACGGGTTTGAGGTCAGCGTAGATGGGGACCCCATGACCCGACCACAAAAACAGTACAACTTCCCCAGGGAAGCGGAGCCAGACATGGAAGCAGCCATGTCCTCCTTAGTACAGCAGGGAGTCCTGAGACCGATAGCCACCCACGTAAACTCTCCACTGTGGCCGGTTAGAAAGCCGGACAATTCCTGGAGGGCCACGGTGGACTATCGGTGCTCAACAGTATCATCCCAGCCTGTGCACCCATGGTAGCAGCAGTTGCCGACCTGATAGGAAGTATCCCAGCATCCGCGACCACTTTCACGGTGCTGGATATTTCCAACGGGTTTTGGTCCATCCCTTTAAGGAGGGAGGATCAGTACAAGTTTGCCTTTACTTTTAAAGGGCAACAGTACACCTGGAACTGTTTGCCTCAGGGCTTCCACAACAGCCCCAGCATTTTCCATCAGTGCATGGCAAACAGTTTAAAGGATTTCAGTCAGCCCAGACAGTTGGTACAGTATGTGGATGACCTGCTACTCTTCACCGATTCAAGAGAGGAGCATGGCCCACTGCTGGCCGAACTGCTGGAGCTGCTCAGGCAAAAGGGTTTTAAAGTAAACCCAAAGAAAGCGCAGATCGGCCAGCAGGAGGTGAAATTCCTGGGCCTGACCGTACGCTCTGGGGAAAGGGCCATAGATAAGGTTAGGAGAGAAGCGGTACAGGAGTTACCAGTCCCCAACATAGTCACGGGTGTGAGGTCATTGTGGTAAACCACTGTTATAGTTATCACTGTATATTGTTCTCACTGTTCTCACTGTCACATCACTACACGAGGTCGCCTCTTGTCGCACTGTTATACCTGGGCTGACCACCTCCGACTCCGCCCATTACCTGCCCAGGTATAAAGGTAGCTGACTGGCTAGTATTCCTCCCTGTTGGATCGGATCACCCACGAGGGTGGGCTCTGTTATTTAGCCAATAAAAACCTTCAGTTACGTTCTTAACTCGTCGCCTTTTATTGGACTAATTGATAGGCATATCAATTTTATTGGCTAAATTTTAAAGATGTCTGATAATGAACAGCAACAGCAAGGAGCTCACCCAGCAGCACAGCAACAGCAGCCTCCAGACAACGGGCCACACCAGCCGGCTTGGCTGCAAGCCTTGAAACCACCATACCTGGATCTAAACCCACAGGCACCAAACGCAGCCCTCAACTTCAAACACTGGCTGGACTGCTTCGAATCCTACCTGGAAGAATCCGGCGCCCCGCAGAGATCCAAACTAAGACTTCTGAACGCCCAAGCGAGCCCGAGAGTATACGCACTCATACAGGACACGACTACGTACGAGGCCGCTATCAACCTACTGAAACAGCAGTACCGCAGCCCGGTAAATTACATGTACACCAGGCACCTCCTAAGATCCCGCCCGCAACAGCCAGGAGAGTCTGTAGCTGAATTTTTACGGGCGCTAAGAGCACTCGGCAGGAACTGTGACTTTAAAGCGGTGACGGCTGTTGAAAATACGGAAGATAATATCCGCGATGCCTTTGTGAAAGGCCTACGGTCCGACTACTCACGGCAAAGACTGCTTGAAGCTAAAGACCTCGACCTGGACAAAGCTGAAGCCCTCGCTCTCTCCCTGGAGGTGGCCCATCAGGACCAGGAGGCGTTTTCCAGGTACTGCTCGCGACCCTGGGACTCGGGCCCGACCCCTACCGCAATACCCTTCGCAGCGCCGCCCCCGGGACCTACCTCAGCGTCGGCGTCCCGGACCAGACCGGGCCCGCCACCCCCGGTACCGGCTCCGACATCGGGCACCCGCGATCGGGCCGCCGGCTGCTTCTTTTGCGGCCAGGAGAAGCACCCGAGGTCGCGCTGCCCAGCCAGGAACTCTACCTGCACAACCTGCAGGAAGAAAGGCCACTTCTCTAAGGCCTGCAGGAGCGGATCTTCAGAGGCCAGCAGTGCCTCATGCGAACTGTGGGGGCGGCCATCTTCTTTCACGGCAACTGAGGCCAGTATCCCCACACGTGAGTCATGGGGGCGGCCATCTTTGATCAAGGCAACCGACCCCAATAGTGCCTCATGTGAGTTATGGGGGCAGCCATCTTCTCCGCCATTTTGTCCTACCTCGTGGGAGACGCCATTTTACACACCACGCCCGACTGCCACCGGGCCCCCGGACCCGACGACCGCCTCGCCCGCAGACGACAACGACTCGCTTACCTACACGCTAGCCTCCGTCACTCTGGATCAAGCCCGCCCACACCACCTGTCCAAGTCGATGATGGACATCAAAGTAAACGGCCACGCCACGACCTGCCTGTTCGACAGCGGAAGCACGGAGAGCTTCATCCACCCAGACACGGTGAGCCACTACTCCCTCCCTGTCCTGCCAACGCGCAACCGAATCTCGATGGCATCGAGGTCCCACGCCACGGACATTAGCGGCTACTGTGCTGTGACCTTGTCGGTTAAGGGTACAGAGTATAAAAACTTTAAACTCCTCGTCCTCCCCCAGCTCTGCGCTGCCGTCCTACTAGGGCTGGACTTCCAATCCCACCTCCAAAGTGTAACCCTAGCATACGGTGGACCCCTCCCCCCACTCACAGTCGACAACCAGCGAAGGTTAAACCGCCCACCGCGTAACACCTGCAGCCTATCCACCCTCAAGGTGCCGCCACCTTCCCTGTTCGCTAACCTCACCCCCGACTGCAAACCCGTCGCTACCAAGAGCAGGCGGTACAGCGCTGGGGACAGAGCTTTCATTAGCTCTGAGGTGCAGCGTCTCCTGAAGGAGGGCATCATCGAGGGGAGCAACAGCCCCTGGCGTGCCCAGGTCGTGGTCGTTAAGACCGGCGATAAAAATCGCCTGGTCATCGACTACAGCCAGACCATAAACAGATACACCCAGCTGGACGCATACCCCCTTCCCCGCATATCTGACATGGTCAATCAGATTGCACAATACCGCGTATTCTCGACCATCGACCTTAAGTCGGCCTACCACCAACTCCCTATCCACCCCGAGGACCGCCAGTACACCGCCTTCGAGGCGAATGGGCGCCTATACCACTTCCTTAGGGTCCCCTTCGGTGTCACCAACGGGGTCTCGGTCTTCCAAAGGGAGATGGACCGGATGGTTGACCAGAACGGACTGCAGGCCACATTCCCCTACCTAGATAACGTCACCATCTGCGGCCGCGACCGGCAGGACCACGACGTGAATCTGGAGAAATTCCTCCGTACGGCCCAACGGCTGAACCTCACCTACAATAAGGAGAAATGCGTGTTTAACACAGCGCGCCTTGCCATCCTTGGCTGTGTAGTAGAGAACGGAGTCATCGGCCCCGACCCCGAAAGAATGCGCCCCCTCATGGAGCTACCCCTCCCCCACTGTCCAAAAGCACTTAGGAGAACCCTGGGGCTTTTCGCCTACTATGCCCAATGGGTACCCAATTATGCGGACAAAGCCAGACCCCTCCTGAAAACCACATCCTTCCCCCTCACGGAAGAGGCGTGCGCGGCCTTCTCCCTCATTAAGGGAGACATAGCCAAGGCCACAATGCACGCAGTGGATGAGTCAATCCCCTTCCAAGTGGAGAGCGATGCATCCGACTTCGCCCTAGCCGCTACCCTTAACCAGGAGGGTAGGCCGGTAGCCTTCTTCTCAAGGACCCTACAGGGCCCCGAGACCCGACACTCGTCGGTCGAGAAGGAAGCCCAGGCAATTGTGGAGGCAGTACGGCGCTGGAGGCACTACTTGGCAGGCAAACGATTTACCCTCCTCACCGACCAACGCTCGGTTGCCTTCATGTTTAATAACAAGCTGAGGGGCAAGATCAAGAACGACAAAATCTTGAGGTGGAGAATCGAGCTTTCCACCTATGATTATGAGATCTTGTACCGGCCCGGTAAACTGAACGACCCCCCTGATGCTCTTTCACGCATTACATGCGCCAGCGCGCAAAGTGATAGACTTCAGACCCTCCACAATGACCTCTGCCACCCCGGAGTCACCAGACTCTACCATTTCATTAAGGCCCGCAACCTGCCATACTCCATCGAGGAGGTCAGGACCATGACCAGGAACTGCCAGATCTGTGCTGAGTGCAAACCGCACTTCTATAAGCCGGACAGAGCAAGCCTGATCAAGGCCACCCGCCCCTTCGAGCGTCTGAGCATCGACTTCAAGGGGCCCCTACCGTCATCCGACCGTAATGTGTACTTCCTCAACATCGTTGATGAGTACTCCCGTTTCCCCTTTGCCTTCCCCTGCCCAGACATGACCAGTAACACGGTCATTAAATGCCTGAACAAACTCTTCGCCTTGTTCGGGTTCCCGAACTATATACATAGTGACCGGGGCGCCTCCTTCATGAGCGAGGAACTCCGTCAGTTCCTATTGGAGAGGGGTATTGCAGCAAGCAGGACCACCAGCTACAACCCCCGAGGGAACGGCCAGGTGGAAAGAGAGAACGCGACGGTATGGAAGGCCACCCTCTTAGCCTTAAAGTCTAAGGGCCTCCCAACCTCACGCTGGCAAGAGGTCCTCCCGATTGCGCTGCACTCCATCCGGTCACTACTTTGCACTGCCATTAACACCACCCCCCATGCCCGAATGTTTGTCTTCCCCAGGAAGTCGACTACGGGAACCACCCTACCAACCTGGCTGACCTCTCCGGGACCCGTCTTGCTGCGAAAGCACGTGAGGGCCCATAAAACGGACCCCCTGGTCGAGAAGGTGAACCTCCTGCACGCCAACCCCCAGTACGCCTATGTGGCTTACCCAGACGGACGGGAGGACACTGTCTCCTTACGAGACCTCGCACCCTCACCCCCCCCTCCCAACCCCCCGAGTCCAGCCGAGGTAGACGGCATGCCGGAACCCCACGAGCCTTTGCCGACTACGCAGACACCAGCTTTAACACCGGATAATGTAACACCGCCGCTGCGACGATCGGAGAGGCTAACGAAGCCTCCGGACAGACTGACATACCAGAGCTGGTAATACACTTCACCCCGCCGGACTCTAATCTAAACAAGGGGTGAATGTGGTAAACCACTGTTATAGTTATCACTGTATATTGTTCTCACTGTTCTCACTGTCACATCACTACACGAGGTCGCCTCTTGTCGCACTGTTATACCTGGGCTGACCACCTCCGACTCCGCCCATTACCTGCCCAGGTATAAAGGTAGCTGACTGGCTAGTATTCCTCCCTGTTGGATCGGATCACCCACGAGGGTGGGCTCTGTTATTTAGCCAATAAAAACCTTCAGTTACGTTCTTAACTCGTCGCCTTTTATTGGACTAATTGATAGGCATATCAGTCATTTCTAGGGCTAACCGGGTACTGCAGGGACTTTACTGAAGACTATGCAGCCACAGCAGCCCCTCTGCTCCAACTCCTACACAAGGGGGTGGAGTGGGCGTGCGATGAGGCAGCATTTGTCAGGCTCAAGAAAGACCTGCAGGCCGCACCAGCTCTAGGGGCCATAGATGGGGGAAAAGAGTTTTCCCTGGAGGTAGCAGCCAGCGGGGACAGCCTGAATGCTGTGCTGCTCCAAGAGCAGCATGGCAGGCTGAGGCCGGTGGTCTACCCCTCCAGGATACTCACGGATGTGGAGAAGAGCTATTCCAATTGTGAGAGGCACCTCTTGGCCACACATTGGGCTGTGAAAAGACCGCTGATCTTCACAGGCACCTCTCCCATCACCCTCCTCACCCATCACACACCCACCCAGATGCTCCTGGATGGGAGGATCAAGGATGGGACAGTGGGCAGTGCCCACTGATGGACCTAAAGGTGAAGGGTCTCTGCGAGCCAAAGCTCGCAGCCAACCTGGTATATCCTGGAACAGCCCACCGGTGTTCCATAGAAGGGGTTTGGGAAGTGGACATAGGCTTACGGGCCGGGATACACCCCACAGGCCGCGAAATCTATGTGGACGGCTCCAGCACGGTATCTGCTGGCGAGCGACTCACAGGGTGTGGAGCTTATGACCCAGCGGCAAACATTGCCCAGGCAATTAAGCTCCCCAGCACCATGAGCGCCCAGCAGGCTGAACTGTCCGCGGTAGTGTACGTCGTTACACACCCCAAAATCTTCCCCACCCCATACACGATTTGCTTGGACAGCAGGTTCACGTGCAATTCGTGTACGGAGTACCTGGCCATCTGGTCCTGCCGTGGATACACCTCCGCCGATGGGAGACTCCTCACAGTAAAACCCCTGCTGGAGAAAATCTTAGCAGCAGTGGGGGAAGGTTTTCATCCATAAGGTGAAAGCCCATTCCTCCACAGAACCCCGTAGTCAAGGCAACCAGCAGGCTGACATGCTAGCTAAGGAGGGTGCCCGCACCGGCACTTTCTGGGACCCATATGGGTCCAGACCCATAGCAGCAGTCAGGGGTAGGGATGGGACACAAGGGAGTGCAGGGGTAGCTTTAGCCCCAGACCTTAAGATGGTCCAAACCCAAGACCCCGTCCTCAAGGCAGTCCTCAGTGCAGTGACTGAGGGAAAAAGGGTAGAGGGCCCTTACGGCACAGCAGCCCTCCTGTGAAAGAAGGCATGCTGTTTAGGGGAGAACAATGGGTGATGCCACAGCAGCACCGGGGGGAATTCCTTCAACTGGCCCTTGAGGGTCCAGGAGCAGGGCATCCCGGGCCTGAGACCACCTGGCAGCGGGTGGAACAGGCGGGATGGTGGCCAGGACTCAGGGAAGATGTCCGCAAGTTCTGCGCCGGCTGTCTGGTGTGTGCTGCTAACAACCCTGACCCCCACAAAAGGAAGGTACCTATGGGACACATCAGGAGGGTAGAGGGACCATGGCAGTAGATACAGGTCGACTACATCGGGCCCCTGCCCACTGCCCAGGGAGGCTATAAGTACTGCCTAGTCCTGGTAGATGTGTTCACGAAATGGGTAGAAGCCTTCCCCTGCAGAACAGCCACAGCTCTGGGTACAGCCAGGATCCTAGTCCGGGAAGTGTTCTCGCAATGGGGGCTACCACAGTATGTGGAGTCCGACCAAGGGAGTCACTTTACCGGGCAGGTAATGCAGAATACCCTTATGCTGCTCGGCATCAAGGGGAAGTGGCACGTTGCCCACAACCCACAGTCATCAGGGATTGTGGAGAGAATGAACAGGACTTTAAAGGAAAGGCTGAGGAAAGAGACGGTGGACTCGCCTAGAAAATGGGCCGAGGTCCTACCGTTGGTCCTGATCGGGATCCGGGCCAGCCAGTCAAAAAGCACGGGGTGCTCCCCATACGAGCTGATGACTGGCCGAGTTACGCGGACCCCCGCCCATGTACTAGCCCCGGTGCTCACAGAAGGTCAGCTCAGGGACGTAAACTGGGACAGGTTCGCCCGGAACCTCTTTGAGCACCTTAAGCAGGTCCACGGGCAGGCGGCTGGGAACATGGGAAAGCAGCATCAGGGTAACCGATTGCTGTTAGAACCCCGAAAACACCACGAGTGGGAAATAGGGGATCAGGTCATGGTGAGGAACTTTGCCTGGGTAGGAAGTCTGGAACCATTATACATGGGGCCCTACAGCATTGTAGACAAGGCAAGCCCCATGGTATACGCCATTAAGATGCCTCGGCGCACCAAATGGTTCCATATTAATCAGTGTAAACTGTTTAAGCCCGAGAAAAGTGAACAGCCAGTTGGGGCAAGGTCTGAGGATAGAAATCCTCAGCCTGCAGCGGGAGCAAGTTCACAGGCTGCACAGGCAGGCGCTGTGGCTTGTTTAAGGGGAGGGGCCATCCCGCCCACCGCTTGGGACACTTCCCCACTCTTCTGGGATATAGATGAGGAGGGACCTGAGAGCGAAGAGCCCGCCCCTGACCCAGGTTTAGAGCAGGAGGGACAGGAGGGCGAAGACCCCACCCGCGGACCCAGATCTGGGACCTGAGGGCGAGGACCCCAAGCCTGCAGCACCAGGCTGCGAAGAATTACCTGCCCCTAGCCCAGGTTCAGGAGAGGTAAAGCCTGAGGAGGGAGATCCCCAGCCAGCGGCAGTGGTAAGCCCACCGACCGCACCAGAGGGGGCAGTGGCTTGGGTAAAAGGCCCACCAGCCAAGAAAACCCCACCCGCCAAAGTCCTCAGAAGGTCCCCACGGACGCCTCAGCCAAGGAAGCCGTGGTCACCGGCTCCCTATTTTAAAGGGACAGCCTCCCGAGTCGGGGGTAAATCTAAGGACAGAGGTCCCCAGCCAGCAGCCACAGGCTGCGAGGGACCGAATGTACAGGACAGTGCGGCCACACCGTAGGGAGTGGTGTGCCGCAGCCCGAACAGGGATTAGCCTGGCCGCCCGGAGACGGGTGGCGGATGTACATAGTTTTGTGTAATTTTAAGTTTGTTATTGTTAAGTTTGGGTGTTTACTTTAAGATTAAATAAGGTGATTGGTAGTTTAAATAGTAGTAGTATTGTTAAGAGTGTTTGTATTAAGTCGAGGTCGCGAGACTCGACTATGCTTCACCCAAGCCAAAGAATTTCCTCGGGACCTGGCTATATGCTCTTGTGTCTCTTTGCAGGAAAGGATTTCAGGATGAAGGCAGGCGTACTCCTACTCGCCCTGATAGGAATGAGCATTGGAAAGCGAGGTGACGTGGAGGACTCCCACATCTATGGGTGCTCAGGAGAGAGAGCACCAGTTGTGACTGCTGGGAGCAGCGAACAAGGCGCGGAGGAGCCCGCCATCTATTCCCATGAGGGAAGATGGCCCGGGTGGTTGGGATCCAACTCCACCCGGTACTCCAGCCAGACTGGGTTCACCTACGGGGAGGCGTCCCTCCCCTGCCCCAGCGTATAGGTTGAGGCCTCATGGATCGGGGTCACTGAGGGGAAGCGCGTGTGCCTGACTTGCAGAGGACAGATTCCCCTGGGAAGGTGGTGGTGGCTCAGAAAACTGAGCACAGACATGGGGGACTGTACAGCTGACTGGGTACGACTGGGGAATGACACCCACCGGACGGTCACAGGGACCCAAGGAGGGACTAAGCGTATGCTGGGATAAGTGGTGGGAGTCGGAACAGGGAATTTATGTCTGTATGTGGGGGTCACAAAAGGCCTGCCCCACAGGCATATCCATCATCTTCTCCGCATCATGGCAGGATAAGGGGAAGGGAGTGGAATGAGATTCCCACATACACACTTGCATAGTCCCATGTTACCCAGCCCCAGTTAAAGCCACTGAACGAGTGGCGCGCGCCCGGAAGCCCCTGCCCACGACTCAGGCAGCAAGGACACACAGAGAGGGTTGCCCTGTCACCACCAAGGGACCAGGGAATGGGCTGGTACTAGTGCCGACGGAACAGGTGCTATACCAGGGGGTACACTACGCGGTAGCTTCCGTGATCCTAAACCTCACCGAAGTACACTTACCTGAGTGGTGCCCCAAAGAGACAGAGCAGCTATACCAGGCTCTGTTGAAAGACATGTTTAGGAAATTCTACGAGTTCAATTTTGCCAACGTAGACAAAACCGAACTGTACACCACACACCATGAGTATTTTGGTAATGTGGGGAGACAAAGAAGGGGAGCATGGAATTATGTTTTTACAGCGTTTAACACAGGATCCTCTGTCATCAACAGTCTGGATGACATAGAATTGCAGACACAGATAAACGGTCTAAAAACACAATTGAGAAAAATCTTGATGGATGAAAATAAGGTAGTGGGCTCAGAGTTACATGAGGACCAGGCCATGACGGTCCATTTAAAAGAGATAATAGCTGAGCTGGAGAGACACGCCAAGACTGTAAATGCCCTCATAAGAGAGGACAGAAATGCTTCAGATCAGGCTGCACAGAACGAGTTGTGCGTACTGTACGGAGCATGGTTGCTGGGCGAGGGCCGCAGTAATCTGGAGGATTTAAAACAGGGTTTAGTCCCCTCCTGGATCAGCAACAAACACCTCGCAGCCCTCCATCCGTTTGAGAATGCGTTAAGCCCGTGTCAACTCCGGCTAGCTTCTGAGGCCTACCCAGTCCCAGTAGATTGTGGACGGTCCAACCACACCATCATGGGTATAGTAGTAAGGATGCCGGTCATGGGTAGGACAGCCCGACCCGCGCCAGTATACAGGGTAGAGAACATTGGAGTCATTCAAGGGGGTGCACACATCCGTTTCACAGCGGTCCCACCTTATGTCATAAAGTGGGAGCACGCTATGACAGGTACTGACCTCTCGGGGTGCCGGAGCCGGGAGCACACATAATACTGTGTCCCCAGCACTTGAATGCCTATTCAAAACCACAGTGCGGGTTTAAAGCTGCTGGCGTAAAACCTATAAATTGTACCATGGAGGTAATGGCACAAGACCATGTTCCCCCACAGGTAGCATATACAGGAGGTGGGACATATTGTGTCACCACAGGTGCGCCCCACTACCAGCATGGACAGCATAGCTGGTGTCCGGTAAGTGACAGCAGTTTCTGCTTTAAACCCGAGGCAGAAGTTCAAGTGGCCCATGAACAAATTGTCCCCATTCCTGAACCCTCCACTGTTCACCTCACTGTAAAAGAGAATTTCACCAACCTGCAAAAGTATGTAGCGCCTTTCGGCTATGAAATCCCCCCTCTCCCAGAACATCTTACCAAAATAGTCTCACAGAAACATTTCTACACTCTGGAGCAGAAGACGGTAGAGATGGGGCCAAGATACTGGACATTGTAGTTCCACCCTGGTGGGACATTTTTGAAAACATAGAGGTCCCTTCGTGGATTAGACTGGCTTCCCACATCCTCGTGGTTTGCCAGCTGGGAATAGTATTGTACCTAGTGTGCACTCAGTGCAAGGGAAAAGGCCAAATACCAGAATTCTGAAACTAAAGGACCTGGAAGGAACATTATGTGAAGGTGGAGGGAGATACACCTGTTTGAATTTTTTTCGTATTTCTGAATAAAGATTGTTTTTTTTGTGTTTTTGTTGTTTTCAATAAAGATTTTCGACGTGTTGTTTTAATAAAGATGTATGTGTACCAAGTGGTGCAAGGGTGTTGGACCCCCTCCATGCTTGGATGTGTGTAAACGACTGTAATTATTCTATGTATGCTTATGTACACTACATTTTTACAGAATGGGAAATGCATGTGTTGTGGGATCATAGATAGGTAATTACAGGGGCAGATTGACTATGGAGGGTCGGAAATTTTGCTCACCTTGTCAGGATGATACTTAAAGCGAGTTTAGTATCAACAGGGGGGAGTGTAGGATTCTCAAAATTCTCACATTCCCCAAAAGTTATGGATAAAGGGACCCTGTATGGACAAGTTATTAAAAAGGGTACCCAAAATGGCTTCAGAAACCTCGTGACCAAGGCTTGCAGGATTTTAAAAGCAAGGCTCTGCAGAAGGCAGGCCTATTCAAATCCTGAAACAAAACCTAACATGCATGGATCTGTGAAAGACTTTGTCCTTTTCTAAAGCCAGACAGCTAGGTAAACACAGAATATGCATTCCTCACCTTGGAACAGATCAAGTCAGGATGGACCTAATCTTGAGGCCATCAACTTCTCGCATAAATAATCGGTAACAGCTCACAGGTAGCTGCCAAGCCAGGAAAAATGATTAAATTTCATAAATAACAAACAGCCAGGATATCGAAGCCATTAAACAAGGAGACAACCGCCCCAGAAGTCGTTAAAGTAAATGACTGTAATCATTTTAGATGAGCCCGCCAAAAGTTAGACAAAGAACTGACCTGATTTGGCGCGCAGATAAGGGGTGAAGAACCGGGTATAATTGTAGGCCCACCGGTAGCTCTCGCTCTCTTGCCCCGCTCTCTCTTGCCTCTTGCTCTCTTGCTCGCTCCCGACACCAAGGACGCCCATTACAACACCGGGGGCCAAATGGGGAGAAGAACGGAACTGAATTCGAGCGCGCACAGGACACACAGGCCACAAACGGGCAGACGAGACGAGACAAATGGTAAAACCGATAGGCAGAGAAGGGCAGCAAGAAAAAGCATTGGGGGACAAATGGCCTAGTTATAAGCTGGCGTTTGATGCATGGACAGTAAAGTCAATTCAAGAATAAGCTGGCGTTTCAAGCTTGGGTAGTGAAATTAAATTAACGGTAAAAACCACCAAGCGAGCCCCAACCGCAGCAAAACCGTCGGCGACCAAACCGGTACCAGAAGAACAACCATTCCCGCGAGGTGAAGTACACCACAAAAGACTTTAAGCTAACGAAGAAAAGGAAGGATACTTCGCACAGACAACTCCATCGCCGCGCCCTGTGACCACGTGACGGCAGGCCTGAAAGACAACAAGAGCGAACCCCAAAACCAACCGGCGTAATCGACAGGTTTCGAACCGTAAAAGAAACCCCATTGGTGAGCATAAATTCCTGGCCCCTCATAGCTTAATCTAGTTAGGTATTTGGGGTGGGATAAGGATAAGGGGATTCTTAGTGTATTTGTTTCCCTCGATGTGCCGTGTGTTCCCTATTCCCAAATAAGTGTAATTTTATATGCCTGTAATTATTCCAGTAATTCTCAGTATTGTGTTTTATTGTGCCTTTTAATAAAATTGCAGTTTTCTTGCACCAAAGCACTTGTCTACTCGATTTTCTGTCCTGTACCTAAGTCCAGTGTCTCGAACCCAGGGGTGTGGGAGCGATTCGAACCGCTCAGAGACAGTCAGGGGCAGAGCTGACTGGGCACACGCCACCCCCTACACCAGAGGCCTGGACTAATGATCCAGAGATGTGAGTTCAAATCCCACCATGGCAGCTGAGGAGTTTAAATTCAGTTAATTAAATAAATCTGGAATAAAAAGCTAGTATCAGTAATGGATTGTCATAAAAACCCATCTGGTTCACTAATGTCCTTTAGGGAAGGAAACCTGCCGTCCTTACCTGGTCTGGCCTATATGTGACTCCAGACCCACAGCAATGTGGTTGACTCTTAACTGCCCTCTGAAATGGCCTAGCAACCACTCAGTTGTAACAAACTGCTACGAAACAGAACAGACCACCCAGCATGCGAACTCGGCACTGGCTATGGACATGGCAACGGCACACCAGCAAAGTCCTCATCACCAACATCTGGGGACTTGTGCCAAAATTGGGAGAGCTGTCCAACAGGCTAGCAACAGCCTGACATAATCATACTCACAGAATCATACCTTTCAGCCAATATCCCAAACTCCTCCATCACCGGCAGGACAGACCCACCAGGAGTGGTGGTACAGTCGGGAAGGAGTGGCCCTGGGAGTCCTCAACATTGACTCCGGGTCTCATGACAGTGTTGGTAGCAGTGACCACTGCACAGTCAGTGTGGCGATGAAGTCCTGAGGACACCCTCCATCGTGTTGTCTGGCACTACCGCTATGCTAACTGGGATAGATTTAGCAGCTCAAAACTGGGCATCCATGAGGCGCTGTGGGTCACCAACAGCAGCAGAATTGCATTCCACCACAATCTGTAACCTCATGGCCTGGCATAGCCCTCACTTTACCATCAAGCCAGGGTACCAACCCTGGTTCAATAAGAAGTGTAGAAGAGCATACCAGGTCTGATTGGACAACGTTCCTGAGAGGACTGGAGGTAGATAAACAATGGCAAACATTTAAAGATAGAATGACAAAATTGCAAAAATTGTTTATACCAATCTGGCATAAAAGGAAATCTAAAAAGGTGACTCAACCGTGGATAACAGGGGAAATTAGAGACAGCATAAAATCCAAAGATAGGGCGTATAAAATAGCCAAAAAAAGCGCCAGAGCGGAAGATTGGGAACAGTTTAAGATAGAGCAAAGGAGGGCAAAGGGCATGATCAAGAGGGGCAAAATAGCTTACGAAAACAAGCTGGCGGAAAATATAAAAACTAACTCCAAAAGCTTTTATAAATATATCAAAAGGAAAAGACTGGTGAAAACCAAAGTTGGTCCATTGCAGTCAGATACGGGGGAATATATAATGGGAAATAAGGAAATGGCAGATCAACTAAATGCATACTTTGGGTCAGTCTTTACGAAGGAAGACACAAAAAACCTCCCTGGGATATCGGGAAAAATAGGGACATTGGCAAAGGAGGAACTGACGCAAATCAATATCTCTAAGGATATGGTGTTAAGGAAGCTAAAGGGATTGAAGGTGGACAAATCCCCAGGGCCTGATAACATGCATCCTAGGGTACTGAAGGAGGTGGCCCTAGAGATAGCGGATGCACTAAGGATGATTTTTCAGAATTCATTAGACTCGGGAACAGTGCCGATGGATTGGAGGGTAGCTAACGTTACCCCACTATTCAAAAAGGGGGGTAGGGAAAAAGCAGGTAATTACAGACCTGTAAGCCTTACATCAGTTGTGGGCAAAATGCTGGAGTCCATCATTAAGGATGAAATAGCGGAGCACTTAGCAAATGGGGACAGGATAGGACAGAGTCAACATGGATTTACAAAGGGTAAATCGTGCTTGACTAATCTATTGGAATTTTTTGAGGGAGTAACTGGTAGAATAGATGGGGGAGAGCCAGTAGATGTGGTGTACCTGGACTTCCAAAAGGCCTTCGATAAGGTCCCACATAAAAGATTAGCATGGAAAATTGAGGCTCATGGGATAAAGGGGAAAGTTTTGGCGTGGATAGGGAACTGGCTGTCAGATAGAAAACAGAGAGTTGGAATAAACGGCTCATTTTCTGAATGGCAGGCAGTAACAAGTGGGGTACCACAGGGATCTGTCCTGGGCCCCCAGCTGTTCACAATTTACATTAATGACCTGGATCAGGGAGTCGGATGCAGCATTTCCAAATTTGCAGACGACACTAAACTAGGAGGTGGGGTGGGCTCAGAGGAAGAGACCAGGAAGCTCCAGAGCGATTTGGACAGACTGGGAGATTGGGCGGATAAATGGCAGATGCACTATAATGTGGACAAGTGCGAAGTTATCCACCTTGGGTGCAGGAACGGGAGGGCAAATTATTATTTAAATGGCAATAGATTGGGAGAGGGGGAAGTACAGAGAGACCTGGGTGTTCTTGTACACCAGTCACTGAAGGCGAGCATGCAGGTGCAACAGGCGGTCAAGAAGGCAAACGGTATGCTGGCCTTCATAGCAAAAGGGTTAGAATACAGGAACAGGGATACCTTGCTGCAGCTGTACAGGGCACTGGTGAGACCACACCTCGAGTACTGTGTACAGTTTTGGTCGCCTCATCTGAGGAAGGATGTTCTTGCCATGGAGGGGGTGCAGCGGCGATTCACCAGGCTGATACCAGGAATGGCGGGAATGACCTATGAGGAGAGACTATGTAGTTTAGGGATGTACACACTGGAGTTTAGAAGATTGAGAGGGGACCTCATAGAAGTGTATAAAATTCTGACAGGTCTAGACAGACTGGATGCAGAAGGAATGTTTCCCTTGGCGGGTGAAAACAGAACTAGAGGACATAATTTAAGGATAAGGGCTAAACCATTTAGGACAGAGATGAGGGGGAATTTCTTCACTCAGAGAGTGGTGAACCTGTGGAACTCATTGCCACAGAGGGCAGTGTACGCCAGCTCATTAAATATATTTAAGAGGGAATTAGATATATTTCTACGGGCAAAAGGGGTTAAGGGTTACGGAGAGAAGGCGGGGACGGGATACTGAATTAAAGGATCAGCCATGATCTCATTAAATGGCGGAGCAGGCACGAAGGGCCGAATGGCCTACTCCTGCTCCTATCTTCTATGTATCTATGTATCTATGTATGTACCTAAAAATGTAGGTGCCAACCTGGGGAAGCTGCAACACAGGACTACATGCATGCTAAAAAGTGGAAGCAGCATGTTATAGACAGGGCTAAGCGATCCCACAATCAATGGATCAGATCAAAGCTCTGCAGTCCTGCCACATCCAGTTGTGAATGGTGGTGGACCATTAAACAACTAACGGGAGGAGGAAGCTCCATGAATATCCCCATCCTCAATGATGGTGGAGCCCAGCACGAGTGCAAAAGACAAGGCTGAAGCGTTTGCAAACATCTTCAGCCACAAGTGCCAAGTGGATGATTCACATTGGCCTCCTCCTGAGGTCCCCACCATCACAGAAGCCAGTCTTCAGCCAATTTGATTCACTCCACGTGATATCAATAAACGGTTGAGCACACTGGATACAGCAAAGGCTATGGGCCCTGACAACATCCCGGCTGTCATGCTGAAGGCTTGTGCTCCAGAACTAGCTGCGCCTCTAGCCAAGCTGTTCCAGTACAGCTACAACACTGGCATCTATCCGACAATGTGGAAAACTGCCCAGCTATGTCCTGTCCACAAAAAGCAGGACAAATCCAATCCGGCCAATTACCACTCCATCAGTCTACTCTCAATCATCAGCAAAGTGATGGAAGGTTGTTTGCTCTAGAGCATCCCCCCGTCCAAGATGGCTCCTGTGCTGGCAGCTCCCTAGGGAGCTCCTTTGCCATCCGTTGCCATCCTTTTCTCTTTCCCCCCCAGTCTCCTCTCTTCTGCTGTTTAACTTCCCCTGGCTCTAATAGTGGGTGCATTTTATCCCTAACTGCAAGTTCAAGCTGCAAGGTTAAAGTTACCTGAGCCCACTGCCCATCCCCCGATCATGCCTGTTCTTTGTTCTCAGTGAGCACTGGCTCTTCACTTAAACTTAGCTCCCAAATTCCCAGACCTCTCTGCCGTCAAGACTACGCTTCTCCACTAGTCTAGTGATCTAGTGACTAGTGGATCGCGAGTGGAGCTTGGGGCCAGGAATCGCGAGAATATCAGTGCTAATTTGATCTTGTGAGAGACAACATTATTCATGTCCGAGGCCGGGACCCAGGAGCGAGGACGAGCCCAGCAGCGAGGTCAAGGCCCAGGAGTGGCGCAGCGTGGACTAGCAGCGGGGTCGGGGCCCAGGGAAGGTGCGGCACAGGCCAACAGCGAGGTTGGGAGGACCACAATGCGTCCTACGAAACCCAGGCAGAGAGGACTTGCGGGAAGGAGGGAGGAGGATAGTAGCAGTATGTTTGTGTGTGTGTGCTAGGCCATTGTAGTAGAGCCTGGTCTCCAATTGTCTTGGATCCCCTTGCCATTGGACCAAGACCTTGCTCTGTCAAGCCCATGTGGTAGCTGGTGTGCAACGGCCACCCTACGTTAAAAGAATTCACGCACGGGCATCCTCCACCCTTTAAAATGAAGTTCGGGACCTGGAACGTCAGGACCCTCATGGACAACCCCAACAGTGACAGACCGGAACGCCATACTGCTATCGTTGCCCGGGAGCTCAGACGTTTCGACATTGACATCGCAGCCCTAAGCGAAACCCGGAGGGCAGGGGAAGGCCAGATCAAGAAGCAAGGTGCTGGCTACACCTTCTTCTGGAAAGGCAAACCTGAAGAAGAACGCCGCCTCCATGGGGTAGGCTTCGCCATAAAAAATCAACTGTTTGGGCATCTCAGAGACTCTCCTAGCGGTATAAACGAGTGCCTCATGACTCTTCGGCTCACCCTAGCCCGGAACCAGTGCGCTACGGTCATCAGTGCGTACGCCCCCAACACTGGAAGCCACAGACGAGACCAAAGAGGAATTCTACTCCAGCCTCAAACAATCCCTGTCGCGATTTCCAACGGGCGACAAGCTGATCCTCCTTGGCGACTTTAACACCAGAGTTGGAAAGGACACAGACCTCTGGGGAGGTGTGATCGGCAGAGAGGGGGTAGGGAAAGCCAACTCTAACGGTAATCTCCTCCTGTCGAAATGCTTAGAACATGGCCTTGTCATAACCAACACCTTGTTCTGTCAGAGAGACAAGTACAAGGCTTCATGGCAGCACCCTCGCTCCAAGCACTGGCACCTGCTGGACTACGTCATCGTCCGAGCGATGGACCACAAGGACGTCCGCATCACCCGCGCCATGACAGGAGCTGATGACTGCTGGACAGACCACCGCCTAATCACAGAATCACAGAATCACAGAAACCCCACAGTGCAGATAAAGGCCATTTCGGCCCATCGAGCCTGCACCGACACATATCCCACCCGATCCCCGTAACTCCTACACCAACACATATCCCACCCTATCCCCGTAACCCCACATATTTAATCTCCCTAACACTAAGGGTCAATTTATCATAGCCAATCAACCTAACCCGCACATCTTTGGACTGTGGGAGGAAACCGGAGCACCTGGAGGAAACCCATGCAAACACAGGGAGAATGTGCAAACTCCACACAGACAGTCGCCCGAGGCCGGATTCGAACCCAGGTCCCTGGCGCTGTGAGGCAACAGTGCTAACCACTATGCCACCGTGCTGCCCCACTATGCCACAGTGCTAACCACTATGCCACCGTAATCTGCTCTGTCATCTCCATCAATGTAGCCCCAAAACAGCGGCGGCAACAGAAACAATGCCGCAGGAAAATTAACGCCGGAGCACTCAAAGACCCTGCTAAGAAAGCCCTATTCAGCCTACGCCTCAGAAACAACCTGACGACTCCCAGTGATGCAGAGATGCAGAGTGCCCACAACGCCTGGTCTGCACCCAAGGCCCCCATAATCAGCACCTGTGAAGAGACGCTCGGTCACTCGACCAGGAAACACCAAGACTGGTTCGACGAGGATGATCAGGAGATCCGGGAGCTAATAAGCCGCAAGCGCAAGGCATTCCTGATCTGGAAACAGCAACAAAACTCGAGAGCAATAAAGCAGCTCTACAGAGGCCTGAAGGCTGAGGCCCAACAAAAAACTCGCGACCCAAAGAACAGATGGTGGGTGGAGAAAGCGCAGGAGATCCAGCAGCTAGCCGACAACCATGACGTGCGTGGATTCTTTAGTGCAGTCAAAGACCATCTACGGCCCAAGCACCCAAGGCCCTACCCCACTGTGGGCCAAGAACGGAGAGCTACTCATCAAGGACAGAGAGGCAGTCAGTGCCCACTAGACGGAGCACTTCAAAGATCTCCTTAACCGGGACTCTGCCTTCGATGCAAGTGTCCTCAACTCCATCCCACAGCATGATACCTGCCACCATCTCAGCACAACCCCAGCCCGGCATGAGGTTGAAAAGGCCACCCGAGAACTGAAGAACAACTAGGCCTCAGGAGCACATGGAATCCCCGCCGAGGCACTAAAGCATGGCGGAGAAGCACTACAGGCGCGAATTCATGAACTAATTTCTCTTATCTGGAAGGAGGAGAGCATGCCAGGGGATCTCAGAGATGTCGTAATTGTGACCATCTTCAAGAAAGGTGACAAGTCCGATTGCAGTAATTACAGAGGAGTTTCCCTGCTGTTTGCCACAGGGAGTCATCGCAAGAATCCTCCTCAATCGCCTTCTCCCAGTGGCCGAAGAGCTCCTCCCAGAGTTGCAATGCAGATTCCGCCCACTAAGGGGCACACTGGACATGATCTTCACCGCACGTCAATTACAAGAGAAATGCAGGGAACAGCACCAACCGCTGTACATGGCCTTCTTTGATCTCACAAAGGTCTTCAATACTGTCAACCATGAGGGATTATGGAGTGTCCCCCTCAAATTCGGCTGCCCTCAAAAGTTTGTCACTATCCTCCGCCTGCTTCACGACGACATGCAAGCCGTGATCCTGACCAACGGTTCCACAACAGACCCAATTCACGTACGAACCAGGGTCAAACAAGGCTGTGTCATTGCACCAACGCTCTTCTCGATCTTCCTTGCTGCAATGCTCCATCTCACCCTCAGTAAGCTCCCCACTGGAGTGGAGCTAATTTACAGAACAAACGGGAAACTGTTCAACCTCCGTCACCTCCAGTCCAGATCCAAGGTCGTCCCATCCTCTGTCATCGAATTACAGTATGCAGACGACTCTTGCATCTGCGCTTACTCAGAGGTCAAACTCCAAACCATCGTCAACACCTTCACTGAAGCGTACGAGAGCATGGGCCTTACACTAAACATCCGTAAGAATAAGGTCCTCTACCAACCTGCCCCCGCCACACAGTACTGCCCCCCGATTATCAAAATCCACGACAAGGCCTTGGACAACGTGGACCACTTTCCATACCTCGGGAGCCTACTGTCAACAAGGGCAGACGTCGACGACAAAGTCCAACACTGCCTTCAATGTGCCAGTGCAGCCTTCGGTCGCCTGAGGAAGAGAGTGTTTGAAGACCAGGACCTCAAACCTGGCACTAAGCTCATGGTCAACAGAGCAGCAGTGATACCCGCCCTGCTGTATGCTTCAGAGACATGGACCATGTACAGCAGGCACCTCAAAGCACTGGAGAGGTACCACCAATGCTGCCTCCACAAGATCCTGCAAATCCATTGGCAGGATAGGCGCACCAATGTCAGTGTTCTTGCTCAGGCCAACACCCCCAGCATCGAAGCTTTGACCACGCTCAATCAGCTCCGATGGACGGGTCACATTGTCTGCATGCCCGATACGAGACTCCCAAAACAAGCACTCTGCTTGGAGCTCCGGCACGGCAAGAGAGCCCCAGGTGGGCAGAGGAAGCGCTTCAAGGACACCCTGAAAGCCTCCTTGAAAAAGTGTAACATCCCCATTGACACCTGGGAATCCCTGGCCCAAGACCGCACAAAGTGGAGAAGTATCCGGGAAGGCGCCGAACACCTCGAGTCTCTTCGCCGGGAGCGAGCGGAAGCCAAGCGCAGGCAGCGCAAGGAGCGCACGTCAACCCAAGCACCCCAACCACCAGCCACTTCAACCACCGTCTGCCCCACCTGTGACAGAAACTGTAGGTCCCGCATTGGATTCATCAGTCACCGGCGAACTCATTTTTAATGTGGAAGCAAGCCATCCTCGGTTCCGAGGGACTGCCTAAGAAGAAGAAGATGGAATGCGTCATCGACAGTGCTATCAAGCAGCACTTATACACCTATAACCTGCTCACTGATGCCCAGTTTGGGTTCCACCAAGACCACTCTGCTCCTGACCTCATTACAGCCTTGGTCCAAACATGGACAAAGGAACTGAATTCCAGAGGTGAGATGAGAGTGATTGCCCTTGACATCAAGGCAGCATTTGACCGAGTGTGGCATCAAGGAGCCCTAGTAAAACTGAAGTCAATGGGAATTGGGGGGGAAAAACTCTCCACTGGCTGGAGTCATACCTAGCACAATGGAAGATGGTTGTGGTGATTGAAAGTCAATCATCACAGCCCCAGGACATCGCTGCAGGAGTTCCTCAGGGCAGTGTCCTAGGCCCAATTATTTTCAGCTGCTTCATCAATGACCTTTCCTCCAACATAAGGTCAGAAATGGGGATGTTCGCTGATGACTGCACAGTGTTCAGTGCCATTCACAGATAATGAAGCAGTCCATGCCTGCATGTAACAAGACCTGGACGACGTTCAGGTTTAGGCTGATAAGTGGCAGGTAACATTCGCGCCACAGAAGTGCCAGGCAATGGCTATTTCCAACAAGCGATAGTCTAACCACCGCCCCTTGACATTCAATGGAATTACCATCGCTGAATCCCCCACCCTCAACATACTGGGGGTCACCCTTGACCAGAAACTTAACTGGACCAGCCACATAAATACTGTGGCAACAAGAGCAGGTCAGAAGCTTGGTATTCTGCGGTGAGTGCCTCACCTCCTGACTCCCCAAAGCGATTCTACCATCTACAAGGCACAAGTAAGGAGTGCATCTCCAACAACACTCAAGAAGCTCGACACCATCCAGGACAAAGCAGCCCGCTTGATTGGCACCCCATCTACCACATTAAACATTCACTCCCTCCACCACCGGCGTACTGTGGCTGCAGTGTGTACCATCTACAAGATGCACAGCAGCAACTCACCAAGGCTTCTTTGGCAGCACCTCCCAAACCTGCGACCTCTACCATCTAGAAGGACAAGAGCAGCAGGCGCATGGGAACACCACCACCATTGTCCTTTTTCTATCAGGTGGAGATAATCAGTTCGATTCAAAATTCAGCTGATGGCTTTTTTGAATATTGAAGAAACATTAAATGAAGAAAGACACTCTTTCTCATCTCTCTTTCTCTCATCCCTTCTTTCTCTGTCCCTTAGTATAATGCTAAATTTTACAGAACACAAAACAAAAGCTACAATAGGTGTGTAAACAGAATACTCTAAATTTCTCTCACATAAGATCATAAGAACATAAGAAATAGGAGTAGACCATTTGGCCCCTCGAGCCTACTCCGCCATTCAATAAGATTATGGCCTCAACTCCCCTTTCCCGCCCGCTCTCCATGCCCCTTGATTCCCCTGTAGCTCAAATATCTGTCTATCTCTGCCTTGAATGTATTCAATGACTCCACCTCCACAGCTCTCTGGGGTAGAGAACTCCAAAGATTCACAACCATCTGAGAGAAGAAATTCCTCCTCACCAGATGTGGTCTCACCAGCGCCCTGTACAGTTGTAGCAAGTTTTTCCTACTTTTATACTCCATCCTCCTTGCAATAAGGGCCAACTTGCCTTCCTAATTACTTGCTGTAACTGCATGCTAACTTTTTGTGTTTCATGTACAAGGACCCCCAGATCCCTGTGTACCACAGCATTTTGTAGTCTCTCTCCATTTAAATGATAATCTGCTCTTTTAAATGGGCGACTCCTTATTCTGAAACTATGCCCCTAGTTCTAGATTCCCCCACAAGGGGAAACATCCTCCCTGCATCTACCCTGTCAAGTCCCCTCAAAATCTTATATGTTTCAATAAGATCACCTCTCATTCTTCTAAACTCCAATGAGTATAGGCCCAACCTGCTCAACCTTTCTTCATAAGACAACCCCTTCATCTCAGGAATCAACCTAGTGAACCTTCTCTGAACTGCCTCCAATGCAAATATATCCTTCCTTAAATAAGGAGACCAAAATTGCACGCAGTACTCCAGATGTGGTCTCACCAGCACCCTGTACAGTTGTAGCAAGACTTCCCTACTTTTATACTCCATCCCCCTTGCAATAAGGGCCAACATTCCATTTGCCTTCCTAATTATTTGCCGTACCTGCATGCTAACTAAAGGAGTATGAGCAGCTAGGGGTCAAATTAAAAAACAGAACCTCAAGGGTAATAATCTCTGGATTATTACCTGAGCCACGAGCGAATTTGGCTAGGACAAATAAAATTAGAGAGTTAAATGTGTGGCTCAAAGACTGGTGTGGGAGAAATGGGTTTTGCTTCCTGGGACACTGGCACCAGTACTGGGGCAGGAGGGAGCTGTTCCGTTGGGATGGGCTTCACTTGGCCAGTGCTGGGGCTAGAGTCCTGGCGGATCATATAACTAGGGCTGTAGAGAGGGCTTTAAACTAACTAGTGGGGGGGAGGTTCCTAGAGAGCAAATAATAAAAATGACAACAGAGAAGGTCATAGACTTAGGTAGCAGTGGGGAAATTAAAAACCAGAGCGTGTCAGGATGGGGCAGAAGGTATGGAGTAAAAGGTAAAGTAATAAAAAGGGCAAAAGCAGGAACTAAGTGTCACAAAACATATTTGAAAGTTCTCTATCTGAATGCACGTAGCATTCGTAACAAAATAGATGAGTTAATGGCACAAATAACTACATATGGGTATGATCTTGTGGCCATTACAGAAACATGGCTGCAGGGTGACAATGCCTGGGAATTAAACATACCAGGTTATTTAATGATCAGGAAGGACAGGCAGGAAGGAAGGGGAGGTGGGGTGGCTATGTTAATAAAGGAAGGAATCACTGTAATACAGAGAAATGATATTGGGTCAAAAGATCAGGATAATGAAAGAGTTTGGGTGGAGATAAGGAATAATAAGGGGAAAAAAACACTAGTGGGTGTAGTCTATAGGCCTCCGAACAGTTGCAACTCGGTTGGACGGAGTATCAATCAGGAAATAGTTGAGGCTTGTAATAAGGGAACATCTATAATTATGGGGGATTTTAACTATCATATTAATTGGACAAATCAAATTGGGCAGGGCTGCCTTGAGGATGAGTTCATTGAGTGTATTAGGGATGGGTTTCTTGAGCAGTATGTAACTGAACCGACCAGGGGGCAAGCAACCTTAGATCTGGTCCTGTGTAACGAGACCCGATTAATTAAAAATGTCCTAGTAAAGGATCCCCTTGGAATGAGTGACCATAACATGGTTGAATTCCATATTCAATTAGAGGGTGAGAAGGTTGGATCTCAAACAAGCGTGCTAAGCTTGAATAAAGGAGACTATGAAGGTATGAGAGCGGAATTGAGTAGAGTGGATTGGGAAAATAGATTAAAGGGTAAGACGATACATGATCAGTGGTGTACATTTAAGGAGTTATTTTACAACTTCCAAAAAAATTATATTCCACTGAGAAGGAAAGGGTGTAAAAGAAAAGACAGCCATCCGTGGCTAAGTAAAGAAATTAAGGATAGTATTCGACTAAAAACAAGGGCATATAAGGTAGCCAAATCTAGTGGGAGGATAGAGGATTGGGAAAACTTTAAAAGACAGCAAAAAATAACAAAAAGATTGATTAAGAAAGGGAAGATAGATTATGAAAGTAAATTAGCAAAAAATATAAAAACAGACAGTAAGAGTTTTTATAGTTATATAAAAAGAAAAAGGGTGGCTAAAGTAAATGTTGGTCCCTTAGAGGATGAGACCGGGAAATTAATGGTGGGAAATATGGTGATGGCAAAAACACTGAATGAATATTTTGTATCAGTCTTTACAGTAGAGGACACTAAGAATATCCCAACACTGGACAAACAGGGGGCTATAGGGGGGGAGGAGATAAACACAATCAAAATCACTAAGGAAGTGGTACTCGGTAAAATAATGGGACTCAAGGCGGATAAATCACCTGGACCTGATGGCTTACACCCTAGGGTCTTGAGGGAAGTGGCGGTAGGGATTGTGGATGCATTGGTAATAATTTTCCAAAACTCCCTGGACTCAGCAAAGGTCCCGGCAGACTGGAAAACTGCTAATGTAACACCCTTATTTAAAAAGGGCAGTAGACAGAAGGCTGGAAACTATAGACCGGTTAGCCTAACATCTGTGGTAGGTAAAATTTTGGAGTCCATTATTAAGGAGACAGTAACAGGACATTTGGATAATCATAATTTAATAGGACAAAGTCAGCATGGTTTTATGAAGGGGAAGTCATGTTTGACAAATTTGCTGGAGTTCTTTGAGGAAGTAACATATAGGGTGGATAAAGGGGAACCAGTGGACGTAGTGTATTTAGACTTCCAAAAGGCATTTGACAAGGTGCCACACAAAGGATTATTGCTTAAGATAAAAAATCATGGGATTGGGGGTAATATTCTGGCATGGATAGAGGATTGGCTATCTAACAGAAGGCAGAGAGTTGGGATAAATGGTTCATTCTCAGACTGGCAATCAGTAACTAGTGGTGTTCCGCAGGGGTCAGTGCTGGGTCCCCAACTCTTTACAATCTATATTAATGATTTGGAGGAGGGGACCGAGTGTAACATATCAAAGTTTGCAGATGATACTAAGATGGGAGGGAAAGTAGTGAGTGAGGAGGACATAAAAAACCTGCAAGGGGACATAGACAGGCTAAGTAAGTGGGCAGAGATTTGGCAGATGGAATACAATACTGGAAAGTGTGAGGTTATGCACTTTGGCAGGAAAAATCATAGAGCAAGTTATTATCTTAATGGCAAGAAACTGGAAAGTACTGAAGTACAAAGGGGTCTGGGGGTCCTGGTGCACGAAACTCAAAAGGTTAGTATGCAGGTGCAGCAAGTGATTAAGAAGGCCAATGGAATGTTGGCTTTCATTGCTAGGGGGATAGAATATAAAAATAGGGAGGTATTGCTTCAGTTGTACAAGGTATTGGTGAGACCGCACCTGGAATACTGCATACAGTTCTGGTGTCCATACTTAAGAAAGGACATGCTTGCTCTCAAGTCAGTACAAAGAAGGTTCACTCGGTTAATCCCGGGGATGAGGGGATGGACATATGAGGAGAGGTTGAGTAGATTGGAACTCTACTCATTGGAGTTCAGAAGAATGAGAGGCGATCTTATTGAAACATATAAGATTGTGAAGGGGTTGGATCGGGTGGATGCGGGGAGGATGTTCCCGATGATGGGTGAAACTAGAACTAGGGGGCATAGTCTTAGAATAAGGGGCTGCTCTTTCAAAACTGAGATGAGGAGGAACTACTTCACTCAGAGGGTGGTAGGTCCATGGAATATGCTGCCCCAAAAAGCTGTAGAAGCTACATCATTACATAAATTTAAAACAGAAATAGACAGTTTCCTAGAAGTAAAGGGAATTAAGGGTTACGGGGAGTGGGCAGGAATTTGGGCATGAGTCTAGGTTCGGATCGGTCATGGCCCTGTGGGTAGCGGAGCGGGCCCAGGGGCCGTGTAGCCTGATCCTGCTCCTATTTCATGTGTCTAATTCTGTTAGTTTCAGGAGATAGTTCTGTGATAGAGATTGGCGGTTAGGATCAGATCAGCCATGATCTTATTGAATGGCGGAGCAGGCTCGAGGGGCCGATTGGCCTATTCCTGCTCCTATTTCTTATGTTCTTATGTTCTTTTTGTGTTTCATGTAGAAGGACCCCCAGATCCCTGTGTACCACAGCATTTTGTAGTCGATCTCCATTTAAATAATAATCTGCTCTTTTATTCTTCCTACCAAATTGGATAACCCCACATTTTCCCACATTATACTCCATCTGCCAAATTTTTGCCCACTCACTTAACCTATCTATATCCCTTTGCAGGCTCTTTGGGGGAACAATTGGGTTGCTTTGTGCCTCCCATTAGTGCCCCGGGAGGTTAGCAGCGGTGGTAGCATATTGCGGCGCTGCGCCTCTGGCGATGACGTCATCGCCGTGCGCAGTGCCCCGGCCGCAAACTTCAGTCGTGCCCACTGACCTACCACCGGACGATATGTCCGACAGGGTCAGGGTAGTGTTTTTGCAGCTGCCTCGGCGCAAATTAAAGGGCAGGTGCGGGTGGCCATTTTTTGGGGGCTGCCTGCCAGCACCTGCCCCCTTCCACTTCTTCATACGGGGTGCGGGCCGCGATCAGTCAGCCTGGCACTCCTCGAGTGCTGGGCTGTTTTCCCAGCACCCCACTCCCCAGTGGTCCAGCACGGCCCCAGTGCATGCTGCACTACGGCTCTCCCCTTTAATCAGGGAAGGGAGGCCTGTAGTACTTTCCGATGCATGTGGCACTGTTGCACGTAGTGCCGCGATATTGAATGGTAGCGCCCCAAGAAAGACGGGGAGTGCTTCCAGTAGTGCCCTGCCTCCTGCTTGGGGCGCTATCACTCAATTTAAGGTGCAGGGGCGCTAAAAGTAGCGCCCCGGCGAAGTTAGTGCCCCAAAGAGGGCGTGACTGAATTTTTCCACCTTTTTGTCCTCTTTACTACTTGATTTTTCCACCTAGCTTTGTATCATCAGCAAATCTGGCTACAGTACACTTGGTTCCTTCATCCAAGTCATTAATATAGATTGTAAATAATTGAGGCCCCAGCACTGATCCCTGTGGCACCCCACTAGTTACATTTTGCCAATCTGAAAATGACCCATTTATCCTGACTCTCTCAGGGCAATTTTGCCAGCCTTGGGGAGGCGGGTTTGGAGGCGAGTCTGCCGGGAAAATGGCAGAATTTGGTGGCGGCTGCCCAACCCGCCTCCATGCCATCTTGCCAGGAGGCGGGTAACCGTCCCGCGCTGGGTCCCGTCTCCTTGAAGGCGGGAAGGGTTTAAAGCCACTTAACTGCCTGTTAACAGGTAGTTAACAGGCAGAAAATAGGCTTATCACCATTTTACCCACACAAGTGTGGGCTTCCCGAAGGCTCCGAACCCCGCCAGGGTCACCAAGGCGAGTAGTGGGTCTGCGGGGTCAGAGGGGTGCAAAAGTGTGCTGTGAAGGTAAGTGATGGGTGCAAGAGTTGAGAGGTGAGTACCTGAGGTAAGTGCAAAGAGTTAGAAAAAGTGTACTTACCTTTGTTTCTTCCTGCAGGCTTCAGTCAGTTGGTCTGGGGAGAGTCTCGCACCTCCGCGGTAGAGATGACAGATGGCCGTTGCATTCTCCAATGCAACAACCATCTAATTTCTGCAAAAGAAAGAGGTTTGATGAGGTCTTGAATTCAAGACCTCATCAAACTACAGAGAATGTCAGTGTTTGACAGCTTCACAGAGCTGTCAAACGACGAAAATTCATGTCAAAATTTTTTGACAGATGAAACGTCATACGTTGACGTTCTCTGCAACCGGCTTTCCCTTAATTGGCCTGCTAAGCCTGCGGGGTGGGCTTAACAAGGTCAATCAGGGGAAAATAGCGTGGGTTGGCCAGAAGTTGATGGAGGTGGGACTGAAACCCGACAAGTGGGAGTCCCGCCTCCAAAAGCTCCCCATTGGCAAAATCACCCACTCTGTTTTCTGTTAGTTAGCCAATGCTCTATCCATGCTAATATATTACCCCCAACCTCATGAGCTCTTATCTTGTGCAGTAACCTTTTAAGTGGCACCTTATCAAATGCCTTCTGGAAATCCAAATACACTACATCTACTGGTTCCCCTTTATCCACCCTGCTTGCTACATCCTCAAAGAACTCTAATAAATTTGTCAAACATGATTTCCCTTTCATTAAACCATGTTGACTCTGCTTGATTGTATTATGATTTTCTAAATGTCCTGCTATTACTTCCTTAATAATGGATTCCAGCATTTTTCCAATGACAGATGTTAGGCTATAGTTTCCTGTTTTCTGTCTCCCTCCTTTCTTGAATAGGGGCGTTACATTTGCGGTTTTCTAATCTGCTGGGACCTCTTCAGAATCCAGGGAATTTTGGTAGATTACAACCTATCCACTATCGCTGTAGCCACTTCTTTTAAGACTCTAGGATGCAGGCCATCAGGTCCAGGGGATTTGTCAGCCTTTAGTCCCATTAGTTTCACTAGAGAACAAGTACTAGGCATTGTTTTAAGTTCCTCCCTCCCTATAGCCCCTTGATAATCAATTATTATTGGGATGCTTTTACTGTCGTCTACCGTGAAGACTTATACAAAATATTTGTTCAAAGTCTCTGCCATTTCCCGGTTTCCCATTGTTAATTCCCCGGCCTCATCCCCTAAGGGACCAACATTTACTTTAGCTACTCTCTTCCTTTTATATACCTGTAGCAACGCTTACTGTCTGTTTTTATATGTTTTGCTAATTTACTCTCATAATCTATCTTCTCCCTCTTTATTATTTTTTTAGTCATCCTTTGCTGGTTTCTAAAAAATTCCCAATCCTCTGGCCTACCATTAATCTTCGCAACATTGTATGCCTTTCTTTCAATTTAATACCATCCTTAACTTCCTTAGTTAGCCACGGATGGTTCATCCTTCTTGTAGAGTCTTTCTTTCTCACTGGAATAAACCTTTGCTGAGAGTTATGAAATATCTCCTTAAATGTCTGCCACTGCTTATCTACCATCTTACCCTTTAATCTATTTTCCCAGTCCACTTCAGCCAACTTTGTCTTCATACCTTTGTAACTGCCTTTATTTAAGTTTAGGACACTAGTTTCAGACCCAAGTTTCTCACTCTCAAACTGAATTTGAAATTATATCATGCTATGATCACTCTTCCCTAGAGGATCCTTTACTATGAGATCATTAACTAATCCTGTCTCATTACACATTACCAGATCTAAAATAGCCTGCTCCCTGGTTGGTTCCACAATGTATTGTTCCAAGAAACCATCCCGAATACACTCTATGAATTCATCCTCAAGGCTACCCTTGCCAATTTGATTTGTTCAATCTATATGAAGATTAAAATCACCCATGATTATCACACATAAAACACACACAGCCTCTCTGCTTTAAAAAATATATAAATTTTACCTTAGTAAAGTCTTTGAAATTTGTATTGTTATTTTTCAAAATTATTTGAAAAAAAGCTGTTGGACAGAAATTGCTGGGAGGCAAAGAAAGATATCTATCAATATATGGCAAATTAAGTACACTGCACTTGCTCGGATTGCACAATAAAAATTCAGTTTACAGTGTTACAACTCAGGGCAAAAATATCAAGTCACACCTAGGCTTTGGGAGAGGCTTAGGCCTTCAAGTAAGGGCTTTAATGAAAATATTAAGATACAAAGGACATCATTATGTTATTGTGACATATTTAATTTTTTCTATTTATTATTTTGTTTAAACCTTTATTTTGGACACAAAAACGTTTCATTTCTAAGAAAATAAGTAGCAGTTGAAGAAGTAGTTTGAGGGATTTGTGTGATCCCGGTGGTCAGATTGTGCCATCTCAGGCTATGTACTTCAGTGTGACATCTTTAACATTGAGATTACCTATCCGAATTTCCCTTCCTAAACCTCTCTGCATGTACACTTTCCTCTCCTCCTTTAAGACCCTCCTTAAAACCCAAATATTTGACTAAGCTTTAAGTCATTCCTCCTAAAATCTCCTTTGGCTTGGTGTCGATTTCTGTGGAACGCCTTGGGACATTTTTTCTACGTTAAAAGTGCTATATAAATGGGAGTTATTGTTGTTGAAAATAATCCTCGAAATTCCTGAAGTTTAATTTGGCACAGAATAACCCTTTCTGTTGCAGTAGGTAAAATATTGGTAATTAATCTCTGGGACTTGGATTGAATTCAAATTTTGCAATGCTGACAAAGTCAGACTGGCTTAAAGATGATGGAACACTTACGCAGTGGAGGGGATGATGAGGTTGGGGTGAGGCATATTGTTGGAACAGAATAGAGGGAACTTCGCTCTGCAGCTAGCTGTGCTATGCCTGCCACAGGAGCACTTGATGCAGACATAGGAAGCGTTCCATTTCCTCGGGACCATTATCCATTTATTTATGCATCAGTCAGAATATGTCATGCCCCAATTAGAATATATTCTTTCATTAACTTCGCTTATATCCTAACGCTTTCTGATGCTCGTGAAATCTTGCTTCCATAGTTCCAGTAGCCTACTTGCACAAAGGGAATCAGAGAATGAACGAGCGAATGAACCAACGGAGCCAAGAAGGCAAAAGGGAAATGAATAATCACTGCCATCCCCTCCCCGAGTGAGAGAAACAGCAGCATTGCTATCTCCGATCTGTCCAGGTATAAAATCCTATCTCGCGAGCCGTTTAGTTCAGCCCCCTTGTCCTCTCGTGCACGGTTTGTGACGGAACAATGGTCGCCGGGCTCGCGGTGTTGCTATGATTCTTCCAGCTCCAGCTGCGGGAGGCTCGGGGTTCTCGAGCGCGGCTGCATTGTGGCGTCGCCTGCGCGTTCCACAGCTGTGATGATCTGAATCGGGAGTTTCCCGGTGAACCGAACTGTCCCGTCAAACGGCCGCCGCGCCGCTCCTCTCCTGCCCGGCGTGGTGTGTCAGTCAGTTTGCTGTCGTGGCCGCTCCCCAACCGGCTTCCATCTGCCTGTAGCCAGGTGTGGATTGAAATTGTCTTTTTTAAGAGGGTTTGAAAGGCTTTCCGTCCTTTCGCCCTCCCTCCTCCTTCTCTTCCCTCTCCCTCCTCCTTCTTCCCCGAAGATCCCAGAGATCGCCCACAGGCACACACGCCCTCCCAACCCCATCCCCGCGCTATGAGTGAGCGGCAGCTGCTCCAGCAGCAAGACGAACACCGAGAGAAGGAGGAGAAAAGCACCAGCAGGGCCCCGGCTCCCACAGCCACTGCCGTCCCGAGCCCGGAGGGCGGCGCTCTCGGCGGAGATTCGCTGCCGGCTGACCAGAAAAGGCAGAACGAGGAAGAAGTAGAAGCTGGCGAGAAAGAGAGGTTGATCTCGGCGAAACCCGAGGAGAGGGAACGCTACAGCCAGGGGAAGGAAGAGAGTCGGGCTCCCGAGCACGAAGGATACCAGAATGGGGCGGTTTCCTGCGCCAATGACGCCGAGTCGGTGTACAGCAGCAACAGCAGCTTTCGCAACGGGGGCATCACTCCCACCTGCAGAATATGCTTCCAGGGGTCGGAGCAGGTAAGAACACGAGAGTGGAAAGTACGGAAATCACTCTGTGCAATTAAAAAAACACATTTAAAGCTGTTATGTCTTCTTATACAACTAAATAATGCGCGTCCGAGAGGATGTATCTATTTGCACTATTTCCTTTTTTATATCCTAAAATAAACTTGTGTAACTATTTCAAGGTTGGAGTTTAAATATTTTAGTGATTTTAACACCCTATATGACTGGATGCACATTTCCTCTATAGATGGGTGCCTGACTGGAGCTAACTTAACGGATAATACGTTTAGTTTCAGCACCCTGGTCAGCGCCGCATTTATATTTTCTGCAAGTTCAGAGATGCTGATTCATGTAACTGCCTCTTGAGTAAACAGAAGTGCTGGCAGATCGTTCACTTGATACCTACATTTCTCTTTACTTAATGAAAGGATGGAAGGTGGCACACTAACAAGTTAAGTCTTTGCATCAGAAAAAAATACTTATTTTGCGGACATTAATGTTATTTTCAAAATTCCACTCCCTCAAGAGAGCGATAATTAAAATATTACATTTGTACTAGGTTTATCTAGAAAAATATGCACATAATTCCAATAATGGATCATGACCATTGATAACCAATGGGAAAGCAGATCCTCAAGTCACATCATCCTCAGGATTGCTGACTGGTCTTTTACAATTACAATTCAAAATAATTATATACTTTCAGTTTTGTGTTCATTTTGTACTTATTAAAGTTCACAGAGCACTTGTAGCATTTTGTCAGTGAATTGGTGGATTTTTAGGACAATTCAATCCTTAAGAACGACTTAATAATTCACTTTGCACTTTGGGAGTTAGTGATTTACACTTTGAATAAATCCAATAATTCATTGCTATCAGTGTGACATCCTGTAATGATATATGCAAGGCTTGTTAATATTCCATGAAATAAAATTACATAATTGCTACAGAGAAACCACACCATACAGTTTCAGGTGAGGCACTGTGGGGAAAATTAGCACTTCATTTCAGTTCTTTTTTTTGTAGAGACTGTTTCTGTATGTTTCCAGACTGATGTTATCTCCGAGCTCATGCTTACCTAATAATCTGCTCAAGCTTTATTCTTTGTTTTATGCTACATAACAGGGAAGGTATGATGCAATAGCATTAAAAGAGAGACATTGTTTAGGCTAGGGCAACATTAGGAGCTGAATACTCCAGGTTACTAAATATTAAGGAGGGATAGAACAGGGAAGAAGAGAGGGGCAGGGTAGCAGTGTTAATCAAAAAATCCATCACAGCACTATGAGATGATGCAAAAGCCAAATCTATCTGGTTAGATGTGGTGTGGAGATGCCGGTGTTGGACTAGGGTGGACAAATGTAAGAAATCTCACAACACCAGGTTATAGTCCAACAGCTTTATTTGAAATCACAAGCTTTCGGAGTGCTGCTCCTTCGTCAGGTGAAGTGGAAAGATGCATAAAAACACAGCTTATATAGTCAGAGAATAAGCTGTGTTTTTATGCATCTCTCCACATCACCTGACGGAGCAGCGCTCAGAAAGCTTGTGATTTCAAATAAAGCTGTTGGACTATAACCTGGTGTTGTGTGATTTCTTACATCTGGTTAGAGTTAGCATCATAGAAGTTTATGGCACAGAAGGAGGCCATTTGGCCCATTGTGTCCGCGCCAGCCAAAAAGGAGCCATCCAGCCTAATTCCACTTTCCAGCTATTGGTCCGTAGCTTTGAAGGTTACAGCACTTCAGGTGCATATCCAAGTACATTTTAAATGTGATGAGGGTTTCTGTCTTTACACCCTTTTAGGCAGTGAGTACCAGACCCCCACCACCTTCTGGGTGAAAAATGTTCTCCTCAACTCCCCTCTAATCCTTTTGTCAATTACTTTAAATGTATGCCCCCTGGTTATTGACCTCTCTGCCAAGGGAAATTGGTCCTTCCTATCCATTCTATCTAGGCTCCTCATAATTTTATACATCTCCAATTAAATCTCTCCTCAGCCTCCTCCGTTTCAAATATTTGGGGGTCCTGGTGCACGAAACTCAAAAGGTTAGTATGCAGGTGCAGCAAGTGATTAAGAAGGCCAATGGAATGTTGGCTTTCATTGCTAGGGGGATAGAATATAAAAATAGGGAGGTATTGCTTCAGTTGTACAAGGTATTGATGAGACCGCACCTGGAATACTGCATACAGTTTTGTTGTCCATACTTAAGAAAAGACATACTTGCTCTCGAGTCAGTACAAAGAAGGTTCACTCGGTTAATCCCGGGGATGAGGGGATGGACATATGAGGAGAGGTTGAGTAGATTGGGACTCTACTCATTGGAGTTCAGAAGAATGAGAGGCGATCTTATTGAAACATATAAGATTGTGAAGGGGATGCGGGGAGGATGTTCCCGATGATGGGTGAAACTAGATCTAGGGGGCATAGTCTTAGAATAAGGGGCTGCTCTTTCAAAACTGAGATGAGGAGGAACTACTTCACTCAGAGGGTGGTAGGTCCATGGAATATGCTGCCCCAAAAAGCTGTAGAAGCTACATCATTACATAAATTTAAAACAGAAATAGACAGTTTCCTAGAAGTAAAGGGAATTAAGGGTTACGGGGAGCGGGCAGGAATTTGGACATGAGTCTAGGTTCGGATCGGACATGGCCCTGTGGGTAGCGGAGCGGGCCCAGGGGCCGTGTAGCCTGATCCTGCTCCTATTTCGTGTGTCTAATTATTATAGATTCAGGAGATGGTTCTGTGATAGTAGATTGGCAGTTAGGATCAGATCAGCCATGATCTTATTAAATGGCGGAGCAGGCTCGAGGGGCCGATTGGCCTACTCCTGCTCCTATTTCTTATGTTCTTAACCCCAACCTATCAAATCTTTCCTCATAGCTAAAATTTTCCAGTCCTGGCAACATCCTCGTAAATCTCCTCTGTACCCTCTCTAGTGCAGTCACATCTTTCCTGTACTGTGGTGACCAGAACTGCACTCAGTACTCTATCTGTGGCCTAACTAGTGTTTTATATAGTTCAAGCATAACCTCCCTGTTCTTATATTCAATGCCTTGGCTGATAAAGGAAAGTATCCCGTATGCCTACTTAACCAACTTATCTACCTGTCGTTCTACCTTCAGGGATCTGTGAACATGTACTCCAAGGTCCCTCTGTTCCTCTATACTTCTCAGTATCCTACCATTTATTCTGTATTCCCTTGCCTTGTTAGCCCTCCCCAAATGCATTACCTCACACTTTTCTCTAGATGGAATTCCATTTTCCACTTTTCTGCCCACCTGACCAGTCCATTGATATCTTCCTGCAGTTTACAACTTTCTTCCTCACTATCAAAGAAGAGCAGCAGAGTTATCCCTGGTCTCTGGTCAATATTTATCCCTCAATCAACATCACTAAAAAAATATATTATGTTTATCCCTCAATCAACATCACTTTTTAAAAAAAAAAAAAAAAAAAAAAAATGTGTGCAAATTGGCTGCTGTGTTTCCTACATTACAGCAGTGACTACAGTACTTAATTGGCTGTAAAGTGCTCTGGGACGTCCTTAGCTCATGAAAGGTGCTCTATAAATCCAAGTCTTTTTTTCTTTCAACCAATTTTTGTATCCTCTGCAAACTTCTTAATTATGCTGCCCACATTGAAGTCTAAATCATTGCTATATATCAAAAAAAGCAAGGAGCCTCATACTGAGCCCTGCAGAACCCCATTGGAAGCAGCTTTCCAGTCACAAAAACTGTTGACCCTTTGCTTCCTGCCACTGAGCCAATTTTGTTGTTGTGGGCTTTTGAGTGCAGACTTGCTCAAATCTGACACCTGATCCAGCGCAGCGCCCTCTACAAGGGGTCTGTGAGCAGAACAACAAGGCTATAATAATGAGTACGATGATAAAGGGTTTTGACCTGAAACGTTGACTCTAATTTCTCTCCACGGATGTTGCCTGGCCTGCTGAGTTTTTCCAGCATTTTCTGTTGTTATTTCTATAATAATGAGTGACTAACTAACCGGAGATAGGATGAGGTAAGAGTTATAAAAGTGACAATAAGGGGAAGGGTTTCTATAATGTTTCTCCTTTTTAGATCAGCATGTTTTAATCCAACAAGGAAAGTGGCAATTCTGGATTTAAGAAATAAAGTGGAGTAAGTAGGCAGTGTTATGGGTAGCGGGCTACCTAGGAGACTGTGATCGTAATATAATTTTTCAATATAAAAATTGAGAGGGAACAGTCAAACATAAAAGTACTGTACTGGGAAATAAACACAATTTCACTGAAATGAAAAAGGAACCAGCCCAAATAAACTGGAATGAAAAAGGAACCAGCCCAAATAAACTGGAATGAAAAAGGAACCAGCCCAAATAAACTGGAATGAAAAATTGTGCACCAACAATAGGAAATGTTCACACAGGAGATAATTCGGGTACAGACCAGACTTATTTCCACAAGAAGTAAAAACGGAGCTGCAAAATCTGGAATTCCTTGGATGAGTCGAAAATTTAAAATTAAAATGAAACTTTAAAAAGAGGCATAAGACAAATATAGGGTAAATAATACTAAAGAAAATTGAGCCCAAAAGAAAATGTAGAGGAAGTAAAAAAAAAAAAGAAAGATTGAGGGCATATGAAAAAAACACTAGCACATAACATAAAGAGGAATAGTAAAGGATTTTATAAATAACAATAAGAAGTAAAATAATAGTTAAAGGGTAGGGCCAATTAAGTAGTGGTGTCCGACAGGGGTCAATGTTGTGACCATTGCTTTTCTCACTATATATTTAAATGATCTGGACTTGGACATAGGGGATGCAATATCAAAATTTGCAAATGACACAAATTAGGGGGGGGCATGGTTAACTGTGAAGGGAAATGTAAGTGACTTCAGGAGGACATAGACATTAGTGGATTGGCTAGATAGTTGTAAGATTAAATTTAATGCAGTGAAATGTAAGGTCGTATATTTGGGAGGAAGAATGAGAGGACATATACATTTAAATGGTAAAACTTATGAGATTTATAAATAGGCTCATGAGAGTATAAAAGCTAAGAAGTAATGCTGAACCAATACAAAACTTTGATGAGATTGCATTTAGTGTTCAGTTTGGAGCCCTTCACTTTAAGAAGAATGCCAACATAGAATCATAGAATGGTTACAGCACGGAAGAAGGCCACTCGGCCTGTCGAGCCCATGGCATGCAAGAGCACCTCGGCTAGTCCCACTTCCCCCGCCCTTTCCCCGTAGCCCTGCAAAAAATTTTCTTTCATGTACTTATCCAAATCCCTTTTGAAAGCTATGATTGAGTCTGCCTCCACCACCCTTTCAGGCAGCGCATTTCAGATCCGAACCACTCGCTGCGTAATAAAGGTTTTACTTATGTCGACTTTGGTTCTTTTGCCAATCACTAAAAATCTGTGTCCTCTGGTTCTCGACGACTCTGCCAATTGGAACAGTTTCTCTCTATCTACTCTGTCCAGACCCCTCATGATTTTGAACACCTCTATCAAATCTCCTCTCAATCTTCTCTGCTCTAAGGAGAACAACCCCAGCTTCTCCAGTCTATCTAAGTAACTGAAGTCCCTCATCCCTGGAATCATTCTTGTAAATCTTTTCTGCACTCTCCCTAAGGTCGTTACATCCTTCCTAAAGTGCGGTGCCCAGAATCGGACACAATACTCCAGCTGAGGCCGAACCAGTGTTTTATACAGGTTCATCATAATTACCACACTTTTGTACTCTATGCCTCTATTCATGAAGCCCAGGATCCTGTAAGCTTTTTTAACTGCTTTCTCAGCCTGCCCTGCCACCTTCAATTATTTGTGCACATACCCCTTGGTCTCTGTGTTCATGCACCCCCTTTAGGATTGTACCCTTTAGTTTATATTTCCTCTCCTCATTCTTTCGACTAAAATGTATCACTTTGCATTTTTCTACGTTAAATTTCATCTGCCATGTGTCTGCCCATTCCGCCAGCCTGTCTTTGTCCTCCTTGAAGTCTATCACTGTTCACTATACTTCCAAGTTTTGTGTCATCTGCAAATTTTGAAATTGTGCCCTGTACACCCACATCCAAATCATTAATATATCAAGAAAAGCAGTGGTCCTAGAACCGACCCCTTCCTCCAGTCCAAAAAACAACCGTTCACCACTACTCTGTTTTCTGTCACTTAGCCAATTTTGTATCCACGCAGCCACTTAACATCATTAAGAGAGTACAAAATATGGTACCAGGGATGAAAGGCTTTTTAGTTATGAGGAAAGACGAGAGAAATAGAGAACTTTTATTTGAACCCAAAGTGGATTTCAGGCAGGCAGAGGGGGTGGGACGAGTGTGAAATACACTTGCTGGCCTAAGTGTCAGAAACAGGTGGGAAGCGGGCGCAGAGCGGCTGCTGGCAGGGAGAGATCGGGCCGCTCTTGGCCCTGCCTTGCAGGTAAGTCATGAGAACGGACTGCAGGAATGATGTGACGTTCTGGAAGTGTACTTGGTATTTCTTGGTGTATGCCCATCAACCTTCTTTAGTAGTCTGGGCTAGGGTTGTGAAGGGGTGGAAAGTTTCTGGTAAATTTCCGGTAAGTTTAGCTTGGGAATTTTGCCCAAAAAAGCACATGCTAGCTTTTTTTTTGTATTTCTTTCATTTTTTTTCACAGGTCCTCTCTCTTAAAATTACTAACCGAGATGGAATCTTAATTATTAAGGAATTTCTTAATCAATATATGTTTATCTTCTTACTTGGCTTGTTTTAATAATTACTTCAAGTTTTGTGTGTGACTGTGAACAATTAGCTCCCTCTATTGGTGATGTAGTGTCGTGCGTGCACAGGTCATGCTTCCATCACATGGAGCATCAGGAAATATTTACTCACCCTGTTGCAATCGTGCTGATCGATCGCAGTTCGACACAGAGACGAATGCCCTTTATTTCTCTGCATAGAACAATGCCATGTTTACCATCGGATGTGTGGAAGCATTTTACCCCAGGCATTAAAGATGGAAAGACTGTGTACATGTGCAAACACTGTACAAAGCCATATTTTAAAGAATGCCACAAAGATGTGATTTCTACCCTCTCACGCCACCTCAATCTGGACATGGGAAAAGTTCTGGGAAGCCTGGCAAAATTCTCTACCAAGCAAGGTCTTTGGAATGGGGACGGGATATGGGAATCATGCAAGCATATCCGTGCACATACCTGGTGGAAGGGACTTTGTGCATCTGAGGCCCTGTCGCCCATTGCATCGGTGATGCTCCAATCCCACCTTCATCAGTGGCCTCTGAATGAAACTGGTCACTTTTTGGGAATACGCATACAAAGGTGCACAACAGGCTGACTAACGAGAGTGGAGAAACTGGTGGCTATCCGGGCGAACCTACAACTTATTGAGCCAGATACAGAAGTGTCCACCACACAGCTAGACAGTGACACAGAGGAGGAAATAGACACATCAGAGTCAGAGAATCAGGAGGAGCAATGATGAGTAGAAGACTCAAAGGGACAAAATAAGGACAAATTACAGGCTAAATAAGCTGACTCTCTTATTTTATTTTAGATGGGTCTTTTTGTGGGGGTTGAATAAAGTTCAAAATTATAACCTAAATAAAGTTTTGAAAAATTGTTTTTATTTGTATGGAACAGTATGTCTATTTTGATGACAAAGATAATATAAGGGTCAGAGACAAAAACCATCAGTGTGCAAAAAAAAACTTCAAAATTCCCATGGAAAGTTTCCTCTTTTAAAAATTCCCGGAATTTTGCAACCCTAGTCTGGGCCCTTTGAAGTCAACGTCTAAACTCCTGTGCCATCCCATCCCCCACCCTAGCTCCTGCATGCTCGTGCTTGGTGATCCACTACGTCAAGACCCCTCCTCTAGCCTACCTTATAAAGAACACGTGATGCCAGTCTCTGAGCTGGTGCTTGCTAGGGCCAGATTGAGTGATGATGCATCTTGATGAAAGCTGCCCTCCTCCTCCAAGTGCCACAGGGGCCTCAATGTTTTCTGCACATGAAATGAAAAAGAGAGCAACGGGATAGCTTAGTGCCAAGAGTAAACAGGGAGAGATGACTGGCTGCCTTCAGGATGTCTCCTCCAGTGTTTCCACTCATCGCAGCCATGAATCACCTCCTGCCCATTATGTTGAGGACCTGCTCCCTCCAGTGGGCAAAGGATATGCAGGCAACTTCGAGCTCCTCTGGTCACTGCTTGTTGTCTCGTGTTGTGTGCTACCTTCCGCAAGACAGACTGGAGTGTGTTAGTAGTTGGTAGCCTTGTGAGCTGTTTTGAGAATGTGGCTTTTCGGGGTAGATGTTATGTGCAAGATATGAGGTGTGGGAAAGTGAGGGTTCCAATAGTGCTAACAGTAGGAGGTGGCGAGTGTGCCAGTAGGAGGAGAAGGAGGTGGAATGAAGTGTGGTGCAGTGATTGTAGGATAGTGAAGGGACATGGAACAGGGGTGTGCTATGAGTAGGGGGGCTGCAGCTGGTGCAGGTGTGAGGAGAGAGTAATTGAGCTGAGAGCTAGAATTCTTACCTTGACGTCTCTGCTGAGGTCATTGATATACCTATCAATTCATCCAATGAAAAGCGACGAGTTAAGAAAGTAACTATAGGTTTTTATTGGCTAAATAACAGAGCCCACCCTCGTGGGTGATCGGATCCAACAAGGAGGAATACCAGCCAGTCGACCACCTTTATACCTGGGCAGGTAGGTGGAGCCATGGGCGGAGTCAGCAGTGGTCAGCCCAGGTCTAACAGCGTGATAAGAGGCGACCTCGTATAGTGATACAACAGTGTGAACAGTGATAACCATAGAGTAACGATATAACGGTGATAACTATAGTGTAACGATAGTGAACGACAAAAGTGGTTTACCACAGTCATTAAAAACATTTTGGCACTGCAGCCAGGTTCTGGGAGCTATGTTCCTCACCTCTTCAGCCACTTCTCCCCACTATTTTCGGAGGTGTTTTCTGGAGGGGTTTCTGCCCCCCCAGAAGAATCCTCCTGTCAAATGCCTGCAGTAGGGCCTCTGCAGCTGCATCGGACAATCTGGGTGCCTTGTCTGCAGCCACAGTGCAACTCTCCTTTTTAAGAAGTGCAGACTGCCTTGCAGTGGCGTCAATGATACCAATTTGCTGCCCCCCCCCCCCCCCCCCAAAAAAAAAACCAGGCGGGCAGCCATTAAGCAGGCTTGTGAGTAGCAGGTAGTGTGGGCTGCATGCCTGTCTAATGTTAATAACTTTCCAGCACGAATTTCATGTGGTCCCTGCAACCATATGAACAGGTGAGTTCAGCACCCTGCTCCCTGCGCGCCCGTTTTCAGGCACGATCAAGTTTCTAGGCTTATAACTTCTGTTACTTTCATTTACAGCTGGCATTATGGCGACTTGAATTTTTTTGTGGTTCTGTTACATTATTATGACACAAGATCATGATTATAATGGGGTTCAGTTGATAGAAATAAACAGTTTTGCTGAAAAATAATACACTTTTACAGAAGTATAACATTCTGTATAACACTTTTTTTCAACATAAATATATCTTGTCAAGTGACATAAAGCTGCACAGCTAAAATTGCCAGCTGTAATAACAGTGGTGAGTGTCGGTAAGAAAAAAATACAATATGCAGTAGGAAGTCAAACAACAAATCAGATATCAACATGTATTATAAAGGAATAGAGATGGCTAGTAATGTATTCAAGTCTGTAAGGGTTCAGATGACACTTATAAACACTTGTTTCCCATTATTTGTAACACACTTTCAAGCTTTTTGTTATTCTCTGTGTAATGCATACAAAACTAAACTTGGCATCACACACTAAAATAAACCTGTTTTAACCATTAATATCCTTTTTTCAAAATTGAACAGTTAAATTGAAAAAATTCTGAATTTTTCTTATGAAAAAAAATTAGCCTGGAATTGATATTTAGTGAAGAAACTGATCTGACTTTTATACAGAAACATCGCTACACGTGGGTTTCCTCGCTTTTTTTGATTGCTTTCACTATACACCTGCAGAAACCCTCCACCGCTAATTTATAAAGCTCTGTCCCTATTGCTAAAGAGCAGCTCACATGAGTTTCCTTTTTACATCACTAATGTACGGGCATAGATTTACACCCAGATATGACAGGCATAGCAGGATCTCACCATCTGATAATTGTGTAACTAAGGGGTTTCAGCACTGAAGAGTCCCCAAACTCTTTTGCTGGATTTCTGCACTTTGCAAGTTTCCTTGTGAGTGGGACTTGCACTATACAATAACATAGTGCTGTGAGTCACACTGCATCTGAGATTTTTCAGACCCCTGACACCCCACTCATGCATGGAATCCATCAGCCATCTGGAAGAAGACCTCAAGCCATAGTCATCGTCCCACAGAGCATTATCAGTACGTATAAAGGTCACAAATGGTCCTGATTTTTTACGGCTCTGGAGCCTTCATGGAGCATCTCTGATATATCAACCAAGAAGGTGTAAGGATCTGAATTTGCCAGGTAACAGATGGCCTTTTCTGGAGGGCACCTGACTTCTTCAGCTATGGCATGTCCCACATGGAGCAGAGAGACCAGGCCATACACTTCTACAGGCTTGCTGGCTTCACTAGGGTTCAGGGGCTATCGACCACACACACATGGCTCTGAAGGCGCCAACTCAGAACTCACTGACACATATAAACAGCAAAGAATTCTTCTCGCTGAACATACAGATCGTCTGTGATGCCCAGCAATGGATACTGCACGTCTTGAGCATCCTTGATTATAATCGTTCAACCTTTGGTGGCCGTGCCTTCTGTTGCCTAGGCCCTAAGCTCTGGAATTCCCTGCCTCAACCTCTCTGCCTCACTACCTCTCTTCCCTCCTTTATGCTCCTTAAAACCTACCTCTTTGATCAAGCAGTTGGTCACCTGCCCTAATTAATCCATATGTGGATCGGTGTCAAATTTTTTGTCTTAAAATACTCCTGTGCAGTGCCTGGGGACGTTTTACTACATTAAAGGAGCTATATAAATACAAGTTGTTGTCAATGCACAGCATGCGGGAAACTGCCATGGTGCTTTTATCCTGCACCATTCAGCCATCACACAGCTATTCAGGGAGGAGGGACAAATCAGCGGATGGCTCTAGGGGACAAGGCCTGCCCCTTGATACCTTGGCTAATGACACCAATCTGTGTGATCCGTAATGGAACATTAGAGGGGATTTGAGGAAAAACTTTTTCACTCCGAGGGTGGTTGGAACCTGGAACTTACTGCCTGAAAGGGTAGTAGAGGCAGGAATCCTCACAACATTCAAGAAGCATTTAGATGAACACTTGAAATGCCATAGCATACAAGACTACGGGCCAAGTGCTGGAAAATGGGATTAGAATAGACAGGGCTTGATGGCTGGCATGGACACGATGGGCCGAAGGGTCTCTTTCTGTGCTGTATAACTCTCTGACTCTATGGGCAGGATTTTCATTGGGCCGTGGAGCCGGGATTGGAGGCATGTGGGGGGGGTTAAAATCCCGAAATCGGGGGGGCACGAACCCATCCTGCACCCAACCCGCCTTCATGCCAGTTTCAAAGGAGGCAGGTACCCGACACGCACTGGGAAGGGGATTAGTGCCAATTAACTGCCTGTTAACAAGTAGTTAACAGGCAGTTTTTAGCCTAATCCCTATTTTTAATGTTGAAGTGTGGGATTCCCGACGGCTCCAAACCACGCCAAGTTAGAGGAGGCGGCCTTCGGGATGAAGGGCTTGGAGGGATCGAGATGTCCGGTGTTCAGGTGAGTGATGGGTGCATGAGTGCAAAGGTAAGTGTGTTTGGTGTGTGTAAAGTGTTTAAAGAAGTTTTACTTACCTTTACAGCCTTCCTTCCTTCAGGTCTCGGGAGTCCCTCATCTCACCGGCACAGAAAGCAGAATGGCTGCGAGCTGTCAAAAATTGTAGCATTCAGCTTTCTGTTCCGGGGAGATCTCTAAATCAGCCTGAGAGGAAGGAATTAACCTGGAGTACAGATTGTCAGTGTTTGACAGCTTCAAACAGCTGTGAAACGCTGATATTTCACCTGTCAAAAGATCTTGACAGATGAAATATCAATCTGTGACGTCCCCTGTTGCCAGGTGGCCCTTAACTGGCCTGCTGAGCCCGCTGGGCGGGCTCAACAAGGTCAATCAAGTCAAGATCGCGTGGGTTGGCTAGAACTCGATGGAGGCGGGACTACAACCCCGAAAGTTGTAGTCCCGCCTCCTACCCGATGACTCAATGAAAATCCAGCCCTATGACTCTATAATCAAGCCCATGCAGTGACCAGGCAGGTGGTAGAGAGGACTATAAGGGTTCTGAAAGGCCAATTCCTACTCCCTGGATGTCCTGCAGTATGCAACAGAAAAGGTGGCAGGAATAATTGTGGTCTGCTGCGCACTTCACAATTTTGCCTTACGGGATTATCCAAAATAATTAAAGCCAGAAACAGTCTGACACTTATCTTCAACTTCCAATTCTGGCTCTGAAGAGTGGAGTATGTGCAGTGCTTTAGCAATGCTCCCCTGAGTTTCCTCAGGCCCCCAATTGATTATGCTGAACTTGCAAATGTTTTATGCTGGTTTTACATTCCTGTGTGGGCAAATGGTATCCGCAGGAAACGTGAGTAAATTCTCATTAACGTTATTGGTGTAGGAGGCAGTGTAAATATCAGCTTGATCTCGGCGTAAATAGGATTGGGGAAATCCCGGGCCATTGTGTGCATAATTTGTTCTCTTCTTGGGCAGTTCCTCGGAACTGAGGATGACTTGCTTCCACATTAAAAATGAGTTCTCAGGTGACTGATGAGTCCAATGCGAGACCTACAGTCTCTGTCACAGGTGGGGCAGATGGTGGTTGAAGGGGTGGGTGGGTGGGGTGCTTGGGTTGACATGCGCTCCTTGCGTTGCATGCGCTTGGCTTCCACTTGCTCCCAGCGAAGAGACTTGAGGTATTCGGCGCCTTCCCAGATGCTTCTCCTCCACTTTGTGTAGTCTTGGGCCAGGGATTCCCAGGTGTCGGTGGGGATGTTGCACTTTTTGAAGGAGGCTTTGAGGGTGTCCTTTTAAGTGTCTCCTCTGCCCACCTGGGGCTCTCTTGCCGTGTCGGAGCTCGGAGTAAAGCGCTTGTTTTGTGAGTCTCGTATCGGGCATGCGGACGATGTGACCTGTCCATCGGAGCTGATCGAGCGTGGTCAAAGCTTCGATGCTGGGGATGTTGGCCTGAGCATGAACACTGATGTTGGTGCGCCTATCCTGCCAATGGATTTGCAGGATCTTGCGGAGGCAGCGCTGGTGGCACCTCTCCAGTGCTTTGAGGTGCCTGCTGTACATGGTCCATGTCTCTGAGGCATACAGGAGGCCGGGTATTACTACTGCTCTGTAGACCATGAGCTTGGTGCCGGGTTTGAGGTCCTGGTCTTCCAACACACTCTTCCTCAGATGACTGAAGGCTGCACTGGCAGTGTTGGACTTCGTCATCGACGTCTGCCCTTGTTGACAGTAGGCTCCCGAGGTATGGAAAGTGGCCCACATTGTCCAAGGCCTTGTTGTGGATTTTGATAATTGGGGAGCAGTGCTGTGTGGAGGGTGCAGGTTGGTAGAGGACTTTTGTCTTACGGATGTTTAGTGTAAGGCCCATGCCCTCGTACGCTTCGGTGAAGGTGTTAAAGATGGTTTGGAGTTCGACCTCAGACTGTGCGCAGACGCAAGCATCATCTGCATACTGTAATTCGATGACAGAGGATGGGCTGACCTTGGATCTGGACTGGAGGCGACGGAGGTTGAACAGTTTTCCGTTTGTTCTGTAAATTAGCTCCACTCCAGCGGGGAGCTTATTGAGAGGAGCTGTATTCCTACATTTTAGTTCCAAACATCCCTATTTCAGCTTTAGCAGTGTCAACCACAGTGGAAAGCTAGCAGCAATATGCCTTAATCTTACTTTCAGAGAAAGATCCCTTACTGCACTAATTTTTTTCCATTTCTCACACCAGTCATACTGATGATCTGAGTGAAATTGCTAAATTACGTTGGATTATAGGTAGATTTGTGCAGTTTTATTCCAAACTCTGTTGAAGCTACCAATCCTATTTCACGTTGGACCCTAATAATTAAGGAGACATTTTTGTGGATCTCCAGAGAGATTCTTAAAATGGGATAAGACATCATAAATAAAAATGACACATGTTGGTAATACATAGCTTAACAAAGTTCAGCCATTAAAATCCCATTGAAAAATTTAAATATTACAAGCTACTATGCTTAGTAATTATTTTTTTCCCGTCTAAATTTGTTTATATATTTGTGTTTTGGGAGGGGTTTCTGAACCTGACTATAATGGAACTCAATTTGTATCAACAGGTACAGCCAAGATCTGAATAACATAGGCTTAGAAGTTCTTTTGTGTGTTAAAAGTGTGTGTTATATTGTTTGAATGCTAACCGCATAATTCAGGAAAAAACAATTTAGCTGAATGGTGTAAGTACCATTTACATAATTTTTCCAGAGTTTTTGCACCTCTTCCTACAAAGTTACATTGGACGAACAGAAGAACCCTACAGAAATTTGCCCTATGCATATTCTTTGCAGCTTGCAGAAACAGCTAGCAGTAACCAACTTTAACCCTTGTGTGCTGTGGCCAGCAAGAAAGAATCCATCATCATACACATAAATGCTTCATTTGTTACACTGTACAGGGTTTACCAGTGGGGGTTCCTGTGCAGTATTGTATTCGTGGCAGCTTTGTTCCTCTTATGCACTTTGCCAATTCTCTCAGTATTCTAACATATTTTGGTGGAATTGAAAGTCACCACAATTGATTTTCAACATAAGTGACAAAAACATGTAAAACATGCTTTATATGCAACAACTGAAATCTCTGACCTTTAAAGGTTGTATTGTGCATGTGCTACCTATAAAGCATAAAGGAATTTCCCAAGTATTTCAGGTAGAATTCCATCAAGTCAGTCCATTCAATCATTCCCTTCCTTTCTCATTTATAAAATGTTATAACTATGAATCCTTTCAAATGTCAGGAACTTTCTTTTTTGAAATCCCTTAAAGTTTCCAGGTCAATAGTTCCATTGGCAATTTGTTCTTAATGTTGATCACCCTTTTCCTGAAGAAATTTGTTCTGAATTGCCTATTTAATTTACTTTTCCTTTAACCTTAAACTTAAATTTATGCCCATAGGTTTGGAATTCTGAATACACCTGAAAAACCCATCTGTTTCCAAATCTTATAAAATCTCCTCTTAGTCATCTGAAGAGAGAAAAGTCCCAGAGTCATCTGAAGAGAGAAAAGTCCCAGGGTGCACAATCGCTCTTCATAGTTCAGGCATTGATGTTGTAGCCCTCCATTCAGTAGGGGGAACGGAAGCATAGTGGTTATGTTACTGGACTAGTAACCCAGAGGGTTGGATTAATGATCTGGAGACAGGAGTTCCAAATCCCACTTCGGCAGCTGAGGAATTTAAATGCAAATAATTAAATAACACTGGAATAAAAAGCTTGAAACATTTCCTTCTGAAGTATCATGTCCAATTTTGGACCCACAATTATTGTTATTGGAGAAAGTTTTTTTTCTTATTCATTCACGGGATGTGGGTAGCAAAATGCATATGTTCTTTATCAATAAGTTAATCATTTTGTTATAAATTGCTAAGCACATTATCAGGCAAGAACGGATGGGTTGGGGTCGGGTGCATCCTTAAAATTGGAGAAAAATGAAGCTCAACCGCAACCCGGCCCCAACACATCGACTTCCAGGTTTAATTGAGGCGAGTTTGGATGCCACCGAGAAACCTATTCGCCGAAGTCAGACATTTAATTCTTTCAGGTGGGTGGGTAGTTATTGGTGCAATAAATGTCCTTCGGAGACGCTAATGAGGTCTTTGGAAAATGATTTTAACTTCCAAAGGAAACTTATCAGCATAACATTTTGTCAAACACCCATGTGCATACTCTTGATGAATTAGAATTTCTTGAACTTGCACTTCCTATCGCTTCTACATGGTGCATCACATTCGACTTCAGCAGAGGTAGAGGCAGGCTACTCGGATCCCTGAAATGAAAACAGAAAATGCTGGAAATACTCAGCAGGTCAGGCTGCATCTGTGGAGAGAGAAACAGAGTTAACGTTTCAGGTCGATGACCTTTTGTCAGAACCAAGGTCATTGACCTGAAATGTTAACCCTGTTTTTCTCTCTACAGATGCTGCCTGACCAGGTCAGTATTTCCAGCATTTTCTGTTTTTATTTCATATTTCCAGCATCTGCAGTATTTTGCTTTAACTCTGATTCCTGCCCCGAGATGCTTTTTGACCTATGCCCCTTGGGTTTTGGAGCCCCTGAGGGCTCCGTCAAAGGCTGCTCCACCTGCACCTGTGCAGAGGCAGACTCGGCCATCGGAAGACGAGGCAGCATGTCGGGTACGGGTGAGAAGTGAGAGCACTTTGAGCGGAGTTCCCACTTCCATGTCCCCTTTTGCCATCTCCCCCTCTCCTGGGCCAATGCTACATCACTCCTACCACTCTGCTGCAGACAAGTGACTCATTGTAAGGCCAAGGATACAGTATCTATCATCCTGTTTAATGCGGCATACAAGTTGGCACCCAAAGTCTGCATGGCCTCATTTGAGAGCCGTGCTTGAAGCTCCATGGAGGCGGACATCGCTCCTTGGCAGACATTCACGCAGTTTCCTGCGCCACCAATCCACTAACAATCGAGTTGGACTCCCCCCCCCCCCCCCCCCCATCCTTTCCGCTATTGTGGAACATGTGCGTGGCACGTCTTTCAGTACCTGGCGAAGTTGTTGATGCACATCTAGCATTCTCTTTCTCAATGTTAGCTGTGGAAGTTCAGAATCTGTGTCCAGCTGAACAGAGCATAGAAAGGATTGAGGCCCCCCCCCCCCCCTGACGTGGACTCTCAACAGCTGTCTCTGCCACCAGTGTCTGCTCATGCTCACTTGTGAGGTGCGAATCACCAGGTGGAAACCCAATTAACTGTCTAATTGGACACCCCAAAGTGCGAATATTTGCACTGGTGCATGGCTGTACATCCTGTGACGGTGCATCCTCAGTAGGAATGAGGTCCTCCTGAGGAATCGTCCTTATGGATGTCCTGAGACACTTGCTGTACGTGTGAAGGCCCTAGAAGACAAAAGAAAAGAATATGACTTAGGTGTGGCAAACATGACAACCGTCATACTCAAGTCTTCTCATAGTTCAGTCATTGATGAAATAAAGTCAGCATATGTGTGTCAGATATATTTGTAATTCTGTCACCAGCTATCTGCGAGCTCCATGTCTCTCCATCTCCGACTCAGAGGGATGCAGATGTGCCACCTATCTGTAGGGCCTCCTCCTCTGCATCTGTTGGAATCATAGAAGTTTACGGCACAGAAGGAGGCCATTCGGCCCATTGTGTCTGTGTCGGATGAAAAAAAGCCTAATCCTACTTTCCAGCTCTTGGTCCGTCGTCTTGTAGGTTACGGCACTTCAAGTGCATATTCACGTGATGAGGGTTTCTGCCTCTACCACCCTTTCAGGCAGTGAGTTCCAGACCCCCACCACCCTCTGAGTGAAAAAAATTCTTCTCAACTCCCCTCTAATCCTTCTACCAATTACTTTAAATCTATGTCCCATGGTTATCAACCTCTCTGCTAAGGGAAATGGTTCCTTCCTAACTCTATCTAGATCCCTCATAATTTTATACACCTCAATTAAATCTTCCTTCAGCCTCCGTCAAATGGAATTGGGGGTAATATACTAGCATGGATTGAGAATTGGTTAACAGACAGAAAACAAAGAGCAGGGATAAACTGGTCTTTTTCAGGATGGCAGGCTGTGGCTAGTGGGGTACCGCAAGGATCGGTGCATTAGCCCCAGCTATTCACAATCTATATCAATGATTTGGATGAGGCGACTAAATGTAACATTTTCAAATTTGCTGAATGTACAAAGCTAGGTGGCAGTGTCAGTTGTGAAGAGGATGTGAAGAGGCTTCAAGGGGTTCTCGACAGGCTCAGTGAGTGGGCAAGAATATGGCAGATGGAATATAATATGGATAAATGTGAAGTTATCCACTTTGGTAGAAAAAACAGAAAGGCAGAGTATTTCCTAAATGGCAGAAGATTGGGGAATGCAGATGCTCAAGGGACCTGGGTGTCCTTGTACATGAGTCACTGAAAGTGAATGTGCAGGTGCAACAAGCCATTAGAAAGGCAAATGGTATGCTGACCTTCTTTACAAGAGGATTTGAGTATAGGAGTAAAGAAGTCTTACTCCAATTATATTGGGCCTTGGTGAGACCACACCTGGAGTACTGTGTACAATTTTGTTCTCCTTACCTCAGGAAGGATATGCTTGCCATAGAGGGAGTGCAACGAAGGTTCATGAGATTGATTCCTGGGATGACAGGACTGTCGTATGAGAAGAGATTGAGTAAACTAGGCCTGTATTCTCTTGAATTCAGAAGTGAGAGGTGATCTCATTGAAGCATACAAAATTATTACAGGGCTTGATAAGGTGGATGCTGGGAGAATGTTTCCATTGGCTGGGGAGTCTAGAACCAGGGGCCACAGCCTCAGGATAAAGGGTAGGCCATTCAGGACAGAGATGAGAAGAAATTTCTTCACACAGAGGGTGGTGAACCTTTGGAATTCTCTACCCCAAAGGACTTTGGAGGCTCAGTCATTGGGTTTATTCAAAACAGAAGTCGATAGATTTCTGACTAGTAAGGGCATCAAGGGATATGGCGATAGGGCCGGTGAATGGAATTGAGGCAAAAGATCAGCCATGATCTCATTGAATGGCGGAGCAGGGCCGAATGGCCTACTCCCGTTCCTATTTCTTATGTTCTTATGTTCCTCTGTTTCAAAGAAAACAACTCCAGCCTATCCAATCTTTCCTCATCGCTAAAATCTCCAGTCCTGGCAACATCCTTGTAAATCTCCTCTGTATCCTCTCTCGTGCAATCACATCTTTCCTGTAATGTGGTGACCAGAACTGTATGCATTACTCTAGCTGTGGCCTAACTAGTGTTTTATACAGCTCTAACATAACCCCCTGCTTTATATTCTATGCTTCAGCTAATAAAGGAAAGCATCCTGTGTGCCTTCTTAACCACCTTATCTACCTGTTCTGTTACCTTCAGGGATCTGTGGACATACACTCCAAGGTCCCTCTGTTCCTCTACACTTCTCAGTATCCCACCATTTATTGTGTATTCCCCTTGCCTTGATAGCCCTCCCCAAATGTATTACCTCACACTTCTCTGGATTGAATTCCATTTGCCACTTTTCTGCCCACCTGACCAGTCATAGAGTCATAGAGTAATACAGCACGGATAGAGGCCCTTCGGCCCATCGTGTCCATGCCGGCCATCAAGCCCTGTCTAATCTAATCCCATATTCCAGCATTTGGCCCGTAGCCTTGTATGCTATGGCATTTCAAATGCTCATCCAAATGCTTCTTAAATGTTGTGAGGGTTTCTGCCTCCACAACCCTTTCAGGCAGTGAGTTCCAGACTCCAACCACCCTCTGGGTGAAAAAGTTCTTTCTCAAATCCCCTCTAAACCTCCCGCCCTTTACCTTGAATCTATGCCCCCTAGTTATTGACCCCTCTACTAAGGGGAAAAGCTCCTCAGCATCCATCCTATCTATGCCCCTCACAATTTTGTACACCTCAATCATGTCCCCCCTCAGCCTCCTCTGCTCCAAGGAAAACAAACCCAATCTGCCCAGTCTCTCTTCATAGCTGAAGCGCTCCAGCCCTGGTAACATCCTGGTGAACCTCCTCTGCACCCTCTCTAACGCGATCACATCTTTCCTGTAGTGTGGCGACCAGAACTGCACACAGTATTCCAGCTGTGGCCTAACCAGTGTTTTATACAGCTCCATCATAACCTCCTTGCTCTTATATTCTATGCCTCGGCTAATGAAGGCAAGTATCCCATATGCCTTTTTTACCACCTTATCCACCTGTTCCGCCGCCTTCAGGGATCTGTGTACCTGCACACCCAGATCCCTCTGACCCTCCGTCTTGCCTAGGGTCTTTCCCTTCATTGTGTATTCCCTTGCCTTGTTAGACCCCCCAAAGTGCATCACCTCGCACTTTTCCGGGTTAAATTCCATTTGCCACTGTTCCGCCCATCTGACCAACCCATCTATATCGTTCTGCAGACTGAGGCTACCCTCCTCGCTATTTACCACCCTACCAATTTTAGTATCATCCGCGAATTTACTGATCATACCCTTTACATTCATATCCAAGTCATTAATGTAGACCACAAACAGCAAGGGACCCAGCACCGATCCCTGTGGTACCCCACTGGCCACAGGTTTCCAGTCACAAAAACAACCTTCGACCATCACCCTCTGCCTTCTGCCACTAAGCCAGTTTTGTATCCAATGTGCCAAGGCACCCTGGATTCCATGGGCTCTTACCTTCTTGACCAGTCTCCTGTGCGGGACTTTATCGAAGGCCTTACTGAAATCCATGTATACCACATCCACTGCGTTACCCTCATCCACACACCTAGTCACCCCCTCAAAAAATTCAATCAAATTAGTCAGACATGATCTTCCCTTGACAAAGCCATGTTGACTATCCCTGATTAATCCTTGCCTCTCCAAGTGGAGACAAATTTTGTCCCTCAGGATTTTTTCCAGTAATTTTCCTACCACTGATGTTAGGCTCACTGGCCTGTAGTTCCCCGGTTTTTCCCTACTACCCTTCTTGAATAATGGTACTACATTAGCGGTTCTCCAGTCCTCTGGCACATCCCCTGTGGCCAGAGAGGTCCTGAATATATGTGTTAGAGCCCCCGCAATCTCCTCCTTTGCCTCACACAGCAGCCTGGGGTACATTTCATCCGGGCCTGGGGATTTATCCATTTTTAGGCCAGCTAAAACCGCCAATACCTCCTCCCTCTCGATGTTAATATGTTCGAGCATATCACAGTCCCCCCGCCCTATTTCTATGTCTACATCGTCCTTCTCCATAGTGAAAACAGATGCAAAAAATTCATTTAGAACCCCTCCTACATCTTCCGGCTCCACACACAGATTGCCACTTTTGTCCCTAATGGGCCCTATTTTTTCCCTAGTTATCCTTTTACCCTTAATATACTTATAAAACATCTTCGGATTTTCCTTTATTTTGCTCGCCAGTGTTATTTCATGGCCCCTCCTTGATCTCCTAATTTCTTTTTTAAGTATCCCCCTGCACTTTTTGTATTCCTCTAGGGCTTCCTCCGTCTTTAGCCTTTTGTATCTACCAAAAGCCCTCCTTTTTTTCCTAATCCATTCCCGTATATCCCCTGACATCCACGGTTCCCTGTGGTTTTTGGAACCACTCTTGACCATTGATATCTTCCTGCAGTCTACAGCTTTCTTCCTCACTATCGACCACAAGGCCAATTTTTATATCTTCTGCAAACTTCTTAATCATGCCCCCTACATTAAAGTCTAAATCATTGATATATACAACAAAATGCAAGGCACCTAGTACTGAGCCCTGCGGAACCCCACTGGAAACAGCCTTATAGTCACACAAACACCCATCGAGCATTACACTTTGTTTCCTGCCACTAAGCCAATTTTGGATCCAACTTGCCACTTTCCCTTGGATCTCAAGGGGTAATACTTTTCTGACCAGTCTGCCATGTGGGACCTTGTCAAAAGCCTTTCTAAAATCCATGTAGACTACATCAAACGTGCTACCCTCCTTGTTACCTCCTCAAAAAATTCAATCAAGTTTGTCAGACACGACATTCCCTTAACAAATCCATGCTGCCTGTCCTTGATTAATCCGTGCCTTTCTAAATGCTGATTAATACTGTCCCCCAGAATTTTTTCCAATAATTTGCCCACCATCAAAGTTAGGCTGACTGGCCTGTAGTTATGTGGTCTCTCCCTTTCTTCCTTTTTAAACCGGTACCACATTAGCACCATGCCTGTAGCCAGAGTGGATTGGAAAATAATGGTCAGAGCCTCTGCTATTTCCTCCCTTGCTTCTCTTAACAGCCTGGGATACATTTCATCTGGGCCTCACGGTTTATCTACTTTCAAAGATGCTAAACCCCATAATATTTCCTCGCTCACTATGTTTATCTCATCTAATATTCCACACTCCTCCTCCTTAACTACAATGCATCATCATACCTGTCTTTTGTGAAGACAGAGGCAAAGTATTCATGAAGAACAATACCACATCTTCTGCCTCCACACACAGGTTACCTTTTTGGTCTCTAATAGGCCCTACTTTTTCCTTAGTTAGCTTCTTGCTCTATGTATTTATAAAACATCTTTGGGTTTTCCTTAAATTTACTTACCAATATTTTTTCATGCCCTCTCTTTGCTTTCCTAATTTCCTTTTTAATTTCATCCCTGCACTTTCTATTCCCCTTTAGGCTTTCTGCAGTATTGAACTCTCGGTATCTGATAAAAGCATCCCTTTTTTATCTTATCCTGCCCTGTATGCTTCTTGACATCCAAGGGGCTCTAGATTTGGGAGTCTCACCCTTTTTCTTTGTGGGAATATAATTGCTCTGAACCCTCACTATCTCCTCCTTAAATGCCTCCCACTGTTCTGACACTGATTTACCTTCAAGTAGCGGTTTTTGCTAAATCACATCTCCGCGTAGTAAAATTGCCCTTTCCCCAATTGAAAACTTTTACTCCTGGTCTATCTTTGTCATATTCCATAACTATGCTAAATCTAACTGAATTATGTTCACTACCACCAAAATGCTCTCCCACTGATACCCCTTCCACCTGCCCAGCTTCATTCCCTAAAACGAAGTCCAGAACTTCCCCCCTCTCTTGTTGGGCTTGATATGTACTGTCTAAAAATGTTCTCCTGAATGCATTTTAAGAATTCTGCGCCCTCTATAACTTTTACAGTGATTCTATCCCAGTTAATATGAGGGTAGTTGAAATCCCCTACTATTACTGCCCTATTGTCTTTGCACTTTCAGAAATTTGCCTACATATTTGCTCTTCTATCTCCCTCTGACTGTTTGGGGGTCCATAGTACACTCCCAGCAGTGTGATTACTGCTTTTTTGTTCTTTAGTTCAACCCAAATGGCCTCTTTGATCACCCTTCTAACCTATCATCCCTCCTCACAGCTGTAATTGTTTCTTTAACCAATATTGCGACCCCCCCCCCCCCCATCCTTTTTATCCCTGAATATCATGTAACCAGGAATGTTGAGCTTGTGGAGGAGCCACAAGAGACTCAGTGTACTTTAGTATAATCCCCTTAATTGTATTATAGTGCAGCCGGGGACTGCACCTTTTAAACTGATTGTTACCTTTACAGTGTGTGTTTGCCTTTATCCTGCGTGGTGACGTCGATCACGTGACCGCCAGTGGCGCGAAGAACGTGGGGACGTCATGACGTCAGCTTAGAGAACTTTCCAGCAGTCTTCGACTACCTGGCATCTTGAACGAACGTGTTTTGATTTCCTCCTTGTAACATCCAGCAAACTTTGTTGTTATTAAATTCCAGTCTTTTAATCCATCGAGTTGAGCTGAATTATTTAATTAGGAACCTCTGTTCCTACATTGGTGACCCTGATCTCGTCGAACAAACTTCGAAGAGAATTCAACATGAGCACAAATGCCATCGCCCTCAAATTGCCTCAGTTCTGGGAGCAGCAACCAGAAGCTTGGTTCCTACAGACGGAAGCACAGATTCACCTGCGGGAGATTGTAGCGGATTTGACCCATTATTTTTACGTGGTCTCCGCTCTCGACAGCGCCATGGCCTCGAGGGTCGTCAGCCTACTGAGCAGTCCACCAGACGAGGGCAAGTATGAGGCTCTCAAAGCTCATTTACTGCAAATATTTGGCCTTAACAAATCAGAGCGCGCACGCAGGCTCATTGCCATGCCAGGCATCGGGGACTCAAAGCCTTCGGAATTAATGAGCCAAATGCTCACCCTACTTGGTTCGGAAGACCAATGTTTTTTATTCCGAGAACTTTTCCTCTGCCAGCTACCTGACGCGGTGCAGACAGCCTTGGCCAGCTCTGAGATCATCGATTGTGTTAAGCTCGCGGCAGAGGCAGACAAAATTTTTGCAGTCTCACAGCAGTGCTGTGCAGCCACGAGGCGCCCTTCTCCTGCGCGTGCGAAGCCCAGCCCTCCTCCAGCAGGCTGGTGCACGTACCATGCCCGTTTTGGCGCCAAAGCTCGATGCTGCAAGCCTCCCTGCAGTTTCTCCCCCCCCCCCCCCCCCCGCCAAAAAAATCCTTCAGCAAGCCATCGCCCTTCGAAAAGGACAAGCCCTGAAAAGCGCGTTCAATTTACCATGGCGGTCGGTTCAACGGGGAAATTACTTTGTTACGGATTCCACAACGGGGAGGCGATTCCTCTGTGACACTGGGTCCCAGTGCAGCATTTTGCCAGCTTCCAGGCTGGATCTACAATCCGGCGGCCACGGCCCTGCACTCGAGGCGATTCGCACTTTTGCCTTTCCTTTTCATATATCTGGACGATATACTCGTCGCTAGCAAGAACCCCAGGGAACACTTGTTACATCTGCGTCAGCTCTTCACTCGGTTAAGCCAGCATGGCCTCATTGTCAACCCGGCCAAATGCCAATTCGGTCTCCCCAGCATCAATTTCCTGGGGCACAGGATAACATCGGACGGCACCGTTCCACTAGCCATCAAGGTCGAGGCTGTTACAGCTTTTCCACGTCCCCTCGCTGTTAAGTCCTTGCAGGAATTCCTGGGGATGGTTAATTTTTACCATCGTTTTGTCCCCAAGGTAGCGCAGTTGATGCAACCGCTGTATGAAGCCAGCCGTTGAACCGCCTACAGATGCCTCACCGTCATTTTCGCAGTCAGACACTGCGTTCGCCGCAGCTGACACACCGCAACAACCACAGCCAGGCTCCATGCTTTCTCCCAACGTTCCACTTCCGCCGCCTGAGGGTCGTCTACGCTCGGAGAGAACCATCAAGCCCCCTGTTCGTTTGACACTGGCCATTAACGGGGATTCTGAGGGGGCGCCTGTGGAGGAGCCACAAGAGACTCAGTGTACTTTAGTATAATCCCCTTAATTGTATTATAGTGCAGCCGGGGACTGCACCTTTTAAACTGATTGTTACCTTTACAGTGTGTGTTTGCCTTTATCCTGCGTGGTGACGTCATGACGCCGATCACGTGACCGCCAGTGGCGCGAAGAACGTGGGGACGTCATGACGTCAGCTTAGAGAACTTTCCAGCAGTCTTCGACTACCTGGCATCTTGAACGAACGTGTTTTGATTTCCTCCTTGCAACATCCAGCAAAATTCGTTGTTATAAAATTCCAGTCGAGTTGAGCTGAATTATTTAGTTAGGAACCTCCGTTCCGACAAGCTGCCATTTCGGCCCTTCTTTCAGCCATGTTTCAGTAATAGCTATGATATCATACTTCCATGTGTATCTCTGCCCTCAGCTCATTTGCCTTATTCACTAGACTCCTTGCATTGAAGTATATACAATTAAGCACTGCCAAACTCTTTGGCTATTTTCTAGCCTTTGTTTCCTCTGTCTTCTAAGCTTGCTTACTAATTTTCTGCCTTTCATTTCTAGCTTTACTTCTCTCCCTTCTGAATCTATGCTCAAGTTCCCATCCCCTTGGATAGTTAGCTGGACTACTTATGGCAGCACACCTCCAGTCCTGTCCTCCCTTGCATTTTGCACGCTCCTCCTACAAGGGTTGAAAGAACAGACCTGTGAGTGAGTGAAGATGAAGTGCAGTTGGTGAGGGTGACTATGAAACAGATGCATCATGTTGCATAAGGATTGGGGTGAGTGGCAATGATGGATTGATAAATGGGGAGCTAATGAAGTGCATAGAAAGTGAAGGCTGGGTGCTGCTGAAAGTTGAGTGGGTGTGAGAAGTGGTGTGATGGAGAATGCTTGACAAGACAGAGTGAGAGAGGGTGGGGCCTTAAACCACAAGATGCGCTTGAATCAGCAAATGTACTCACTTTTTCTGATCTGGTTAGATAATTAAACGGCTTCCTACATTGTATTGTTAGATTCGAATTTGGAGAAACTCCAGACGGAGATGGAATTGAGGACAAGTTCAAAATTTATTAAAACAACCAAGAGAAACTTGTGCACAAGGGAGAGCCACCCAGCTTCCTCAAGCGAGGGGTGCACTCTCGAGGGACAAGCAGCGGTTCATTCAAGTTATACAATTCTATAAGCAACGCCCACCTACTACAGAATGGGGGCGTACACATACAAACAGTGTCACAACAGTTACTCTTTATTGGTTTATGTGGTTAGTCACTCAACTGTCGGACCTACCCCTTGAACTCGGGTACCCTCTGACCATGCCAGTCACAGATGTTGGTTGTCTCATCGCTCCCCACATTCCTGCTGTTGTCTCTTCCCCGTTATCGGCATCGTTTATAGTTTGAGAAAACATGTTTTATCCTTAACTGTCAAACAAGCAGGATGGTTACAAGGCTGCAGTGATTCATGTATCCTGTGACTGGTACAATGTTGGTTGTTAATTGTACCCTTATCTCCTGGGAGGACAGGCCGTGTTTAGACAATGGCTCTACTGAGGCAGTGAACACACACATTCCGAAGTTTGATAAGTGAAGTGGCGTCTTGCAGTCTGCAAATGTGCTTCAGTCAGCTAAACCTACACTATGGGTAAATAGGGGGTTAACATAGTCAAGTATCCCAGAATTCATTGGGAACAAGCTGGACCTTTCAGTATCCAAGACCTGGGAACAATGCTCCTGCTGCTCACCTCCTCGGTCACCTCCAACCATCCCTTCTTAGTGAGAGCCGCAGGTTTCTTCCTTCCATTGCTGGGGAAATGTATGTTCCTCCTACTCCTGACTGCACCCAGAAATAATTCCAACAATGTGTCATTGAACCTGGGTGCTTCCCTTGCCCTACATCTTCCATCCTTCCTAATGCCTCCAATTACCATTTGTGCATTGTCCCTTTTTAAATACTGTTGAGATTGCGCACCTGCATGACACAATCATGCCTGCTGCGCAGCTTGGAGATGCGAAACCCGGAAGTCAAAATTAATTGGTTTAATTGAGTTGAGATTGCAAATTCCATCCCACTGAATTGACTTCCGGTTTCGCCCACCCCCATCCCCAGCGAGGAAGCTGTCTTTATATAAATATTGGGGGCAATAACCTTAACCTCACTACAATCATGGTAGGATTTCGTCTATTCAATCAATAGTAATAGTGAAACATGCAAAATTCCAGTGGCAAACCCAGGGACCCGGGTTCGAATCCGGCCTCGGGCGACTGTCTGTGTGGAGTTTGCACATTCTCCCCGTGTTTGCGTGGGTTTCCTCCGGGTGCTCCGGTTTCCTCCCACAGTCCAAAGATGTGCGGGTTAGGTTGATTGGCTATGATAAATTGACCCTTAGTGTTAGGGGGATTAAATACGTGGAGTTACGGGGATAGGGTGGGATATGCGTTGGTGTAGGGGTTACGGGGATCGGGTGGGATATGCGTCGGTGCAGGCTCGATGGGCCGAAATGGCCTCTATCTGCACTGTGGGGTTTCTGTGATAATAAAGCCATCGAGCAGTTGAACAATTCGCTTTTTAGTGATAATATGTAACTTCAATAATGAGAACACCATGGAGTTTGGAGTGATTCCAAGTTCTGTCGGTCTTAGCACAATGTTAACTCAGGTCAATAAAACCAAGAACTGGAGATTGTGCTCGTCATTCACTATCGCCTGCAGAATAGCCCAGTCAAGCTTATTACAGATTGTAAACCCTTTGTAGCTGAAGAGCTGACACCGATTCTTCCATTCTGGATCCAGAGTTGGCTTTTGATATTCCAATCATAATACAGGACAATAGGATATTTTGCACGAAAAGAACATTTTAGCACAGTACATAGCACAACACCTAAATGCAGATTCAAATCCAAGGCTGAAGAGTTCATCAGCTTCAATGCACAGTAAATGACTCCAAAAGTCACTCATACAATCATTGATATTACAGCACAGAAGGAACTTTGATGTACTCGGATGTTGGGTGGCTTCTGCTTGAGCTGCAATGGAAGCTGAGACATTGGCCATCAGATGCTGCATCATGGTTGGGTCCACAAGTGCGCTAATGGTGTTGCCCATCGCTTCCATGCTGGAAATCATGGGCTCCAAGCTCTGTGCAAAGGTTGGTGCCAGACACCTCCATGCGCCTTGACATTGCACTCAGGCTTTCTGGCAGGCCTGACAGTGCACCAAGCATTTTGTTGCGCATACCCATCAGCCTTCTTCTGTAGCCCAACCCATTGAAGTCCTCATCTGCGTCCGCTGCAGCAGAACCCACGTGCAACCTCGCTCTCCGGGGAGTTGGCAGCCACGCTACCCTTTCCCCTGCCCTGTCTGCAGGCCACTTGTGCCCGGTGTTTCACCACGTGCAGATCCCACCTCTGAGCTATCGTCTAAAGTACGAGGAGTGTCAGTATCTGAGCTGGTGGTTGTGAGTGTGAAATTAAGTGGCTGTGCTGTGTCTTCATCAACAGTGTCTTGGTGCTCTTCAATTTCGTACTCTTCCACCAGTGCCTGGCCAGGTGGAAGTTCTTGGATATCTGAAAGGAGAAAGGCACAAGGGTAAGATTGCGGTGAGGGGAGGGGTGCGGGAAGCAAGAGGTGCAGCTTGTAAATCAGAAGAGATTGTGGGATGAGGGTGAAGTGGGATGTGAGAAGAAGGATTACGTATGAGGATACCGTCATCTTGTATTGTTTCTTGCCCCGCACCTGGCCACAAGCTCAGCGATGGCCCTCCCACGGTCAGGTTATGAAGGCGCACTTGTCCCCCACCAGTTTGGTCTTGCTGCCTCCAGTTGTGAGCCACCTTGTTCTGCAAGAGAAAAGGAAGTGTGTCAGGTGAGTGTGATGCAATGTGTTTGCGTGTCATGGTTGAATAGCTGACAATATGTGCAAGCTGTGAGATGTGGTTGTGAGGCTTGCATGAGTGGTAAGGGGGTGAGGTGAAGCTATGAATGTGAGGTATGAGTTGTGTTTGGTAGAGATTGTTGGTAGGTGAGTGATGGGGGTGTGATGCATTGAGCAGTGTGCAAGGATTGTGGTGCAGTGGGTTGGATATGGCATTTGAAGATGAATTCAATTACCTTGATCACTCGTGTGAGGTAATTAAACTTCTTCCTGCATTGCATACAAGTCTTCCGGGCTACACTTTTGCATTGACCACGACGGCTATCTGCTCCCATTGCCTTTTCCGCTTTTATCTCCTGGCCCCCTGTGGAAACAGGACCTCATGTTCACCTCCTGCACCAAGGCCTCCAGTGCTGCATCCAAGAACCTCGGAGCAAGCTCTCTCCCCAGTTGTGACATCAGCAGTACTTTTTCCTGCTCAGACTCTGTTCCCCAGCCAGTTGAGTCAGATGCTGCAGACAGAATGCACCTCCCCGTTAAGAGGTGCAAACTGCCTTTAAGAAGTGGAGGCTAGCTCTAATTGGAGTTAGCCTCACATGAACTTGGGCCCCCTGCTGAGCATTCAGCCACTCAGCAGCGCATTTAGCACTGGGCTGAATGCTACAATCCTGTTTAATCAGCAGACAGTACAAAGTTAGCATGCTGCCTGTATTACTTTGAATAGGCGCGGGTTGATCCTGCATTGCGACCCTGTGCCCGTTTTCGGAGGCAAATGAATTTCTAGCCGGATATATCTGTTATACCTGAAACATTGTGCAAGGTTCACAGTGCAATCTTGCAATGTGATCACCAAGAAATCCTGGAGACAAAATTGTCACTACATGAAAAAGGGTGGCTCTCTGACATTGCCAACAAAGTTGAGGTAGCTACGAAATCCTGCTAGGAAAACACAAGGTGCAGTATGTAAGTGGTTGGTTTCTGTGGATGCTTTTCATTTGGCAAGCACCTGCTTGTAATCATTGATAATTAGTCAACGGGGGCAATTTTGTGTATTTCTGTGCCTGGGCATAGAGCTTTTCCTGCCAGTAGTTTGAAATTATAAAACTACCCCACAGGTTTCAAGGATTCTAAAAGTTGAAATACTGTAACTGACATGTGACATCTGCCATACCTGAACAACAATATTTTTGCAGTTCATACCATTTTAGATATTATCAAGACTGATGGGGGAAGTGAATTGAAAGTTTTCTCTGTCTGTTGGCTGTAAGGATCCTATGTGAAATTAGTTTGGGCAGTCAATCCAGTTCCTAGAGGGCATGGGCACACAGACAGGCCGTCGGATGATTGGTGTGAGAATTGAAAAAAAGGTGCTACATTGGAGCAGTAGGGAATACGCTTGAGGCGGGGCCGAGGCACATTGTTGTTGGGAGAAAATAGGGAGCTTTCTTTGCTTCGTGTTGTCCAATACGTTAGCCACTAGCCACATGTGGCTAATTGCATTCCTGATTAGTAAATAAAAGCATTAGTAATACACACAGTCATTGAACATATGTCCTCAATACTTGTATTCGCATGACATATGTATGTGTACTTTAACTTTTTTGTGCTTTTGTTGGTGAACTGGTAAGATGAAAATCAGAGTGTACGAGTGTTTTTTGATCATGAGTGCTTTAGTTCCTTGATTACTGAAGGGTGGTCGATGTTTATTAATAAAAATGTGCATGTTAAGTATATTTACTTGCATTGTGTGAGGGTATTGAAGGAATTTTCTACTAAAATTTGTGCATGTAGCTAAAACTGTGTCACCATAGCCACTCTTGTAGCTAGTCAGCAATTTCTATTGGACAACACTAGTCTAGCTGTGCTAAACCAGAGTGATTGAAACATAGAAAGATAGAAGATGGGAGCAGGAGTAAGCCATTCAGCCCCTCGAGCCTGCTCCGCTATTTAATGAGATCATGGCTGATCATCCAAATTCAGTGCCCTGTCCCTGCTTTCTCCCCATATCCTTTGATCCCTTTAGCCTTAAGAAATATATCTAACTCCTTCTTGAATATATTTAATAAGTTGGCCTCAACTGCCTTTTGTGGCAGAGAATTCCACAGGTTCACCACTCTCTGGGTGAAGAAATTCCTCCTCATCTCAGTCCTAAATGGCTTACCCCTTATCCTTAGACTGTGACCCCTGGTTCTGGACTCCCCCACCATCGGGAACATCCTTTCTGCATCTAGTCTGTCTAGTCCTGTTAGAATTTTATAAGTTTCAATGAGATCCCCTCTCATTCTTCTAAACTCTAGTGAATATAAGCCTAATCGACCCCTTCTCTCTTCATACTTCATTCCTGCCATCCCAGGTATCAGTCTGGTGAATCTTCGCTGCACTCCCTCCATGGCAAGAACATCCTTCCTCAGATAAGGCGACCAAAACTTCACACAATACTCAAGGTGTGGTCTCACCAAGGCCCTGTACAACTGCAGCAAGACATCCTTGCACCTGTACTTGAATCCTCTCGCTATGAAGGTCAACATACCATTTGCCTTCTTAACCGCCTGCTGCACCTGCATGCTTACCTTCAGCGACTGGTCCACAAGGACACCCAGGTCTCGTTGCACTTCCCCTTCTCCCAATCTATTGCCGTTCAGATAATAATCTGCCTTCCTGTTTTTGCTACCAAAGTGGATAACCCCGCATTTATCTACATTGGGCAGATGCATGGCAGATGCAGTATAATCATCCAACCTGTCCAAATCATACTAGAGTTTCTCAGCATCCTCCTCACAGCACACATGCCCACACAGCTTTGTGTTGTCTGCAAACTTGGAGATATTACATCTAGTTCCCTCATCTAGATCATTAATATATATTGTGAATAGCTGGGGTCCTAGCACCGACCCCTGCGGTACCCCACTAGTCACTGCCTGCCACTCGGAAAAAGACCCATTTATTCCAACTCTTTGCTTCCTGTCTGCCAACCAGTTCTCTATCCAAGTCAGTACCTTACCCCCAATCCCTTGTGCTTTAACTTTACACGGTAATCTCTTATGCGGAACCTTATCGAAAGCCTTCTGAAAGTCCAAAGACACCACATCCACTGGTTCTCCCTTATCTATTCTACCGGTTACATCCTCAAAAAATTCCAGTAGATTAGTCAAGCACGATATACCTTTTGTAAATCCATGTTGACTTTGTCTGATCCTGTCACTGTTTTCCAAGTGCTCTGCTATTACATCTTATATAATGGACTCTAACATTTTCCCCACTACTGATGTCAGTTCTATAATTCCCCGTTTTCTCTCTACCACCTTTTTTAAATAGTGGGGTTACATTAGCTACCCTCCAATCCATGGGAACTGTGCCAGAGTCTATAGAATTTTGGAAGATGACCAGCAATGCATCTACTATTTCTAGGGCCACTTCCTTAAGCACCCTAGGATGTAGATTATCAGGCCCTGGGGATTTATTGTCCTTCAATCCCGTCAATTTCCCTAACACCATTTCCCTACAAATACTGATTTCATTCAGTTCCTTCCTCTCATTAGACCCTATGTCCCCTGACATCTCTGGGAGGTTATTTGTGTCCTCCTTTGTGAAGACAGAACCAAAGTATGTATTTAATTGGTCAGCCATTTCTTTGTTCCCCATTATAAACTCCCCTGATTCTGACTGCAAGGGACCTACGCTTGACTTCACCAATGTTTTTCTCTTCACATAATATATCTATAGAAGCATTTACAGTCAGTTTTTATGTTCCCTGCAAGCTTACTCTCGTACTCTATTTTCCCTCTCTTAATTAATCCTTTTGTCCTCCTTTGCTGAATCCTAAACTGCTCCCAATCCTCAGGTTTGCTGCTTTTTCTGGCCAATTTATATGTCCTCTCCTTGGATCTTATGCTATCCTTAATTTCCCTTGTTAGCCACGGTTGCGCCACTTTTTTGTATTATTTTTATACCAGAGAGGGATGAAAAAATTCTGTAGTTCATCCATGTGATCTTTAAATGTTTGCCATTGCCTATCTGCCATCAACCCTTTAAGTAACATTCCCCAATCCATCCTAGCCAACTCGCGCCTCATACCATCATAGTTTCCTTTATTTAAATTCAGGACCCTAGTCTCTAAGTCAACTACTTCACTCTCCATCTTAATGAAGAATTCTATCATATTATAATCGCTCCTCCCCAAGGGGCCTCGCACAACTAGATTGCTAATCAATCCTTTCTCATTACATAATACCCAGTCTAAGATGGCCTGATCTCTAGTTGGTTCCTCGACATATTGGTCCAGGAAACCATCCCGTATACACTCTAGGAATTCCTCCTCCACAGTATTATTACTAATTTGGTTTGCCCAATCTATATGTAGATTAAAGTCACCCATGATAACTGCTGTGCCCTTATTGCACGCGTCTCTAATTTCGCATTTAATGCCATCCCCAACCTCCGCATTACTGTTTGGGGGTCTGTATACAACTCCCACTAACGTTTTCTGCCCCTTGGTATTTCTCAGCTCTACCCATACAGATTCCCCATCATCAGAGCTAATATCCTTCCTTACTATTGTGTTAATCTCCTCTTTAACCAGCAATGCTACCCCACCTCCTTTTCCTTTTTGCCTGTCCTTCCTGAATATTGAATACCCCTGGATGTTGAATTCCTAGCCTTGGTCACCCTGGAGCCATGTTTCCGTAATCCCAATTATATCATATCCGTTTACATCTATTTGCGCAGCTAATTCATCCACCTTATTACGAATGCTCCTCACATTAAGACACAAAGGCCTAGAAATTCAGTTGGGCCCCGTTTGGGGCGCCAAGCTCGCCTGGGCGCCGGAATTACCGCTGCGAGAGGAGCCACTTGCGCCATCCCGATATTCAGTTTCAGCACCCCAAACGGAAGTGGGCCGCTACTCGAGGCTCCCCGCGCCCCGCTTGGGGCGCTCACACTGAATATCGCCGCGCTAAGGGCCACAGTGCCACACGCTGCAGCACGGCACGCTGCGGTACTGCAGGCCTTCCTCCCACTGTTAAGGGGGAGGTGCCTGCAACAGCGCGATCCCCGCTCGCGAGTGCCGGCAAATGAGCCCGGCACCAAGGAGCAGTGCCGGGCTCTCGGGAAACAGCCGGCAATGCCGCGGGGGGGGGTGGTTTAGGAGGCCGGGGATGGAGGTGCTGGCAGTCGGCTGCCGAAAAAGCTGCCGCCCCGCACCTCCACTTTAACTTGCGCCACTACTGCCACAGGTAGGCCCTGTGAACCGGTCGCGATTTGCGACCGGCGTTAAAGAGGCGGGCGCGACCAAATATGGCGAGTGGGGCGCTGCGCACACCGATGACGTCATCGGTGGCGGCGCAGCGCTACAGGCTAACGCCGCCATTAGCGCCCCGCTAAATATCGCGGGAGGTGTGGCCAGTGGCGCTAAAGCCACTAAGTGCCCTCTTTGGGTGCTAACTGGTGGCGCAGCCCACTGAATTTCTAGGCCAAAGCCTTCAGGCTTGTTTTTTTAACACTCTTAGGGTCGATTTTCATTAAGCTGTCGGGAAGGAGGCGGGACTACAACTTTCAGGTTTTAGTCCCGCCTACATCGACGTCCAGCCAATCCGCGCGATTTTCCCTTGATTGACTTTGAGCCTGCCCAATGGGCTCAGCAGGCCAATTAAGGGCCACCCGGCAACAGGTGACATCACAGACTGAAATTTCATCTGTCAAGCGGTCGTGACCGATGAAATATCATTGTTTCACAGCTGTTTGAAGCTGTCAAACACTGACTGTCTGCTTTCTAACCTGAGTCCTTCTACACAGACTCAGTTAGAACTGTCACCGGCAATGAAAGCTGAAGGCTGTCACTTTTGACAGATCGCAGCCATTCAGCTTTCAGTGCCGGCTGAGTGATGGACTCCCGACTAGGGTTGCAAAGGGGTGGAAAGTTTCCGGTAAATTTCCGGAAATTTTCCATGGGAAGTTTAGCTTGAGAATTTTGGGAATTTTGCCCAAAAAAGCACATGCTAGCATAATATTGTTTTTTTTGTATTTCTTTTTTTTCCCACAGGTCCTCTCTTAAAATTACTAACAGAGATGGAATCTTAATTATTAAGGAATTTCTTAATCAATATATGTTTATCTTCTTACTTGGCTTGTTTTAATAATTACAAGTTTTGTGTGTGACTGTGAACAAATGTGTCCTGATTGGTTGGATGAGTGATTAGCTCCCTCTATTTGTAATATTTGCATATCAAATTGTGATTGGCCTGCAGGCATCTGTAAGACTGCTATAGTTTTTTTAAGATCCAGGTTAGGGGTCCTGAGGGAAGTCATTTTGTTTTCTGCTGATGTTGTGATGATGCAGTAAGTAAATCAGACTTTATACCAAATAAACCAGTTACTTGTTGAACTCTGTTGTCCTTCAATTTAAAATATACAAAATAATACACTATTGGTGATGTAGCGTCGTGTGTGTACAAGTCATGCTTCCATCACATGGAGCATCAGCAAAAATGTACTCGCCCTGTTGCAATCGTGCTGATCGACCGCAGTTCGACACAGAGATGAATGCCCTTTATTTCTCTGCATAGAACAATGCCACGTTTACCGTCGGATGTGTGGAAGCATTTTACCCCAGGCATTAAAGATGGAAAGACTGTGTACATGTGCAAACACTGTAGAAAGCCATATGTAAAGAATGCCACAAAGATGCAGCAGCATTTATCCAAATGCAACAACTTCACTCAAAGCTCACAGCAGCCAGCCCAGAGTTCCTCTGCTTCCATTCAAGAAGATGATGGTTCTCATTCAGCATCAGGCTCCTTATCATCAGCAACTCCTGGCCCACTTGGAAGGTTCTTTGATACAATGGATAACCATAGCCAGAAGAATGCAGATGAGTGCCTTGCTCGAGCTGTATATGCAACAGGCTCACCCCTCATGCTCACAGCCAATATGTACTGGAAGAGATTTTTCAATGTTATTCGCCCTGCATACTGTCCTCCCACCAGACATGCTTTGTCTACTTATTTGCTGGAGGCTGAGTATAACAGTCCAAGGAAAGCTCAAAGACACGAAGGACAACAGACACACAGGCACATACATTGCTCATGAGCTGAAAGCGGTCATCAATGATCTTGGATCACAAAAGGTCTTTGCAGTAGTTACTGACAATGCTGCGAATATGAAGGCTGCTTGGGCTCAAGTGGAGGAGGCCTACCCTCATATTACGTCTATTGGGTGCGCAGCTCATGGGCTTAACCTGCTCCTCAAGGACATCATGGGTTTGAGAACCATGGAAGCACTGTACAAGAGAGCCAAGCAAGTTGTTAAGTATGTCAGGGGAAAACAGGTAGTTGCAGCAACCTACAACTCCAAGCAAATGACAAAGAACAAGAACACCACACTGAAGCTGCCCAACAACACTAGATGGGGTGGTGGTGTCATAATGTAAAACAGCCTTCTGGAGGGTAAGGAGTCGCTGCAAGAAATGGCAATATCCCAGTCTGGGGATATGGAAACCACCATCAAGAAAATACTGCTGGATGATGTGTTTTGGGAGAGAGTGGTTAGCAGCCTTAAACTACTCTCACCAGTAGCATCTGCAATTGCTCAGATTGAAGGAGATGACGCTGTCTTGTCAGATGTTCTCAGGCTTTTTACTGATTTTAAAAGAACAAATCAGCATTGCCCTACCCACATCCATGCTGCTCAAAGCAGAGGCGAAGGCAATTGTTCAATTCATACAGACGCGTCAAGAATTTTGTGTCAAGCCGATTCATGCTGCAGCATACATGCTGGACCCAAAGCATGTTGGGAGACCAATACTTTCTGGAGAACAGATCAACAGCGCTTACAGTGTGATTCCTCTCACACCATCTCAATCTGGATGTGGGCAAAGTTCTGGGAAGTCTGGCAAAGTTCTCTACCAAGCAAGGTCTTTGGAATGGGGATGGGATATGGGAATCATGCAAGCATATCAGTGCACATACCTGGTGGAAGGGACTTTGTGCATCTGAGGCCCTGTCACCTATTGCATCGGTGATACTCCAAATCCCACCTTCATCAGCGGCCTCTGAACGAAACTGGTCACTTTTTGGGAATACGCATACAAAGGTGCGCAACAGGCTGACTAACAAGAGGGTGGAGAAACTGGTGGCTATCCGGGCGAACCTACAACTTATTGAGCCAGATACAGAAGTGTCCACCACACAGCTAGACACTGACACAGAGGAGGAAATGGACGAGTCAGAGAATCAGGAGGAGCAATGAGGAGTAGAAGACTCAAAGGGACAAATTACAGGCTAAATAAGCTGACGCTCTTTTTATTTTAGAGGGGTCTTTTTTGTGGGGGTTCAATAAAGTTCAAAATTATAACCTAAATAAAGTTTTGAAAGCCTGTTTTTATTTGTATGGAACAGTATGTCTATTTTGACGACAAAGATAATATAAGGGTCAGAGACAAAAACCATCAGTGTGCAAAAAAACTCTAAATTCCCGAAAATTCCCATGGAAAGTTTCCTCTTTTAAAAATTCCCAGAATTTTGCAACCCTACTCCCGACGCCTACAGGAAGAAAGGCTGTTAAGTTAAGTACAGGTACTTTAAACTTCTTTACACACTTTAGACACACCAAACACACTTACCTTTGCACCCATCACTCACCTGAACACCGACATCGCGACCCCTCCAAGTCCTTCAACCCGACGGCCCGCCTGCTCTAACCTGGCGTGGTTTGGAGCCGTCGGGAATCCCACATGACACCCCTCAAACTAGGGATTAGGCTAAAAACTGCCTGTTAACAGGCAGTTAATTGGCACTAATCCCTTCCCACCTCGGGTCGGCGGGTCCCAGTGCGGGGCGGGTACCCACTTCCTCTGAAACTTGCGTGGAGGCGGGTTTTGGGCGGGATGGTGTCGGGACCCCCGAAATCGTGATTTTTGCCCCCCGCCTGCCTAAAAGACCGCCTCACGGCACACTGAAAATCTAGGCCCTAGTCCTTTTAGAATTATTATTTACTGTGGTCCTGTTTGATTTACACACTTGATTTCTCTGCCTTCCACTTTTGCTTTTCTCCTTCCTGGCTTTTGCTTCTATCCTTGCTTCCCTTTCCTCTGTCTCCCTGCACAAGTTCCCAAGCCCCTGCCATTTAAGTTTAAACCCTCCCCAACAGCACTAGCAAACACTCCCTAGGACATCTGATAATGGGTGCTGAAATGGAAAGTGTTTCTTTGTTCAGCACTAATGTCCCACATCTTGATGCACACAAAAATGGTGATGGAAAAACAGAGATTTATGGGATTTAAAAAACATAGTTGACAGAGCTTAAGTTCAAGATTTGCATAAATGTATGAGAAACTACAATGCCACTCTTGTGAGACCACACAAACACCATCTGCTGCAGCCTTATTGAATCAGAAAAAGAGCACTTCAATATATAAGCATAATAAAGCAGAATGATCTGATCCAAATAGACAAAATCATATTCAAAAGTCAGAGATCAAAGCAAGAAACAAATCTTGGGTGAAGATTTATGAGCAAGGAAAACTGTACCCTCCATTCACATCACAAGCATACTGTAATATGCAAAAAAGTATGAGCTGTAACTGAAGAAAATATGGTCGGAGAGCAACAATGAATATCTGTCATTACAGAGAGTTCAACATAGAGTTCAACAATTTCAGATCATAACCTCGGCCCCTATCATATTTTTATCCACACTTTTTGTCTTTTTTTCTTCTCCCCCACATGGCAGCTGTCTTTCATTCTGCCAGCACAATTTACACTTCATCTAGAGCCATCCTGTGTTTCTTAACCTGTTCCATTACCATCTCCTTTTGCCTTGAATATCTCTTAATGTCTCTTAATCTCTCCCACCTTCCATCCTATCACAGACCTTCCCTTTTGTTCTTTCATCCCCTCCCCACTTTCCCAGTCTCTTCTCGTTTAAAAATCTGTTCCATTTCCTGCTTTTTTCCAGTTCTGACGAAAGGTCATCGAGCTGAAATGTTAACTTTGTTTCTCTCTTCACAGATGCTGCCTGACCTGCTGAGTTTCTCCAGCATTTTCTGTTTTTATTTCAGATTTCCAGCATCTGCAGTATTTTCTTTTTGTATTGCCTGATGTGATTGACATAAGTAATTCTGAAGGCGATGGCAACAAGGCTTGTTGTGAGAATGAAGAGCCAACAAGACTCAACAAAGACATTTTATTTAAACACACCATAATCCACTGAGGGATATGACATTTCCTGCATACCTAAAGGATTGTGTAGTGGAACAAATGATTAAGAATTAAGACTGTTTGGATTTTGTGGCGTGGATTTTCCTTGGGGTAGCAGGCCTGCTTCTTTTATGTCAGTGGCCTTGAAGGGACAGCAGATGTTATGGCCATCCCTGAAACTGAACCCCATGGCTAGGACTCAATGGGGGAGAAATTCAGTAGGTTGCGCCACCCGTTAGTGCCTTAAGAGGACGCTAAGTGGGTCGCAAGCCAACTGGCGCCCGGGTGTGGCACTGCCCACGCCTCCCGCTAAATTCCGCTGGACGTTAGTGGTGGCGCTAACCGTTAGTGCTGCGCCGCTGCCGATGACGTCATCGGTGTGTGCAGCGCCCCGCTGACGCCCCGGCCGCGATATTTGGCAGCGCCCCCTGATTTACCGCTGGACGCTATGGTTCAGGGGGGCCTACCTGCGGCCGGGGAGGCGCAAATTAAAGGCGAGGTGCGGGGCGGCCATTTTTGGTGTTGGCCGCCTGCCAGCACCTGCCTGCGCTCCTGTCCCCGGCCTCCTGAACCACCACCCCCCCCCCCCCCCCCGCAGAGTGCCGGCTGCGCTCCAAGAGCCCAGCATTTCTCCTCGGTGCCGGGCTCTTTTGCCTGCACTCCCGATCCTTGGGGGCCCAGCTGGGCCCCAGATCGCGCTGCACAAGGCCCCTCCCCTTTAAGAAGGGGAGGAAGGCCTGCAATACCGCAGCGCGACGTGCTGCAGCGTGTGGCGCTGCGGCACGTAGCGCCACGATATTCACTCGCAGCACCCCAAGAGGGATGCGGGGCACCTCCAGTAGCGCTGTGCTTCCCTTTGGGGCGCAACAACTCAATTTCCGGTGCGCGGGCGCGAATGTTTCCGGGGCGCTTCTTTTAGTGCCCTGGCGAGGCTGGCGCCCCAAACGGGGCTATACTCAATTTCTCCCCCAATGTATCCAGGACCCAGTGAAGTTTGCTAGTGATATATATCCATTCAATTACTAACTTTTCAGAGTATTTTTATGTTTTAGCTAACATAAGCATTAGTCTGTAGGTGTATTTTTTCCTTTTTAAGGATACAATTCATACTTTTTTTCCATGCTTTTCCATGTTTGGGTCTCCTTCCATAATACATGATCCATAGCCAAGAAAGTCGACAACTTATTCCTAAGCCTCCGCTAATGCCACTCTGGCACTGTTTGGTAGGAGATGGGGTGACTTTCCCTCTTATTTTCTTCTTTGTGGGCTAGTCCAAGATCAATAGTTGGTGCCTTCCCTAGCCGCATGCTTGAGGTCAGGAAATCGGCATGTAAAGGAACATGGTGGTTAACTGGAAAATTGTGAATTATTCCCTGATGTATGACCAATCAGTTCTAAGTAACTGAAGGTAACAAAACATGCACCCTTCAATGACCACAAGATTAGGGTAACCTATTCTCGGAGCAAGACGTTAAATAAGTACTTTACACATGTGTGCCAAATAAAAAGATCTAACTGAAAGAATTACTTTTGGGAAAATATATCCAAAGTCCAGGTCAGAGGTTTCTATTCAGACCTCAGCTTTCTACCAATCCTTTAAGACCAGGTGATAAACGAAGGCAATGAAAGTGACAGAAACTTACTCCATTTGACAGGTTTTAAAGCACATCCATTTTCATTTGAATACTTTGAGAATTAGATGGTGCCTGAAGATATGTTTCATGCGAGGGAACATCTGGACTAAGCATATTTACACTAGCTGGTGGTAACTGTATTGCAGTTTGTTTAATTTTCAATGTATTTTGTTCTTCATTTGTACCTCCTTAAGGGTGAATTGCTGAGTCCTTGTCGATGTGATGGCTCAGTACGCTACTCCCACCAGCCATGCCTTTTGAAGTGGATTAGTGAAAGAGGGTCATGGAGCTGTGAAATTTGCTGTTACAGATACCATGTGGTAGCAATAGGAATGAAAAGACCATGCCAGGTAAAGAGTCATCATACCAAGTATATTCATTAAAAAGCTCATTCCAAACTGTAGGCTGAGGTGTCTGTACCTCAGGAAGGCTCTGATGTCAAGAATGGTATGTCACAATGATAAACTTTGCTTACACTAAATAGTTATGGCAGTGCACCTTTAATGTCCAGTAAATCTTATTTCGAGGGTTCAGATGAAGTCGCTGCTAAGCTAACTGACAATGGTGAGCCATCCAAAATATTGAGTAAGCCTGCAGGTACTGTATCAAATGTTTACCCAGCGTCAAACTAATGCATTTTGCACTGTCTAGGCACAGTAAGATCTGAGCAGGACAATTAAATATGACCATTTAATACAGCAAAGGTATGTGACAAATACCTCCGTATAGATGGCACATTTATCTCCATTGTAATTAGCTTTTTTTAAATAAGTAACAAGCACTGCTTATATATAGAATATAAAAGAAAACATACTGAGTTGAAACTGCATTCTTCGACATTAGTAGAAAGAGGGTAAACACGTTCATATAAAATTCTTTTGTTTATTATTTTAACAAAGACACTAACCTGTAATATTTTAATATTAGTAACACATTGATTACTTATAAGTTAGTATATCAAAATTAGATACTATAGATACATTGTGGAAAAATACTTGTTATGCAAAAAATGTAAGTGTGAGAAATGTCATTATTGGCCTGGATTTTGTGATGGTAATGATGGCAAAACTGTCAGCGTTTGCCGTCATTACCCCTCTGAAACTGACTGTAATGTCAAGATTTAGCACATGCACAGATAAACAGGAAAATCCTGATGTTGCGGTCAAACACTGTGGAACTCCCCATAGCCGGAAATCAGTTGAACTGATAAACTTAAACTTTTCCTCTCTAATATCGCTATTAAACACCCCATAAAAAGTTCCGTCTTGTTGGAATAGGTGTAACTGGTATTTTAATGGCATATTGACTGCTAAACAACCGTTCTGGCCCTGAAAAAATAATTTTATATTTGTGGAATGTCAAAATTTATATTTGTGGAATGTCACATTTCTCCATTATGATAAAAATGACTAGATTTTTTAAATAATTAAAAAAAAAAAATGTTTTAAGTTTGTTTATGATATTCAGCTTAACCCCATGTGCATGTCCCAATCTTTATTTATTCTCTGTAAAATGTTTAAAAAGTGAAATAATAGTCGATGCTTTTTATTTCCTGGTTTGGTGTCTGTGAGAATTCTTCAATGTGATGAGCTGCTTAGACAGCTTGATGACATCATGGCTGCTGTATGCTAGGGATCCCCTTTTGACAGCGCTACAATCAAATTAAGGTCAAGAAAACTAAAGATCACAAGATTTTTGTGGGCAGCTTTCTTCAAGGTCAGCAGCGATCACCATCGCTTCGCGCTGACTGCAAATTCCGGGTCAATAATTGATGACACTTTCCCCTGGTTAAAGATTCCCTATAAAATAAACTTTTATAACCACTAAAAATATTCAACTGTACAAACTGAAACTCACAAAAGGAACATTGACATAGAAGTTTAATTCATGCTAATCATAGGTTATGACATCATCTCCATATAATCAATGAAAATGATGCATCTCTCTGTCAGTCTCTCTCTGTTTATGTATCTATGTATTAATTTATCTGTATAGATATGATAAAAAGTGGCCTTGACTATTTTAATATTCTCAGCTGCTCTGTTTTCCACTTTAATACATTAATAAACAATACAATAATAATACATTGTGTTACAATTTGAATTGAAGCTGCTAATGTCAGAGCATGCTATTGTTTGAATAATTGTAACTGAGCATTTGATACACCTATTAATTATGACTTCAATGCTAGTACTCTGTTCTACTTTCCCCATGAGATATAAATGAAAAATGCTGTTTTTTGATGGTCAATCCACAGGGTTCAAGGGTTGGTTTGCTAGGGATGTCTCTATCACTTCATACATATGCAAGCTAATAGTTTGGGGATGTGGCTAATTCTGCAAACATGAAAGTATGCAGACCATATACCAAGTTTCAAATGATGAACTGAAATGGCATAACAGAGGATACTTAATTATATGGCAAAGGAAGTCTCTCCATACACTTGTATCTGATCTGCTGTACAAATTTTATGTAAAGGAAAATATGGAGTTAAGGGAAATAATTAAACCTGGATTCAATAAAGACAAGGTAGAAGTGTTATGGATTGAGATGAGGGATTATACTCTGAAGAAGCTCGTTGCTGAGACTGTTATATGCCACTGGGCTGGATTTTGTGGTAGAAATAACGGTAAGGCTAACTGCTTATCTATAGATGCCCTGCAGAGGGCACCGCACTGGATCAGACGCTAGATTAGAGCAAGTCTGCACTCAGAAGTCCGCAAAAACTTTGTCAGCAGCTGTCAGCGTGGTGAACGGCAAGTGCTGCTCTTTCGCCGCTGACCACAAAATCTGGGCCAATATTGTAACTGACACTTCCTGCTTCAGATTCTGCACTGCTTTTTAACGATTCTTTAATCTGATTGGTTAAGGAGATACACAGTTGCTTGCCCAGTTCACACAGGTCTCAGATGCTCTGTAGAGGGCGCTGCACATTTTGGATAGTTGGCTGACAGGAACTTCCCGTGCAAATAGAGAATCTTTGAGCAAGTGCAATAAATGGCTGGCAGCATTCATTTGCCGCTTAGAGCAAAATCCGACCTAATTAGGTTAATGACTTTTATAGTGTAAAAAAGGAGTTTCAGAAAGGAGTTTCAGAATTATGAGTGAATATAGTAGAAGTTGATGACTGGATCTGGCGCCCGTTTGTTCACCACTGTCTGCAAAATCCCGCCCACTGAGTCAGAATAAGGCTACTGGGTGCTAAATTATGTAAACAGATAGGGAGGTACATATAATTGTCTGGGGAAATTTTAACCTATGTGGAATTAAATAGGAAGACTAACAGAAAAGAGAGTTATAGTCTGGTTGATCCAGATGATTAAGAAGCACACAAGAGGGAGACAACTCTGATCTGGTTTTGTATAACAAACCAGAGATGACTGAACAAGTTAAAGTTAGTGAACATCTTAGAAACTGTGACCATAACATAAATGAATTTGGCATCAGACTCACCACAGATAAGGAAAGTACAACAGAAAGTCTTCATTTTAGGAAGGTGGACTTTGGGGACACGAGGGAACAATTAATGGAGTTGGATTTAAATAAATTGTTAGAGGGACAAAGCTTGGGGAAGCAGTATACTTTTAAATGCAAAATGTAAGGATTGCTCAGTCAATTTATACCACTGGGCAAAAAACACTAAGTATAAGAGAAAACCTGTATGGGCAACAAGGGAGAGATGATCCATAGAGTAAAACCAAAAAAGCATTCCTCAAATATAGATCTTTGGGTCCAGTAGTAGAGAGAGTGAAGTTAAAAGGATTAGATGAAGTCTGTTAAAACATTTAGTCAGGCAAAAATAGACAAGTGAGATTGGGATTGCAGGGAATACAAAAAGCAATGTAAAAGTATGTCTGGAGTGAACATTGAGTCAAGGAAGTATTATCACAGAAACCCCACAGTGCAGATAGAGGCCATTTCGGCCCATCGAGCCTGCACCGACACATATCCCACCCGATCCCCGTAACCCCTACACCAACACATATCCCACCCTATCCCCGTAACCCCACGTATTTAATCCCCCTAACACTAAGGGTCAATTTTTTATCATAGCCAATCAACCTAACCTGCACATCTTTGGACTGTGGGAGGAAACCGGAGCACCCGGAGAAAACCCACGCAAACACGGGGAGAATGTGCAAACTCCACACAGTCACCCGAGGGTCATTGAAAGGTAATCAGGAAATGGCAAATATCCTAAACAATTTCTTTGTATCATTGTTCATACAGAAGCTACTGACTTTTCTTAGAAGTGAGATTTGATTTTCTTTGGTCCTTCTTGGGCCTCAGGTGTACAGATCAAACATGATTTAATTGAATGGTGGAACAGGCTCAAGGGGCTCAATGTCCTATTCCTGTTCCTATGTGACAATGTTCCTACATTACAACAGTGAGTACACTTCAAAAAGTACTTCATTAGCTGTAAAGCGCTTTGGGATGTCCGGTGGTCGTGAAAGGCGCTATATAAATGCAAGGCTTTTTTTTCTTTATGCTCCGTCAGATCAATAGAATGCTGTTGCAACTGCCGTCGCCTCATTGGGACAGACATCTCTTGTGTCTCCGCAGGTGCAGGGCACCCTTCCCAAGTATGTAAATGACCCTGTCCCTGCAATTTGGTACAGGGTTAATGGTAAGAGCAGGCGGTAGGTGGCCACACTTCCACCCCTTAAAAGGGTGTGCATAATTTTGGGTCAAATGAGTTTAACGTATGTTATTATAGTGCTGTCTGTCACTAAGATATTTACTTACTTAAAACTGAAATTAATGGTTTGTGTACTCACATCTGACATTTATTTTTTGCCCTTTTTTTTGCCATAATTTGGGCAAACAGCATAAGCCAGCATCATACGCATACAAAGGTTATGGTGCTAAATTGACTTATGCTGTCAAAACTTGAATAGCTTCATAACAAATGGTGCCAGAAGAATGCTAGGCTACTCTCACACATATTCTCACTCCGTGGATTTAAAAAAGAGAGATCGAGATGTTACAATTGACCTCATTGCCATTAGGTTGGAGAGGAAATACAATTAGCAGGGTTTCCACTCCTGAATGTTATCCAGTTAACTCCGCTCAAAGAACAAAGACTGTTCCGGTAAAATTCATTAGTGTCATCCTCTGTGATGATTTTTATGCTGCCTTTGACACCATTGATCCTACTATCTGCTTTTACACTCTCACCTTGGCAGTCTACCTACTTCACACTGGGGGTGAAATTCAACTTCAGCAGGAGCACAAAACAGGTGGTAATGGATTGGCAACCTGTTATACACCCCGCCCGATTTTCCTTTCCATTCCTAAGTACCCACAGTCTTCTCCCAAACGCACACTGACTCCTCCATGCGCTCGCTGCCTCTCTCACTAAGTGCTGCGTGACCCTAACCTCCTCTCTTAGTGCTTACAGGACCCGAGTCTCCTTCAGTGCTTACAAGCCCCAGCTCCCCCCTCTCTTTCCCTTTCTGTTTTCCCAGATCCCAAGCACCTCCTGCCCCTTCTGAAAGTACACTCAGATTACAGATCACAGTCCTTTCCCCATATATCAGACACAACCTCCCCCACCCAAATTATTCCTGTGCTCTATTCACCTGGCCCCTCCCAGCCCCGTGCTCCAATTCCCCTGGCTCTGTTCTCCACCATCACTCTTAAATGCTCTTGCCACATACCACCCATTCCCTTTAGTATTCACATATCCTAGTTCTGCTGAGGTCTTCCAGGTCCCACGCAACCTGATTTGCTACCCATTCCCTCCCACATGTCAAATCCCAGGCTCTAGTCCCTACTCCTTGTACCCTAAACCCCAACACCAAACACTAACCCTTTATCTGTGCCACCCACACGTATTACATCAGCTCCCAGAAAGCCACCTTATCTGATCCCTGTACCCAACTTCAACTCATTAGGTGTTTGCTGCCATCTTCCTGTGTATTCTAGGCTTTACTAAAGATAAATTGTAGAAACCACCCATAGCAGCAAAGGAACATGTATCAGAGCTATGCAGCGAGATTGGGAGATATACAGAAACAAGAGGAGACAGAGTGAAGAAGAAACTTACACTGTTTTTCTCACTGTTTTATTCTTTCTGTAAGACATAAACAGAACAATGCAGATATTGCAATGAGAAAAGTGTAAGAGATAGAGAGAAAACAGTGGCACACAAAAGAAAGGTAGAGAGAGATGCAGAAAGAATTTAAGAGTGGGAATGAAGCAGAGAAACAGTTACAGGAATAAGCATACACGGGAAATTTAACTCTCCCCGCAGAGCAGGAATGAAGCAGGCGAGCCGCTAAAATGGAAAGTCTCCATTTCCTGCTCCATTCCCGTCAATCTCTGATTTTAACGGTGGATAAGGCACCTGCTGGATTCGATGGGAACCTCCTGCATAAATACTAATTGGTATCCTGTGACGTCAATAAGATGCCAATGCCATTTTAAGTGGGCCCTGAACGTGGAAGCCGCTGTGGCTTCCCTTTCAGGCTGAAGCAGGTCGGCAGCTGCTGGGAAAGACAGAGGCCACATGCCCATAATTTCCCGAGATGCATTCCCAGTGGGCACCACTCTCCATTGGGATTGTGGCATCACCATCACATCTGGTGCTGTGCAACTGAAAGATAGTGTATAGAACAGTTGTTCTCAAACTGGGGTACCCCTGGGGGTCCGTGGAGAAGTTCCGGGGGTCAGCAAAATCATTGATCAATTACTCGTTGGAGAAGATCTCTGAAAAATTGCAGATGGTAAAAATGAAACAGTGAGGATTGGGGAGGAGGCAGGACCAGAGTGATTACATTCAGGTCCTTTCCAATTACCTCATTGGTGTCTGTGGGAGGAGAGCAGAGGTAATGGCTGGTAATGCGCCAAAGGGCGACTGAAAAATAGCAAAGTTTCGTCGGGAATCGGTAAGTTTTAAAGTTCAACCAAGGGCAAGTTACCATCTTTCACCGCGAGTCTCCTGCTGGCATTGTGCGGTCTGCTGGAAGGTTTTTATTCGTTGCGGGAACTTTTCCTGAACCAGTTGCGTGGGATAATCTTGGGTTGTAGGAGTCTACGTACTCCTAACAAAATATACTGAACTCGGAGAGGTTCAACAGAAAAGGTTTAATTGTTGAGGCCACATGTTGAACACAAAAATGGCGTCAGAGACTACACCAAGTCCGACTGTCTTTCTTCAGTCCACAGCTTAGACTGCCCCTCCCCCGCTCTGGGCTTAACTATGTTGCAGATCGAGTTTCTTAAAGGTGTGATCCTTCTTAAAGGCATGACGCCTGATTTATAGTCTACGGACCGAAAAGCGGATTGTGTCCTTTCTGTGATCGGTACGCCACAGGGTCATTAATGTTGCTGAGTTGAAACTGCCGCTGGGCCAAATCGAGGTGAAATCCTGTTACCGCGGTAGTACTGATTTATGTGCTGGAAAGTTCTGGAAACGTTGCACGGTGGTGGAAGCAGGGCTGTTGGAGACGTGTCATTGCCTGTCGGGTTGCCCGACCGTTGTTTTCTTGAGGGGAGGGGAGTGTTCGAGTTCACATGTCACTGACTGGAGACGGCAGAGTGCAGACTGACTGAGAGCTGGGAAAGCAAGGACTTGTTCCTGACCTGCTGCGAATATCCTGACCACAAAAATAACAAGTTTGTTTGATGTGGCTGTCGGCGGATGGGTGTGAAGCAGACAATCCACATCACTCAAGCAGCTGTTTGATTCGGGAGGTTTGTTTTGAATTGAATTCTTTTTAATTTCACTTCCTTAGCTCTTCAGCATTGAATTAAAATTGAGGCATTGGCTAATTTCAAATTATATTTTTAAGAAAAGGTTTGTAATTAAAATTCGTTGATGAGCAATAGTTTTTAGGATGGTACTTCAAATTAATGTAAAAAGTAGGAAAGTGTAAAACAGGCGCAGCTTTAAATAACAACAGAAAATGCTGGAAAAACTCAGGCCAGGCAACATCCGTGGAGAGAGAAATAGAGTCAACGTTTCGGGTCGAAATCCTTATACAGAATTGAGAGAAAAGGCAGGAAATGAAACAAAAGGCGGTTTGGGGGCTGGGAAATGGGGGAGGGGATGAAAGAAGAGACATTAAGAGATATTCAAGGTGAGACGAGATAGTAATAGGATAGGTAAAGAAACAGACAATGGCTCTAATTGAAGTGTGAAATGCGCTGGCAGAGTGAAAGGCAGCTGCCATGTGGGAGAGAGAGGAAAAAAGGAAAAGTCACAAACCAAAACTGGATAAAAAATATAATCGGGGCCGAGGTTATGATCTGAAGTTGTTGAACTTGATATTGAGTCTGGAAGGCTGTAAAGTGCCTAATTGGAAGATGAGGTGCTGTTCCTCGAGTTTACGGTGAGCTTCCGTGGAACAATGCAAGAGGCTGCAGACGGTGAGGTCTGAGTGGGAATGGAATGGTGAATTGAAATGACAGGTGACCGGAAGCTCGGGTCACCCTTACGGACTGAACGGAGGTGTTCCGCAAAGCGGTCACCCAATCTGCGTTTGGTCTTCCCAATGTAGAGGAGACCACATCGTGAGCAGTGAATACAGTATACTAGATTGCAAGAAGTACAAGTAAATTGCTGTTTCACCTGGAAGGGGTGTTTGGGGCCCTGGACAGTGGGAAGTGGGGAGGTATATGGGCAGGTGTTGCATATCCGGCGCTTGCACAAGAAGGTGCCGGGCGAAGGGGAAGGGGTGCTGGGGGTGATAGAGGAGTGGACTAGGGTGTCTCGGAGGAAGCGGTCCCTACGGAATGCTGAAAGGGGAGGGGAGGGGAAGATACGTTTGGTAGTGGGATCACGTTGGAAATGGCGGAGGATGATCCGTCGAATGAGGAGGCTGGTGGGGTTAAAGGTGAGGACACAGGGAACCCTATCGTGGCTCCAGGAGGGAGTGGCAGAGGTGAGGGCTGAAGTGCGGGAGATAGACGGACACGGTCGAGGGCCGTGTCAACCACGGTAGAGGGGAACCCTCGGTTGAGGAAAAAGGAAGACATGTCAGAAGCACTGGTGTGGAAGGTGGCATCGTCTGAGCAGATGCAGTGGAGACTGAGAAACTGGGAGAATGGAGTAGAGTCCCTACAGGGGGTGGGAGGAAGTGTAGTCCAGGTAGCTGTGGGAGTCAGTGGGCTTGCAGAGAATGTTGGTCAATAACCTATCCCTAGAGATGGAGACGGAGAAGTTGAGGAAGGGAAGGGAAGAGTCGGAGATGGACCATGTGAAGGCGAGGGAAGGGTGGAAATTGGAGGCAAAGTGAATGAAATTGTCTAGTTCTGGACGAGAGCAGGAAACGGCACTGATACAGTCATCAATGTACCGGAAAAAGAGGTGAGGGAGGGGACCCGAGTAGGACTGGAACAAAGAGTGTTCCACATATCCCACAAAAAGGCAGGCATAGCTAGGACCCATGCGGGTACCCATAACAACACCTTTAATTTGGAGGAAATGAGTGGAGTCAAAGGAGAAGTTGTCCAATGTGAGAACAAGTTCAGCCAGGCAGAGGAGGGTGGTGGTGGATGGGGACTGGTTGGGCCTCTGTTCAAGGAAGAAGCGGAGCGCCCTCAGGCCATCCTGGTGGGGGATGGAGGTGTAGAGGGATTGTACGTCCATGGTGAAAAGGAGGCGGTTGGGGCCAGGAAACTGGAAACTGTTAAAGTGGCGGAAGGCGTCGGAAGAGTCGCGGATGTAGGTGGGAAGAGACTGGACAAGGGGAGCAAAGATAGAGTTGAGATAGGAAGAGATAAGCTCCGTGTGGCAAGAACAGGCTGAAGCGATGGGTCTACCAGGGCAGTCCTGTTTGTGGATCTTGGGAAGGAGGTAGAAGCGGGCTGTGAGGGGTTGGGGGACTATGAGGTTGGTGGCCATGGGGGGGAAGATCTCCAGAGGAGATGAGGTCAGTGACAGTCTTGGAAACAGTGGTTTGATGTTCGGTAGTGGGGTCATGGTCCAGGTGGAGGTAGGAGGTGGTGTTGGAGAGTTGCCGTTCAGCTTCCGCTAGGTAGAGGTCTGTTCGCCAAACAACAACAGCGCCACCCTTGTCAGCAGGTTTAATGACAATGTCGGGGTTGGATCTGAGAGAATGGAGTGCTGCAAGTTCAGAGGGAGGTAGGTTGGAGTGAGTGAGGGGAGCAGAGAAATGGAGACGGCCGATGTCGCGGCGGCAGTTAGCAATGAAAAGATCTAGAGAGGGTAAAAGGCCAGAGGGAGGGGTCCAGGTAGAACGAGAATTCTGAAAGCGGGAGAAAGGGTCAGCCGTGCGAGGGGAAGACTCCTGGCCAAAGAAGTGGGCACGGAGACGAAGGCGGCAGATAAAGAGCTCCGCATTGTGCCGAGCTCGAAATTCATTGAGGTGGGGGCGTAAGGGGATGAAGCTCAGGCCTTTGCTGAGGACTGATCGTTCGGGGTCAGAGAGGGGAAGGTCAGAGGGGATAGTGAAAACACGGCAGGGGGTGAGATTGAGAGAAGGGGGGGTCAGAGGAAAGTGAAGGGGAAGAAGGTTCCGGAGGGGCGTTGGTGTTCAAGAGTTGATGAAGCTTGCGATCCTTGACATCGGAAAGGAAGAAAAAACGTTTTTTGTTGAAGCGTCGGATGAGTTGAAGGATGAAATGGAACTGTGGACCTGGACAGCTTTGAGATAGAGTGCGTCGGTGCTGCTGAAGAGAGAGGTCGAGTGTTCATGTGGCGCCGCATGGTGTTGAGCGTGGATCTCAAGATGCGGCGAGAGCAGTAGTTTGAGGAACGATGAATATCTTGGAGATATTTGTAATCCTGGGTGGATCCGAAACACGAAGGGTGGAAGTTTAGTTGGAATCCACGTGGAAGAAGTCAGAACCGGAGACAGTTTCTGAGGAAAATGATGTGGCTGTGAAACCGAATCTTGGCAGATACCTGATCAAACACGAGAAGGGAAACTGAAAGCAATGAAGATGAACAATGTTGAAGAGCCAAACGGAGATCCCATCGAATAGAAGAGCAGAACTTCTTCAAGGCGGGCTTTCCTAGAAGAGGGGTGGCAGTGAACCAAACACTAATATGATAGCAAAATGCTGCGGATGCTGGAAATCCAAAATAACAACAGAAATGCTGGAAAAACTCGGCAGGCCAGGCATCATCCGTGGAGAGAGAAATAGAGTCAACGTTTCGGGTTGAAACCCTTCGACAGAACTGAGAGAAAAGGCAGGAAATGAAACAAAAGGCAGTTTGGGGCTGGGAAATGGGAGAGGGATGAAAGAAGAGACATTAAGAGATATTCAAGGTGAGACAAGATAGTAATAGGATAGGTATAGAAACAGACAATGACTCTAATTGAAGTGTGAAATGTGCTGGCAGAGTGAAAGACAGCTGCCATGTGGGGGGGAGAGAGAGAGAGGGGAAAAAAAAAGGAAAAGTCACAAACCAAAACTGTGGATTAAAAATATAATCGAGCCGAGGTTATGATCTGAAGTTGTTGAACTCAATATTGAGTCCGGAAGGCTGTAAAGCGCCTAGTCGGAAGGTGAGGTGCTGTTCCTCGAGTTTACGGTGAGCTTCCGTGGAACAATGCAAGAGGCCGCAGATGGTGAGGTCTGAGTGGGAATGGAACGGTGAATTGAAATGACAGGCGACCGGAAGCTCGGGGTTACCCTTACGGACTGAACGGAGGTGTTCCCCAATGTAGAGGAGACCACATCGTGAGCAGCGAATACAGCTTTAAATATGTTGTCAAACAAGGATAGACAGACTCTACAGTGAGAAGCAGGCACACCCATCTCACTGATATCTATAAGTAAAAAGCATTATTAAAACACTTTTACATGCAGCACTTTCATATGAGTATTATATAGTATTATAATTTAGATGGGGGGTCCGTGATTACTAATTGATTTGAAAAGGGGTCCTTCAACCAAAAAAGTTTGAGAACCACTGTTACAGAATACAGAAGACCGAGAAAATGGATTGTTTTTGTCGAGACAAGAATCACCAATTATAATAATTATTTTATTGCATCCTAAAATTGTAGTAGAATCTCATTCAAATGATTTGATGCTTCCTGTGATTCCCTTTGTGGCATCAACCTCCACTATAGTAATAATTATTTTTTTTGACTGCATTTGTTGCTTTGTGAGTAGTTTGCCAGTCCTTTAAGAATGATATCTTTGCTGGTTTGCAGCTTATTAAAATTATAAAACCATTGTTTCTCTTGCTTAAATCAAAGTCCTGCTTTTATCTACTTTCCCTCTTCTACCATTTTAAGTATAGACGAAGAAAGCCTCAAGGAAATTAATCAGCCTTTTACTGGACATCAAATTTTAAAATAATTGAAAAGAAAAATTGAAAAGAAAAAACCCCACCATTTTCCACCATAGAGTCCACTATGATGACAAAAACATGTCCCTCTATATCACTATTTGAACTGGTGGAAAAATAATACTTTCAGTCAGAATTCACACATATTAAAAATTGGATTCAATAGGCTTAACTACAGTTGTGAGCCGCTTGACCCAATGCAAAGCAGAAAAGAATAGAAATGGTCTTGAGTGAGGATACAGATGAAACTGAAGTTTTCCAACATCTCACTGCAAATGCTGAGGGAAATAAATTGTTAAATGCCAAGGAACAACAAATAAAACCCAACGCATAAGTCAGCACAATTTTGCAAAGTTAACTATTTATATAAAACTAGCTGAAGGGCCCGGCGGTGCCGAGGGATTTTTGAGGGCATGTTGTTAGAAGAGAGAGAAAGAGAGAGCGCGACTGGGGGGGAAGAGAGAGCGCGACTTGCGGGGAAGAGAGAGCGACTGGGGGGAAGGAGGGGGGGAAAAAGGTGGGAAGGGGGGAGGGGGAGAAAGGGAGGGGGGAGAAAAGGAGGGGGAGAAAGGGAGGGGGGAGAAAAGGAGAGTGAGAAAGGGAGGGGGGAGAAAGGGAGGGGGAGAAAGGGAGGGGGGAGAAAAGGAGGGGGGAGAAAGGGAGGGGGGAGGTGGAGGAGGGGGAGAAAGGGAGGGGGGCGAAAAGGAGGGGGGAGGTGGAGGAGGGGGAGAAAGGGAGGGGGCGAAAAGGAGGGGGGAGGTGGAGGAGGGGGAGAAAAGGAGGGTGGAGGAGGGGGAGAAAGGGAGGGGAGAAAAGGAGGGGGGAGAAAAGGAGGGGGGGAGGTGGAGAAAGGGAGGGGGGAGAAAAGGAGGGGGGAGGTGGAGGATGGGGAGAAAGGGAGGGGGAGAAAAGGAGGGGGGAGGTGGAGAAAGGGAGGGGGAGAAAAGGAGGGTGGAGGAGGGAGAAAGGGAGGGGGGAGAAAAGGAGGGGGGAGGTGGGGGAGATAGGGAGGGGGGAGAAAAGGAGGGGGGGAGGTGGAGGAGGGGGAGAAAGGGAGGGGGGAGAAAAGGAGGGAGGAGGTGGAGGAGGGGGAGAAAGGGAGGGGGGAGAAAAGGAGGGGGGAGAGGGAGGAGGGGGAGAAAGGGAGGGGGGAGAAAAGGAGGGGGGAGAGGGAGGGGGGAGAAAAGGAGGGGGGGATGAAAGGAGGGGGGAGAGGGAGGGGGGGAGAAAAGGAGGGAGGGGGAGGAAAAGAGGGGGGAGAGGGAGGGGGGAGAAAAGGAGGGGGAGGTGGAGGAAGAGGGAGAAAGGGAGGGGGGAGAAAAGGAGGGGGGAGGTGGAGGAGGGGGAGAAAGGGAGGGGGGAGAAAAGGAGGGGGGAGGTGGAGGAGGGGGGAGAAAGGGAGGGGGGAGAAAAGGAGGGGGGAGGTGGAGGAGGGGGAGAAAGGGAGGGGGAGAAAAGGAGGGGGGAGGTGGAGGAGGGGGGAGAAAAGGAGGGGGGAGGTGGAGGAGGGGGAGAAAGAGAGGGGGGAGAAAAGGAGGGGGGAGGTGGAGGAGGGGGAGAAAGGGAGGGGGAGAAAAGGAGGGGGGAGGTGGAGGAGGGGGGAGAAAAGGAGGGGGGAGGTGGAGGAGGGGGGAGAAAGAGAGGGGGGAGAAAAGGAGGGGGGAGGTGGAGGAGGGGGAGAAAAGGAGGGGGGAGGTGGAGGAGGGGGAGAAAAGGAGGGGGGAGGTGGAGGAGGGGGAGAAAGGGAGGGGGGAGAAGAGGGGGGAGGGGGGAGAATGGGAGGGGGGAGGGGGAGCTGGAGGAGGGGGGAGAAAGGGGAGGTGGAGGAGGGGGCGAAAGGGAGGGGGGAGAAAAGGAGGGAGGAGGAGGGGGAGGTGGATGGGGGAGAAAAGGAGGGGGAGAAAGGGAGGGGGGAGAAAAGGAGGGGGGAGGGGGAGCTGGAGGAGGGGGGAGAAAGGGGAGGTGGAGGAGGGGGCGAAAGGGAGGGGGTAGAAAAGGAGGGAGGAGGAGGGGGAGGTGGATGGGGGAGAAAAGGAGGGGGAGAAAGGGAGGGGGGAGAAAAGGAGGGGGGAGGTGGAGGAGGGGGAGACGGAGGGGGGAGAAAGGGAGGGGGGAGGTGGAGGAGGGGGAGATAGGGAGGGGGGAGAAAAGGAGGGGGGGAGGTGGAGGAGGGGGAGAAAGGGAGGGGGGAGAAAAGGAGGGAGGAGGTGGAGGAGGGGGAGAAAGGGAGGGGGGAGAAAAGGAGGGGGGGATGAAAGGAGGGGGGAGAGGGAGGGGGGGAGAAAAGGAGGGAGGGGGAGGAAAAGAGGGGGGAGAGGGAGGGGGGAGAAAAGGAGGGGGGAGGTGGAGGAAGAGGGAGAAAGGGAGGGGGGAGAAAAGGAGGGGGGAGGTGGAGGAGGGGGAGAAAGGGAGGGGGGAGAAAAGGAGGGGGGAGGTGGAGGAGGGGGGAGAAAGGGAGGGGGGAGAAAAGGAGGGGGGAGGTGGAGGAGGGGGAGAAAGGGAGGGGGAGAAAAGGAGGGGGGAGGTGGAGGAGGGGGGAGAAAAGGAGGGGGGAGGTGGAGGAGGGGGAGAAGAGAGGGGGGAGAAAAGGAGGGGGAGGTGGAGGAGGGGGAGAAAGGGAGGGGGAGAAAAGGAGGGGGGAGGTGGAGGAGGGGGGAGAAAGAGAGGGGGGAGAAAAGGAGGGGGGAGGTGGAGGAGGGGGAGAAAAGGAGGGGGGAGGTGGAGGAGGGGGAGAAAAGGAGGGGGGAGGTGGAGGAGGGGGAGAAAGGGAGGGGGGAGAAGAGGGGGGAGGGGGGAGAATAGGAGGGGGGAGGGGGAGGGGGAGCTGGAGGAGGGGGGAGAAAGGGGAGGTGGAGGAGGGGGCGAAAGGGAGGGGGTAGAAAAGGAGGGAGGAGGAGGGGGAGGTGGATGGGGGAGAAAAGGAGGGGGAGAAAGGGAGGGGGGAGAAAAGGAGGGGGGAGGTGGAGGGGGGGAGAAAGGGAGGGGGGGAGGTGGAGGAGGGGGAGAAAGGGAGGGGGAGGTGGAGGAGGGGGAGAAAGGGAGGGGGAGGTGGAGGAGGGGGAGAAAGGGAGGGGGAGGTGGAGGAGGGGGAGAAAGGGAGGGGGAGGTGGAGGAGGGGGAGAAAGGGAGGGGGGAGGTGGAGGAGGGGGAGAAAGGGAGGGGGAGGTGGAGGAGGGGGAGAAAGGGAGGGGGGAGGAGGGGGAGAAAGGGGGGGGGAGGTGGAGGAGGGGGAGAAAGGGAGGGGGGAGGTGGAGGAGGGGGAGAAAGGGAGGGGGGAGGTGGAGGAGGGGGAGAAAGGGAGGGGGGAGGTGGAGGAGGGGGAGAAAAGGAGGGGGGAGGTGGAGGAGGGGGAGAAAAGGAGGGAGGAGGGGGAGAAAAGGAGGGGGGAGGTGGAGGAGGGGGAGAAAAGGAGGGGGGAGGTGGAGGAGGGGGAGAAAGGGAGGGGGGAGAAAGGGGGAGATAAGGAAGTAGGGGGGAGAATAGGAGGGGGGAGGGGGAGCTGGAGGAGGGGGGAGAAAGGGGAGGTGGAGGAGGGGGCGAAAGGGAGGGGGTAGAAAGGAGGGAGGGGGAGGTGGATGGGGAGAAAAGGAGGGGGAGAAAGGGAGGGGGGAGAAAAGGAGGGTGGAGGTGGAGGAGGGGGAGACGGAGGGGGGAGGAGGGGGAGAAAGGGAGGGGGGAGGTGGAGGAGGGGGAGAAAGGGAGGTGGAGGAGGGGGAGAAAGGGAGGGGGAGGTGGGGGAGAAAGGGAGGGGGGAGGTGGAGGAGGGGGAGAAAGGGAGGGGGAGGTGGAGGAGGGGGAGAAGGAGGGGGGGGGGAGGGGGAGAAAGGGAGGGGGGAGGTGGAGGAGGGGGAGAAAGGGAGGGGGGAGGTGGAGGAGGGGGAGAAAGGGAGGGGGGAGGTGGAGGAGGGGGAGAAAGGGAGGGGGGAGGTGGAGGAGGGGGAGAAAGGGAGGGGGGAGGTGGAGGAGGGGGAGAAAGGGAGGGGGGAGGTGGAGGAGGGGGAGAAGGGAGGAGGGGGAGAAAGGGAGGGGGAGGAGGGGGAGAAAGGGAGGGGGAGGAGGGGGAGAAAGGGAGGGGGAGGAGGGGGAGAAAGGGAGGGGGAGGAGGGGGAGAAAGGGAGGGGGAGGAGGGGGGGGAGGGGGGGGAGGAGGGGGAGAAGGGGAGGGGGAGGAGGGGAGGGGGAGGAGGGGGAGAAAGGGAGGGGGAGGAGGGGGAGAAAGGGAGGGGGAGGAGGGGGAGAAAGGGAGGGGGAGGAGGGGGAGAAAGGGAGGGGGAGGAGGGGGAGAAAGGGAGGGGGAGGAGGGGGAGAAAGGGAGGGGGAGGAGGGGGAGAAAGGGAGGGGGGAGGAGGGGAGAAAGGGAGGGGGAGGAGGGGGAGAAAGGGAGGAGGGGGAGAAAGGGAGGAGGGGGAGGGGGAGAAAGGGAGGAGGGGGAGAAAGGGAGGAGGGGGAGAAAGGGAGGAGGGGGAGAAAGGGAGGAGGGGGAGAAAGGGAGGGGGAGGAGGGGGAGAAAGGGAGGGGGAGGAGGGGGGAGAAAGGGAGGGGGAGGAGGGGGAGAAAGGGAGGGGGAGGAGGGGGAGGAGGGGGGAGCAAGGGAGGGGGGAGGAGGGGGAGAAAGGGAGGGGGGAGGAGGGGGGAGCAAGGGAGGGTGGAGGAGGGGGAGCAAGGGAGGGGGGAGGTGGAGGCGGGGGAGAAAGGGAGGTGGAGGAGGTGGAGGAGGGGGGAGCAAGGGAGGGGGGAGGTGGAGGAGGGGGGAGCAAGGGAGGGGGGAGGTGGGGGAGGGGGGAGGGGGGAGGAGGGGGAGAAAGGGAGGGGGTGAGGAGGGGAGAAAGGGAGGGGGGAGGAGGGGGAGAAAGGGAGGGGGGAGGAGGGGGGAGCAAGGGAGGGGGGAGGAGGGGGGAGCAAGGGAGGGGGGAGGTGGAGGAGGGGGAGAAAGGGAGGTGGAGGAGGTGGAGGAGGGGGGAGCAAGGGATGGGGGAGGTGGAGGAGGGGGGAGCAAGGGAGGGGGGAGGTGGGGGAGGGGGGAGGAGGGGGAGAAAGGGAGGGGGGAGGAGGGGGAGAAAGGGAGGGGGGAGGAGGGGGGAGAAAGGGAGGGGGGAGGAGGGGGGAGCAAGGGAGGGGGGAGGAGGGGGGAGCAAGGGAGGGGGGAGGAGGGGGGAGCAAGGGAGGGGGGAGGAGGGGGGAGCAAGGGAGGGGGGAGGAGGGGGGAGCAAGGGAGGGGGGAGGAGGGGGGAGCAAGGGAGGGGGGAGGAGGGGGGAGCAAGGGAGGGGGGAGGAGGGGGGAGCAAGGGAGGGGGGAGGAGGGGGGGAGCAAGGGAGGGGGGAGGAGGGGGGAGCAAGGGAGGGGGGAGGAGGGGGGAGCAAGGGAGGGGGGAGGAGGGGGGAGCAAGGGAGGGGGGAGGAGGGGGGAGCAAGGGAGGGGGGAGGAGGGGGGAGCAAGGGAGGGGGGAGGAGGGGGGAG